>NC_134122.1:39780500-40091000 GCF_040939455.1 Microcebus murinus | reverse complement strand
GCATTTGAATATCATGCCATGTGATGTTTTTCTAGTAGAATTTATTTTTTAGAGCAGTTTTAGGCTCATGGCAAAACTGAGAGGAAGGTACAGAGACTCCCCATAAATCCCCTACTCCTCAAGATTTCCCCTACTACCAACTTCCCAAACCAGAGCGAGTTTCTTACAACCCATAAATCTGCATCGACACATCATTATCACCCAACTCCACAGTTTACGTTAGGATTCACTTTTGGTGTTGCGCATTCTACAGGCTTAGACAGACGTGTACCGACATGTGTCCACCACCACAGTATCACGCAGAGTCGTGTCACTGCCTAAAAACCCTCTGCGCTCTGCCTGCTCATCCCTCCTCCCTCCTGACTCCTGGCGACCTCTGATCTTGCCACCCTGATCTTGCCACCGCCTTCTCCATGGTTTTGCTTTTCCATGTCATGCAGTTGGAATCCTGGACACAGTTGTGTAGTGTAGCCTTTTCAGATTGGCTTCTTTCACTGAGTAATCTGCATTTACAGTCCCCCAGGGCTTTCGTGGATTGATAGCTCCTTTCTTTTTATTGCCAAATGGTATTCCATTGTCTAGATGTATCACGGTTTATTTACCGATGCACCTACGGAAGCAAATCTCGGTTGCTTCCAAGTTCTGGCCGCTGTGAGGACAGCTGCCATCAACAGCCGCGTGCAGGTTTTCGTGCTCACGTGCTCTCCCCATGCAATTTTTAAAGTTGCAGGATGATCAGAGATGTCCTGGGTGACTCTGATGGACTCACAGACAATGTGTGTGTCGACACGTCAGCGACTCCATCATCTTGAGACAGGAGGGAGTCCACATCCCTGCATTCAAGTTGCCTCATTCTTCTAGCAAGTTACCTGGAAAGATTGAATGCTCTGAGGCTTGGTTGTAAGTTTTGTTGGGTGGGCTCAGAGCGGCCTTTGCATCTAAGTGGGTAGGGGGTCACCACCAAGGCCATATCCTCCTGGGTCTTTCTGTGCTGGCTGCAGCAAACACAACCTCTCCGGGCCCTTTGAGCTCCAGGGATTGTTCGACCTGCTCCTTTCTGGGGACTCTTTCTCTGGCTCTGACAGGCTCTTCATGCAGGCAGACTCATCAGTGTGACATACACAAACGGACGCTCCACCCAGGACGCTGGGCCACTGGCAGGACCAGCCTGCCCGTTCCCTGCTCCCTGGGCCCCGCTCAGCCCATGTCCGGCGCCTGAGCCGTGCTGACGCCTACGTTGTGCCTCATTTTCTCAATTGTTTAAGATCCATCTAGTTGGATTATGCCAGAAATTTAACCAGCCAAAATGCTACCTGGAAGATTAATAACACATTTTGGCTCTAGATTAGTGAGAGCTAAGAAAAACAAAGAATGCTGATTGTTCTGAAATTCAGTCTCAAGTGAAAACTATTAATAACTGAGGGTTGAGTGGAACAAGGAGGGAGGGACTTTCGGAGTCAAATAAAGGTAACGCTCAGTAGTCAACAGGTATTCACCGCCACCCAACACAAAGCTTAGTGGCAAAATGAGAGAAGCAGGTTCACACCAGGAATGCTTGCAAATCTCAAAGACAGACAGTGTTTCCTTCAGAGCTGGTGGGGTCAGGTCTCACGAGGAGAGAGTGCTGCCAATGGGCAAAGGACTGCCTTTTCACAAATCGCTGGAACCATCTGGAATGCTTGGTTGCTGATAGGGAGAGATCTAGCAGATGTGTTCAGATGCCACGAATAGAGAAAGTAACATTGCCTTCAAACAGACTCCTAACAGAGCTTGCTTAAGAACCTAACACTGGCTCAGTGTCTGAAGTTTAGCACTACTCTTGCGTTCTGAAACACGAACACAGCATGAATGTCGGTGTGTTATCAATGACACGGTGACATTGGCGCCCATCCGAGCTGATGCTGCTGTTAGAGGGACATCCAGACCCCGCTGCCACAGTGTTGTGGGTATTTCAAAAGGGCACAGCAAGGGAAGTCAGCGCACGTCACCTGCGTTACTGCAACTCTGTAGGGTCATCAAGCCACGCGGCAGCCCCGTCCGTGGGCAGGTTTCGTGACTGTACGGTTCTCCCATGGGGTATGCCACGTAGCAGTTCCAGGGAGCTGCAAGGAATTGTGGGTAAAGGTCTGGCTAGGAGATTAGGGAGGGTATCTAAAGAAGCTCCCCCTCAAAAAAATATATATATGTATGTATATCATTGGATTGTTCGGATCAGAAAAAAAAAAAGCAGCTCCAAATCCATTTTGTTCTAGTCTAGACTATAGTTTCCAGCCCTGTACGACTGAGCTCCACACGCTGGAGTGAGTGGGAGGATTGTGTGACCCAAACCGGGGCCACAGCCACCCTGTGTGTCCCCCACACTCTTCCCCCTTTCTGGTTGGCTGCAGTGGAGGTGGAGGGGGCTGGATGGTGGCCTCCAAAAAGATAAGTCCACTTCTTACCCTCTGAACCTATGCCTGTGACTGCATTTGGGAAGAGGATCTTTGCAGATGTAACTGAGCCAGGGGTCTCAACATGAGATCATCCTGGATTAACCAGAGGGGCAGGTGTCCTGAATCCAGTGAGTTGCGTCCCCGTAAGAGTCAGAAGGGGAGAAGACACAGAGAAGGCCATGTGAAGACGGAGGCCTATGGCCTACGCTGCCATAGGCCAAGGCCAAGGTCACCTCTAGCCACAAGGAGCTGGACGGGGGAAGGATTCTCCCCCAGAGCCTTCCGAGGCCGTGCTTGCAGCCCACCAACATCCTGATTCTGGACTTCTGCCTCCAGAACTGTGAGACCCAGTTCTGTTGTGCTGAGCCGCTGCATCTGTGGCAATTCGCTACGCCAGCCCTGGGAAATGAATACAGCAGGCTCCCCCAGGGAGAGCTTGGAAGCCACAGGACAGAGGTGGCAGACTTCCCATCAATGTGGGTCCCTGGGCAACCTCTTCACAGCTTCCCTAGTGTGCAACATGACAATAGCAAGAAGTAAACTTCTTGTGTTTGAGCTCCCCTGTTGAGTCTATAAAATTGAAAATAATTAGTTTTACAGTAAAACGTATTATTTCACCTTTAAACTTTACTCAATAATGATGATTCTCCAAAGCAGAGGGATGAAACATATATCAATGACAGGAGAGATGTTCTGGGGCACAGCAGAGAAGCATTCTAAAACTTGGCGCTTTTTACCCAGTCTCGTTTCCTAAGCCTTGAAATAGGTACTATGACATCAAGGCTGTCATTGTCGTGAGACAAGCTAGGAAGGGTGGTGCTATTAAGTCCAGGGCCTGTCAGGGCTTGATGGGGGTCAAAGAATTCAGTAATTTGGGTTCCAATCCTGGACTGCTAACTTCTCTGTTCTAGCACTGCTACTAGGGAGGGAGAATTACCTAATGGTTAAACTGGGCTCTGGAACTATCTGGCCTGGGTTTAAATCCCATTCATTAGTTATCTCAATGACCTAATAATGTGTCTGTTTCCTCATCTGCAAAATGGGAATAATAAAGCTGGAACTGGAGGGGGCTAATAAATATGCTTCTCCTCAGTGTTTTGAAACAAATGAGAAAGGCAGAGTCACGGAGGTGGGGACAAGCACTCAGGGGTCTATGGTTGAAGACTAGGTGGGCAGAAGTGGCTTAGAGACATGTGGCTACTCAGGCAGCTTCACCCCGGATCGACTTAGCTAGGCTGGAACTACGTTCCCCAAAACTCCCTTCCCGAGATGGCTCAAAGTTGGCCTTGGCCGCAAGATGCAACTGTAGGAGGCTCGGAAGGTGAGCAAAGTGGCAGCGTGATCACACGCAGCAGACTGGGGCCCTGAGCAGCTCATGCTGTTGACACAGAGCTGCAGGCTCTCCCATCACCCTGGGGCAGGCGGTGGGCCTGGGGCAGGCGGTGGGCCTGCAGCTCCTTGAGGTCCTGTTGGATCTCTTCCTTCAGCTTCCCCAGATCCTGGGCCAGGTGCTCATGTAGCTTCCAGAAGGTGCCAGCTTCTGCAGGCCATCCCATCACTGACCCTGGGAGACCTGGAGGAAGCAAGAGCCAGATGTGGGCTCCATTTATGCCCACGGGCTCCAGTTCAGCCTTGCTGTGCCACTTTGCACCTTCCCTTCTGCTGGCCCCTGTTGGCGACAGCCTTGCCTTGCTGGCCAGCCAGCTCCCGCACAGGCATGTCAGATGTGCCAGGCCCTGGGAAGAAACCCCTTCTGCTTTCCCGTATGGTTCTGTCTCTCTGACCAACTTCCCAACACCGGACCCCAACACTTAGGCCCCTCCGGGGGGCAGAACCTCCATGGCTCAGCCTGGAGTGAACGCTCTTTCCGCAGAGAGCAGAAAAAGGCCGAGGGCCTCTGTGTGGGAACAGCAAAGCAGAAGCCTTCCTCGTGGGGGCCTGTCGGACACATGGAAGCTCCTGGGACTCCACATACACAGCTCCTGGGGTTTCACTGGGGCTTCCTGACTTCTCTAGCTTCCTCATCACAGCACTGAAAATCATTCCTGCTAACTCCAGGATCTGCTTAAATTCCCTGTTTTTCTTTTCCTTTCTCTTCCTCTAGGTAGCCTTTGAACAAAGGGACTGAGGTGCACAGGAGTGCAAAGCTAGAGAAATCAACGCAGCTACTTCATCATGAAGCTGAAAGGTAGATGCCATGGCTGCAGCCAGGCCCGCAGGACGCTCGTGTTGCATGGGTATGTGAGTTAACGAACCAACTACGATCTCAGCACCTCTTCCCAGTCTCCCTTCCTCCCTCTACCCGTACCCGCTGGCCAGGAAGGGCGGGGCCCTGGTGCGTCTGTTCTTCCTCCAGGGAATGGAGCTGCCACCCCATCTAAAGGGAGGGTCTGTGGTGGACAGGACCCTTCAGGTAGGAGTTAAAGGGAGCATCTGCCTGTACGGGGACACGTGTCACTCCAGGGCAGGAGTGATGAGAGGAGTTTACAAAGAAAAGGTACACGCACTCTTGGCAGACACTTCTTTTATTCAGGAAGTAAATCTTTCCTACTGGTTCTGGCTCCTGAGAGGTCCGGGTGAGGAGCACTGCAGACCGAGCGTGAGAGTGGAGCACCGCCGTCTCACAGCCTCTTCCAGAAAACCCAGGAGCGTACACGGTTCTGGTCATTCCAGAGAAGGGCGTTTCCATGCCACACGGCCACTCTGCTGCAGTCGGCGCCCCCAGCGCAGGCGCAGGGAGACAGCCACATGTTATATTCATACATATATGTTTACTTTATCGTATTTTAGAAATCAGCTCTTCCACGCTAAGATTCACAATAAAAATAAAATAATCTGTTCTGTAAACTATAGTAGAAAGTTTCAAATGTCTTAAAAACTATCTTCCATACAATGGAAAAGGCTTCTGTGTTCTTTTTGGGCGAGAGAAGACCCAAATACGCTGAGAGAAGACGCACGGGGCGTTGCTAGGGCGACGCTGGAAGCACTTCTTCGCCACAGGGGCCTGCGGGAGAACAGAGCCACTTTCTTCCTTTCAGGCTTGAAGTTCCAACTTTCCTCTCCCCTTGGGGCCTCCAGGATGCTTACGACTGTTCTGCCGTTGCCTGGTCCTTGGCAGCAGCAACCAGCTCCGCCAGAGCCGGGAAGCTCTTTATGTCACTGGTTTGCAGGCCCATCTTTTGTATCTGCAAAGGCCACGGCAATGATTACGTTACTGCAGTTTATGCTGAATGTGGAAGAGACCCTTACAAAAGACAGAACAAACATCTCCACTCCCACTTCCAGTAAACCACTTCCAGTTTACTCCCACTTCCAGTAAACCAGTTCCCCAAAGACTTGCTGTGTGTTTTCTTCTTCAGAGCAAAGGATTTACTTATTCTAAATGTTGGGTTTTTGGGGTCAAACACTTGGCATTCTAAGAAGCCACTATGTTAATTTACCTCAGTCCATCAAACAAGACAGAACAAGAGCCTCTTTTGTGGACTTAAAAAAAAAATTCTAGAAAAGAAAATCACATTAAAAGAAATGAAAAAGTGAACTATTTTGTAAGTGGAGAATGTTCAAAAAAGTATTGGCCTGAGTTCTTAAGTCTCTTAACATATCACCAACAACCTTTTAGAGTCTGATGAGTTGGACACTCTTTGGCACAGCAACTACTGTGGATTATCCTGGTAACCAAGACATGGAATACTATGTTCCCACTTCTGTTTAAAAACAACAGCAGGCCAGGCATGGTGGCTCATGCCTGTAATCCTAGCACTCTGGGAAGCCGAGGTGGGAGGAACACTTGAGCCCAGGAGTTTGAGGTTGCTGTGAGCTAGGCTGACCCCATGGCACTGTAGCCTGGGCAATAGAGTGAGACTCTATCTCAATAAAAATAAAAAGAAAAGAATTAAAAAAAAACAAAACACAACAGGAAATATACACACACCCAGATCTGGAAAGATATACACCAAGCATTTGTCAGCATTTTGCGGTTAGCTCTGAGATTTTGGGAGCACCTTCTTCCCCTCTTTCCCTCATCCCTCCTTCCTTCCCTTTCTTTCGCTTATTGACTCTCCATTTTTCTGTAACAAATTTTCTTGCTTGTAAAAAGATTAAGTTTCTCTTGTGAAATAAAGAAACCTGGCAGTTGAATTCTGCCAGGATATATCTCTAAACTCACCTCAAAGCAGAAAAAAATTTAGATTTTCAGTGCTGACCCTCATGTATAAAAGAAATTTCTTAGTGAGCTAGAGAACAAAGTGTCTTCTGATGGAAATTTTATGAATTTACTTATTTTTCTCTGGCAAAGGTCTTCCTTGAAGATCTACTGTTATGTGGGAGACCTAAAAAGTTTAGAAGACCCATTTCTGAACATCCAAAGTTTTATGATACATGAGGACGATGCCTCGGCAAGAATGAAGAGGCATTTGGTGCAGGTTGCCCACGTCACCTCCTAAGTGCTGACGTACATGTTAATGTTCAGCCGTGTATTGTGATTCTAAAATCTGCATTTTAGGGAAAACCTACAAAACTCACAGAGGGAAGCAAAGCAGTTGTGCTCAGACAACCTCCCACGCACACAGGAGGTGATGCTTTCGTAGCTTCTCTAACCAAACTAGCAAGCGTTTTGAAGACCTGGGTTTGGCAACAGCTATGCATCAGGCACTTTCTAGGCAGTGGACCAAAGGACAGCGTCTCTGCCTTGAGCCCACACTGCAGCGGGCGCCATGAGTACCAGCCACTGGGGAACCAAGCAGAGGCCGGCAGCGCCAAAGAGCACTGCATGGACTTGGGACGGGGAATCGCAGTGTTCTTCTCCCTTTTCTTCCTCATAGTGCCAAGATGCAAATCCTTCACCTTTAAAGTAACTTGGGCCCCAGGCTCTTATTCTTTCTTAACACCCAGGAACTGACTCTCTAGCTGCTGCAACAGCACCTCTGGGCTCACGTGACCCCACCCCCCTTCCCCCAGGTAACTGCGGTGCACTTAGAATCTAGTTTTGCATTCGCTGGGCCTACTGGTGGCTGACGGGTTACCTGCTCTCCTAGGTACTCAACATCCAAGGACAACTGCAGCCTGATTTTGTCGTCGTCACTCATGCCGCTGCTGGGACCGACGGAGCTGGCGGCAGCGGTTTTTCTGGCTTGTTTCAGCCTTTTCAGGCTCTCTTCCATTTTCTTCACAGAGTTGAGCACGTCTGACACGGTTTCATAGTACCTTGAGCATAAGATGCGTTTATGGGTGAAACAGACATTCGTGGGTAACACTAAATAGAGTAACTGGCTTTTTGGATCCAAAAGGAGATTTTCTAAGATAAAAATTAATTTCCAATAAAAATTCAGCCATGATAAATATTTAATGTTTCTTAAGATTGTAAGAAAAACGGGGTCTTAAGTCTCCAGCACAGCGCTCCTATAAATTAAGAAATATGTGCATGGATTTTGTTTAAAATTTTAATTTCTAACACTAAGAGAAAATCATAGGCCAATTTGTTTTTCATATATTGAGGGTGGACAGCTATAGCTCATTCCCAAAATCAAGTAACAAGTTCATTTCCAGTCAGTTTCAGGAACTTCATCTTTTAAAGTACACAAATATTTCAGAATTTTAAATAAAACTCATTTTCTTCAAAATAGTCTCCATATAATTTTCCAATTATAAATGAGTTATATTTAAAACTTTCTCTACAAGCTAGTTACTTGGCACTTGGAATACATTTGTCCACAAAAACAGTATTATATACATCATTGTTATGTTCTAAATTAACCCACAAATGGTTACTGAAGTCTTAGGTAAATGAAATAAAATACTATCACAAAACTAATCATTATTAATAATTAAACAGAATCCATAAAAAAATTGAATAATAATCTCTTTGATGTAACTCAAGACTGGCATTTGGGAAAAAGTAGATTTAATTAGAAATAAAGAGACACTCAAGGGCTTTAGAAGTTTTAGAAATTGATTTTTTGTCAGTTGTAATTATACTTTAAAATGAATGTTTTCTCTCCCTTGATTACAAAGGTCTCACTCACATAAGTCCTTTCATTATCTGGCACGACTGGAGCCATTTTGGGCTGACAGAACCTGAGCAGAGACAGGACTCAGGGACACCGAGAGCAGGGTCACCGAGAACAGGGCCAGTGCAGCTGCAGCCCAGGGAGAGGAAGTGGCCCCAGGGGCTGTCTGTGTGGGGCGTGGGGAGGGGAGGGAGTGGACCGAGGACCACCCTCTGACTTGTCCAGTGACGAAATGCTGGACATTCTCACTGCCTTATCTCCAAGCAACCCTGACATGGCCTCAGGGATTTCTGCCTTCAACTCTTCTGAGCAAGGCCCACTCGGTCTCCCACTCCACTTACTTGTGCGTGCTCTCCGAGAGGGCGCCCTCTAACCACTGCTGGATTACTGCTTGCTGGAGCTTGTCCTTGTGCCTGCTCTGAAGCTGGTGAAATGGCTTCAGAGCACTGTCCACATAAGAGGAAGCCGTAGTTGGAACCTCCTGGAATAATGATGGTAGGGGTTAAAGAGGTACAGAAAGAAAAGAGTAAGTCCCCCCAAACCTCAAGTTCAAAAGACTACTGCTGTTCCAGTTTTGAGACATGTACCACTTCCATCCCTCCCCCAAAGTAAGTAACACAGCTGTCCGCAAATCTGCAGGTTTCCCAGACAGCAGGAGGGAGCCAGGAAGAGCAAGCACAGGATGGAGAGGCTGGAGCTGGGCTGGATTCCGGTGCCGGGCCACCCATCAACAGCACAGTCACCTGGGGTAGGCTGTGTGGCCACCTCAGCTCTACCTCGCACCATCAGGCACTGGATTCTTACAGAGTGCACAACCTGGATCCTTCACATGTGCAGTTTGCAGTGGGGTTCGCGCTCCTATGAGGGCCTAATGCTGACGCTGATCTGAGGCAGGGTGGGGGGCAGCTTGGGCAGTGATGTGAGTGATGGGGAGCAGCTGTGGGTGCAGGTGGAGTGGGGGTGGGGACTGCAGACCTAGGGCAGTGGTTCCCATAACTGCATGTCCACAGTAATCACCTGGTGATCTCATTAAATTCAAGTTCTAATTGGGGGCTGGGGAGGTACATTGGAAGCGTTGAGTTCTGAGATTTATGCTTTTCTAACAAGATCCCACCCACTAGGTGAAGTTAACGCTGCAGGTCGGCAGACCGCCCCTTGAGAAGCAAGCATCCAGGTGAGTAATTCAACTTTTCTTAGCTCTGGTTTCTTCACCTGCAAATAAGGATACCTGCACCCACTTTATAAGAGGAGTTATGAGAGTGTATAGGAAGTGTTTAGCAGTGTTTGACCCACAGTGCAAACTCTCAATACATAAATTACTGTAACAGCCTATTGAATAGAAAGTTGGTAGATTACTAAAAAAACAAAAATTAAAAAAAATAACATATTTGGCAGCGTAAAATAGGTCTTTCTCTCCCTTCCACTTTCAAGTGGGAGCTTCAAGTCAGACCAGAAAAAGCAAATAAAAAATGGCATGATGTTTGCATATAACCTAACCAGACCCTCTAGCACACTTTGTTTTTTTTTTCATTGTTTTAGAGCTAGATATTTTCTTTTTTCTTTTTTTTATTTCAGCATATTATGGGGGTACAAATTTTAGGTTACGTATGTTGCCTTGCCCTCCCTTCCCCCTAGAGTGACAGCTTCAAGCGTGTCCATCCCCAGATGGTGTGCATAGCACTCATTATGTATGTGTAGACCCATCCCCTCTTCTCCCTCCCATCTGCCCGATGCCCGATAAATGTTATTCCTGTATGGGCACTTAGGTGTTGATCAATGAAACCAATTTGGTGGTGAGTACATGTGGTGCTTATTTTTCCATTCTTGAGATACTTCACTTAGTAGAATGGGTTCTAGCTGTATCCAGGAAAATACAAGTGGTGCTATATCACCATTGTTTCTTATAGCTGAATAGTATTCCATGGTAAGCATATACCACATTTTATTAATTCACTCATGTATTGATGGGCACTTGGGTTGTTTCCATATCTTTGCAATTGTGAATTGGTTAGCACACTTTAAATCATCTCTAGATTACTTATAATACCTAAAACAATGCAAATGCTATGTAAATAGTTGTTATACTATATTTGTTATTTGTATTATTTTTTATTGTTGTATTGTTATTTTCTGTTATTTTTATTTTTAATTTTTAATATTTTGGATCTGCATTTGGCTAAATCTGTGGATGTGGGGCTCAGGGATACCAAGGGCCGACTATACTTCCTGTAACAGTATGAAGGGAACGAGGTATAAAGTTTGGAATACAAGATATGAAGGCAAAAAAGTATATAACTTAAATGTATTACTAAAATGCTTTTTTTTTTAAAGAGTATCATTCCTTAAAGCCAAAAGAATCCATAAAGAGCCCATACTACGCAAGTCCAAGTATTGCAGTTACGTTCCCAGAGCGCCTGACCACCCACCGGCAGACCCTCCCTCTCTTCACAAACACGATTCTCAGAATGGGAGGAATCACGCCTGTCTCAGGCCAACCCTGAAACCTATCACTCCTGCCCTCCCTCTCTGGCTTTTTTAATATATGTTTTCCCACCTCGAAATTCTTTTCAGTGAATAGCGCTGACCTTATTGGTTCTCCGGTAAAGCCTGGGAACCTCCAGGGCACTTTTCAGGTAGCTGAAGCAAGAGTCGCTTAGATCCTGGACGATCTTGCTGCTCAAGGAAGGCTTACAGGCTGACAGAGCACTCTGGGAGTCCTCGAGGGCTGCTGTTGAGATACAAAGACGGGATTTAAT
Organism: Microcebus murinus; assembly: GCF_040939455.1. Lineage (NCBI taxonomy): Eukaryota > Metazoa > Chordata > Mammalia > Primates > Cheirogaleidae > Microcebus > Microcebus murinus. The sequence continues at coordinate 40,079,807 of NC_134122.1, read as the reverse complement.
CATTCTATTCATGCCCAGACATAAATTTCATTTTAAATAATGTCATAATATTTAGAGGATGTACTATAATAAATCAAATCAAATTAATAGAATTAAAACAAAAGTCTTATTTAGGGGAGTTATAATCACAGAACAGAATATAGAAACCACCAAGGATTTACAACTAGAGAAGAAAATGTTAATTTAAATATATACTATGGTCTCTAAATTTTATTTTAAATTATTTTTTATTCAAAGATTTGCTGAGTCTGAAGATTCATTTTTACCTGAGATGGAAGAAAAATTCTTAAAGCCAATCATTTCAAGTTTTGGCTTGATTGTTTCCAAGAGTTCCGGAAGCTGAAATAAATACACACTTTATATATTCAGTTACTTTTTATAAATCAAAGGAAGAGGAAATTCTATTTGCATCTATTATCTGTAGAATATTGTTAATGAATGGTGAATCTAAAATCAGAACTTTCAATAATTTTCATCAAACAAAAGTAACAGTCTTAATCCTTTTACTGTAAAAGATTTCAACAACTTGGGAAGGCACATGGTTTATGGCTATTTGCAGGCACAGAGAATCAGAAAAAACATCATCTATACTGTCGCTCTCCATGATACAAAAATAGCTCACAGTGAAGACCACATTCTTGCTCAAAACATACAACTGTTTTTTATTCAAAACAGTATTTATTCAACCACCACCAAATAGTTACACTTGAGGAAAGTGGACTTGTGTATCAGAGGACTTGACCACTAAATTCACCCTACCAAGTTCCCTTGACTTTAAAAGAAAAAACATATGGGGCCTATGCAGAGAAAACAGATAAAGATGACTTAATATTTCTAAGCATAGCTGATGAATGAAAGTTAACAGAAAATATTGGGGTAAGTGAATTAAAAATAACGAAAATCCAGCCCACTGAAGATCATGCCTGAGCAGGGTAAATGGAGGTAATAAAAATAAAATAAGTGGAGCCTTTCTTTGCTCGGGCAAGGGGAGGACGGCACACTCTTAGAAACCTTATGAGGAGGTGCTCTGTCAGGGATAGGTGGAGAAACATCTAGAAGGGGAGCTGAATGAGATGTTCCCTCCTGGGGTACCTGTGGGCCCCATGATTCCAAGCCCCATAAGGCCACCTGGCGTCTGCCTTCCGCACATACTACCTCTGTGAAAACACTGAACCAAGCACCTAGAATTCTCTGGCTTACGTGTTCCTGAAGCTTGTCCAGGTCTGCGACCACGTACACAAGCTGAGTGCTGGAAATGGACACTGCAGGCTTTGTTTCGGCAGGATTGCCTCCTTGGTCTTCCATATTTCCTTGGCTAAGGGAAGGGTCTTTGCTACCAGTCACCAAAGGCTTTTTGAGCTCCTTGGCACTTTCATTAGAAATGGGCCTGCGTGAAAGCTGAAAAAGGATTTCACCGATTAAGTATTATCATACTAGCAAGATACATGAGTATTTATATTTACATATATACATATGGCAACAACTCACCATAAAATGCTAGCTGTCTGCAAAGCACTCAGTAAAAATTTTTAATAAGAGAACACCATATCTCACCTCTACAGGTAGGTGTGAAGAACTAAGAGTCAAACAAGGACAAACTGTAACCCCACGTATATTTACCCTTCTGGAACTTATGTCTAATTTCTAGTGATACAAAATAAATAATTAAGTCCCAAACCATACTAAAACTAATTTCTAGAACATGATAGGTTTTAAAAAATTAATTAACTATATTAGGTAAATAACTTACAAAATTACTGAATAAATTCATAATTATAATTAATAAGGATAAAAAATAAAAACCCAAACTTTACTATGCATTAAATAATACAAAGTGTTTTTTGCATGATGTATTGTTTGCAAAGGAAAAATCAAAGAGAAGCACACTAGCATCAAGAAAAGAATGGGATAATAAATATTCAAGGCAAAGTGATTTATTAGAGATAAAATAAGAAGAATTGCTGGCTAGAAGAATGCATGACTTAGCAGCCACACACTGAAAAATTGTGCTAATCCCTCACGTCCTGGGAATCTTGAAAAACAGCAGTGGGCCAAGACAAGTCTGCTGAGACCCTTCTGAGCAAGGGATGGCAGAAGGGAAAGAAGAACTAACTTCTACTGAACTCCCATCATCTGCCAGGGGCTTTGGTCCACAAATAAACCCTCATAAGAGCCACATGAGCTAAATTTCCCTAAGTCCACAGATTTAGAAAGTTGAAGACCTAAGGTTTGATTTTGCCTGCCTCCAGAGCCTATGATCTTTCCATTAAAATTCACTGCAAGACAGCAACCGGGTTCCTCTCTGACTCCAGATAACAAAGATTTTATTCTTTTCAACATGTGCTAACTTCATATTGTCCTTTTTTTTTTTTTTTTTTTTAAAGAACATCTCTCTTTTTCATACTGCCCACACTGCGATGACCCGTTTACATGAGTGTCTGTCACTGAGAGTGACTGTCCCAGAGGCAGGGTAGCACTGCAGACCAAGGCTAGCAAGGCTGGTGTTCAGCACTGCATTGCACTGATGCTCCTATATATCAAGAATTTCTGGCCAGGTGCGGTGGTTCATGCTTGTAATCCTAGCACTCTGGGAGGCCAAGGCAGGAGAATCACTCAAGGTCAGGAGTTTGAAACCAGCCTAAACAAGAGCGAGACCCCGTCTCTACTAAGAATAGAAAGAAATTAGCTGGACAACCAAAAATATATAGAAAAAATGAGCCGGGCATGGTGGCGCATGCCTGTAGTCCCAGCTACTCGGGAGGCTGAGGCAGAAGGATCGCTTGAGCCAAGGAGTTTGAAGTTGCTGTGAGCTAGGCTGACGCCACGGCACTCACTCTAGCCTGGGCAACAGAGTGAGATTCTGTTTCAAAAAAAAAAGAATTTCTGGCTTTATGTGTAATATTAATAAATCATCAGGGTCATGTGGATATTTGATATATTTGACTATTTGAAAATGGAAAAAGTAGGATATTCCAAAGAGGAATGACTAATTAATTTTACTATCTTTTCATCTCAATGATTATATAGATTTTTTAGACTTCCACATATTAAATATTAAAGTACACATATTTCAATTTCAAATCATTTTCACTAAAATAAGCATCTTTGTTTTAATTTGGAGGCACCTCAAAGATTTGGGTTTTGAGAAGGGCAAATGGACTTGTCAGGGCGGTGCTCGTCAACAAGACCACCCCTGCGTTTGTGATGCAGACAGCCCTGCAGGCAACGCTTACAGGCGGTGGAACGAAACACGGAAGCAGAGCTGGACGCTGTGGTGGGAAAACAGCCTACTGGCTGCTGAATTAACCTTCCGTGACAACATGGCCATTTTTAAAACTCTCATTCCAGTGTTTAGCTTGCTATCTTTCATTTTTATCAGCCCTTACCTCACTGACAAACACGGAGTACCGGGCCAAAATCTGCAGAGTGAGTCTCCACAGACGGTGCACCAACAGCGGCAGAAACATCTCGTCTGACCAACACCTCCGCAGGCTGCTCCATGTTCTATGAGAGGCCATAAGGCAGTACGGACTTTCAGCTAGAGAAAAAAACACGTTTAAGGAATTTCAGTCAACTGCGCGCTGTGAGGTAATGTTAGAATTTTTCATGTATGATTCGAAGGTGACTCTGGAGACTGCCCCGTGGTCTGCAAAGCTGCCGGTGGAGGCCCACGGATGACCACTGGCCACAGTCCATGTTCCCCACATTTTTGATGCTGTGAGTTTTATAATTTTACATGATATCTTTTAGGTATTTGGATAAATACCAAACATACACAGCATTCAGAAACAAATTTTTTTTTTAGAGAAATTCAAAAGTCTCAAGAAATAATGTTTTAGTGGGTACTTTACACCAAATAAACAAACATGAGCGGAGTGGCAGTCACTCGCAAGGGTTTAAATGTTAGTTTCAAATTGGTTCTATTTCAAGTGTCTCCCCCTTTGTTCCTCTACCTCAACATACTTACTACTTATCTTAGAGGAAGTTAATTACATATTAACATTTTTGGCAAAGGCAGATGCAAACTAACTCTGAAGCTAAAATACTGCGGTTCAGATTGCCAGTGGAAGTAGCTGCATAAAAGAGAGCAGAAATTTAAGTTGAGGAACCTAGAACCTATGTGGCTGTAGGAATAACAATAACACAGAATTTCCATGTTCGCCAGGAATGAACACAACATAATGCAGAAATTAACAAGGCTGGCAGGGTATGCAAATACCTTTTGGTATGTCTGCATAGCTACCACTGTGACCTGCCCAGGCTGAGGGCCTCGGCCCTGGCAAGGGAGGCCCAGGGCACGTGTTCCAGCTGTGAGTCATTCTCAGTGAGAGGCAGGAACATCCTGACCATTACCATGCAGACCAGTACGTCTGCCCTGGGAGGAAGGCAGATCACAGCCAGTTTGATAGAAAAAAGAGCTATTACTTAGGTACGCAAGAGGCTATATCCTTTTGACTGTTCTAAATATATTCAGGAATGAAAATAAGGTCTGTTCCTTATATATTCTTAAAGCATTCTTTTTATCATCGCTGAAGCAAGAAGGTCTATGAAACAAAACAAAAATATCTGGCTTCTTTTTACCTTATTAAAAAAAGAAGTGAAACGAAGTGTTTTTAAGGTCCAATTTACTGTATAATAGGAAAAGGTGAAAGTACCCTCGGGGTATTAAGATAGAGATGACTTGGCCAGGTGTGGTGGCTCATGCTTGCAATCCTAGCACTCTGAGAGGCCAAGGCGGGAGGATTGAGGTCAGGAGTTCGAGACCAGCCTGAGCAAGAGCGAGACCCTGTCTCTATTAAAAATGGAAAAAATTAGCCGGGCATGGTGGCGCATGCCTGTAGTCTCAGCTACTTAGGAGGCTGAGGCAGAAGAATCGCTTGAGCCCAGGAGTTTGAGGTTGCTGTGAGCTAGGCTGATGCCATGGCATTTTAGCCTGAGTGACAGAGCAAGACTCTGTCTCAAAAAAAAAAAAAAAAAAAAGAAAAGATCTAGATGACTTGGTGAGCTTAACAAACTCATTTAGTGACATCTTGCCATTTATCACTTTAAGGAGGTTACCTGGGGCGTCTTCCAGTACATCTGTAAGTGCTGCTTCTAAGGACCCCGCTATTTCTCTAAATCTGAGATAAAAACAAGAACACAAATTAGTGCTTATGACTCTGCTACATGCCTTTCCCTATCCATTCTCCTAACAGTTCTTTCCTCCTCTGACTGCTGAGAAGTCCAGCCTTGGAATGCCTACTCTTCCAGACTTTTTTTTTACTCAATAAGAAATCATGACTAAACCACTGTTATGTAAGCTTTCTGTTATTTGCAGCTGGTCTGAATCATAACCAAGCCCATATTTATCAAATCAAACAAATTGCCACGTAATTCTTCATTAAGAAGGTATTCATAGTAAGTTCCACCTGGTTATAATCACTTCAAGGCCATAAAACTTTGGTTTCTCTAATCCTTCTATATTAACACCATTACAGGAAAGTAAATGTACCCAAACTATATTCTGCACCTGTATTTGTGGCTGGAGAAAAGTCACTGGCAGTAGCCAGTTCACACTGGACTCACTGCTTAGTGCTCTTCTAATCTCTTGGCAGTAGCCAGTTCACACTGGACTCATTGCTTAGTGCTCTTCTAATCTCTGCTGACCCTGTCGTGCTTTCATGGGACTTGCCCCATTGGTCACTACTGCCAGTATATCTGCTCCAAGGCTTCCTAGGTGTGCTTGCTTGTCTCCCTGATGACAGCTGGCCCACCTGGCACCCCAAATCATCCTGTCACAGACTTCGGTTTTAATAATAGATATATGGGCATGTTTTTGTGACTTTGTGAAATGTAACTGTTTTATATATTTATTTTTTTTGACTAGCCGTTTCCATAGGCATTCTGTTTTCTAACTCTATAACTCTTCCATTTCACACCTCTCTGTACCAGCACACTCTCGTCATCTGCTAGTGCCTTTGCTAGCAACAAATTCTCACACATGCTTATGGTCAATTTATCCAATGGATAATCTTGGTCTTCTGATAGTACATATGTGCTTTTAAAAAATAGTTCAGAGATTGAGCAAAAGGCAATTGTCTGAAGAGTAAAAGGAACAGCATTCCAGATAAAAAGCAGCAGCCCTATGCCACACGGCTGAGTGCCGAAGACGCTAAGGCGACCCTGGGCCGTCATAGCTGGCTGGTTTCCTGTAGCTGTCCTGTCTGCACCATGGAAGGAAGGAACTCTATAATCGCCTAGTGAAGCTCACAAAAGGCTTGTCTCTCCAAGTTGCAGGTGAGAGGCACAGAAGGAACAAGTGACAGATGGAAAAGTGAGACAAGAGAGCACTGGAGACTGGCCCAGGAACAGCAGAAGGAGGGAACAGTGACACTGAGCACAATGACAAGGGAGGAGGAACTGCTCTGCAGCTGGGGCAGCAAACCACCACTTAGAGCTCAACCTTCAACTCTGCCTTTTTTCAAAATCTATACAAAATACAGAGCCTCGATAATATAGAAAAGGCCTGATAGCTGGCACGCACTGTTTATAGCATGAAAAAACTGGAAGCATCCTCAAGAGCCAAAAGCAAGGAGATGGTTATGTAAATCATGGTACATACAGTGGACCAGGATACAGTATTAAAGCAGAAAGCTTGATGTGATAAGGCAATAAGGAAAAGTATCATTTAGTATTAAGCAAAGACATGGGATACAAAGTTATATGTACAGTTATGATAATTCTGATAAGCACACAAATGAAAAAATACAAAAAAATGCAGGAGAACCTTGATATCTGTGCCCTTCACACAGATTTCTGCCTAACTGTGTGTAAGTGAAAAGACACAAGAAATTAAAATCGCCTAAGTCACTTGACATAGTTGTGCCTTGTTGGCCAGGTGCCTGGGACCAGCCCTCATGTTGCTTTGCTGTGCAATAACTTCCAGGAGTAAAGCAATAAAGTGTACTTCTTGGAAAATGGCAAAAAGTGAGAGAGAACACTTTGGTGAAATCTGAAAAGCCAAGCTGTGGTGTTCACGTGCATATAGAATATCATTCTACTCTCGATAGGATATACTCTCAATAGTATATATGTATGAAAGCCAACCCCAAATACTAACATTTGTAAATTTTTAAATTTAGGTTTGGGGAAGGTCTCTAGATGTATTCCTCCACGAACAACACAGGTCTATAATAACATAAAAGTATTTACAAAAAATAATAATAGTGGTGGATGTTGTTTTTTTCTCTGCTCTGAAGTATCAGAAACATTGTCAGGTACGTCCGTCTGCACGGTGGACATGCATATTTGAGGAGAGAACAGGAAAAGGGAAGCAAAGGGCTACCTGTACCTCAGTACCACACAGAGTCCACATCACATGGAGATCTATCATGTTCAGCACATACTGGACATAATACATACAGTACATACACGTGAATGTTCTGGGAGCACATCACATTCTAGAAAAAGTTCAATAAAAAACAAACACATACACAACAGACTAAAACTTAGCCTTTTGCATTTAAAGGGCCTACCTCAAATTTCCAGGTAGCCATTGATTCACGATAATCTGAGGCTGTTTTAGTCACATTTGCATTTATTTTCTTCCTACGAGAAACTAAGTCCTCACCCTACCTTCCAATACGCCCATAAGAGCAGACAAAATGTAGACATAGCGGGGTCTCAGGAACAGTGAGGGACACCAAATGTGTTCGCGAGAATGGTGGTGTTGGTGTGGCCTTTTTCTTGAAGCTGATTGAGATGTGTGTATATAGTTGGATCCAGGGGCAGAAATCTGTTACTGAGGTGTGCCACAGTAATATTTCTTCTTAGAAAAATATCAAACATCACTACCCCACTGTCCTTAGGGTTACTTTAAATGACCCTGAAGTGAATCTGATGACAATGCAACTCTGCCCTTAACCATGTTTGCAGAACTTCTTGTCACCCCTCGGAGTAAACAATCCAACAAGATAGAAATCAATAGAAAAGTTCTATAAAATCTTACTTGAATTTATTTTTAGATGGAAAAGCAGATGTACTAAAAACAAGTTCCACACTTCACATTTTAAATAAAACAGTTTAAAAGAAAAGTTAACCAACCCCTTTGAATACTTAAGGCTAAAATCTGGTGAACATAGAAAAGTCTTTCAGGGAACTGGCTGAGTTTCAACACAGTTTAATCACTTTGGTACCAGCGTCGACTATAGTGGATAGCTACAGATGAACACGCACAGAGACTTTAGCCGACAGCCGTGATATGACTTTTCTAATTTTTCACTCATCAAAATAAAACTGTGAACATTTAAAAATAACATAATAAAAACATATAAGTATATGTTACCTATTCTGATTTACATTACGAGTACAGCTGCCTGTAAAGTAAAACAAGCTTTCAGTGCTTTAAAGCTTTCCTCATCACACAAGAGCAAAACAGATCCATCGTCAACGCACAGCACAAACTATCGTGCGGACTGTGTGTGCCAGCGGACCGTGAGGCCAGGTTTCGCGGCCAGTGAGCGTGGTACTGAAGTGGTTAAGGCCCAACCACCAGCTTTGAGAGAAACCGGAGTGAGGAGACGTGCAGTTGAGGCGAGGCTGTGTTGTCACCGTGGGGCCCAGCCCGGCAGAGCCAAGTGCGTGGGCTGGAAACAGGAGGTCCAGCGGTGGCGTGGCAGTGTGAGGCGACCAAGCATGGGTCACAGGGTCTTAGGAAAAGGACTAAGAAAGAGGAGTTTGGAGGCAGGAGGCAGAGGAGTATGTTTTGCGATATGACAACATTTGATAACTAAACCAATTTAACTCCAAACCCGGGCTATGAAAGAAACGGGGGAATTTAAACATCCTCTATCACAGTCCTACTCTATAAAATGATAGTTCACTATTTTAAATCCTGCCCATGAATCAAAAGGGCTTTTTGCCCCAGCTTGATCCCGATTATCATACAACAACTATTTCTAGTGCAGCCCATGAATATTTTAGATGAGCAAATCATTAATTCCTCACTGAATGATAAACGAGATGATGGTGTGACCTTGGAAAATTAAGCATAAAACCCTGTACTGTATGTGAAAGGGCACCATACTACTTCATTCTGAGTGCTGTGATTTCATTACCAAAAGATGAGTACACACACTCTCAATCATCTCAAGCAATTATCATCAAGGTACCTAATTCTTGGTGTCTTTCCCTCTCCGTAATTATTCTTCAGAACTCAGGGGATGGGGGGAAAGATTATCATCATTTATGAAAGTATTCAGCAATTTAAATAGAAAAGGCTGTGATTCTTCAAAGAGCAGTTCGACTCCATTTTATGGAGGAACTTATCATGACCTCCTTCAAGAGAATCTGCACAAATGGCTATTATCATCTATTTTCAAGTGTAATATATATTATTCAAGGTTTGTCTTACATTTCCCCAAGTATTTTACAGAATCACTAATTGATATAGGTGATATTATCATGGAACATGGAAGAAAAATGTCACTGTTTTCCAGAAAAGAGAGAGCAAATGTCACAAAGATTATAAGGGGAGCTGAAAAAATAACGAGGATTCTCATAACCTGATATATGGAATCGGCTGCAAAGAAAACTTAAAGCTGTGCTTCTCCTCTGGGGCAGAAATGTCACAGTGAACAAAAACAACAGACGTGGGCTAGATCCACTCTTTGAGGCAGATGATGAAACAGGGAGAATGGAACAAAGGAACTGCTCTAGAACTCCTACTTACTCCCTCTCGTCACAGTGAACGCGGACACAGTGTGTGGGAAGAGGCTGGGCCTGGTGTCAGCTCATTCCCAGTCTGGTGTTTGAGCTCCCCAATTACCAAAAAATAAAACTTACCTTTCTGTCACATAAGCCAGACTTTGGCAACCATAATACTTCTTGTACATTTCCACTTTCAATTTTGTCACGCAAAGGATAATATGATGATCACAGAGAGGGAGTTATTAATTGGAGACAATATCCTTAACTGCATTCAAATTCTGTTTTAGATGGGTGGAGCTGGAGGTGAATAAATGACTAACCTTATTTGAAAATAAACAGGCAAGTTCCACTTATTATTGAAGCTATGATAGGCAGGATGTGCTCTTAATCTTTTTATACTGGCTTGTGATCCACACTGCTGTTCAAATCTTCTTACGAAATCCATACTTATGGTATATTTCTAAAATAAGAACAAACAGGTAGAATTGTCATTGTCAGCAAACTAACCCCAGAATTTGGAGCATATACTGAAAACTAATCAAGATAAAGAAGATCAACACATAGAATCAGTTTCTAGAGTTAACAGGGACCTTACAAGTTAGACCTTCCTTCTAATGTCCCCATTTAAAGTTGAGGTAATAATGCCCAAAGTGGTTCTGTGACATGCTCAAGGTCTTACCTAGCCAAGCCCATCTGAAACCCAGGCGTTCTAAGTCTGGTGCTCTCTAAATGACAGCGCTCATGTTCTAGGGCACCTTTAACCCAGTCCACTGGAATTGGAGTAGATAGCAGATTAAAGGATGTAATTCATCATCCTCTCCAGAAGGAGGAGGAGGAAGAGAAAATTTCCAAAAGGAAAGAGAGAGAAAGAATCAAACCATGTGGGTAATCACATCATTTTTATAGATAAGACAGCAGGAAAACTGGCAGGGATACCAACACCATTAAGAGTGGCAGCTAACTCACTTGGCACTTATCATCAACACATTGCACTTGGAGTTACAGTATTTTAATTTAACCTGCAAAACTACCTTGGGAAGGTAACTATTATTATTATCCTCTATTTTATAGATGACATTTGCTTGTCTATTTAGGCTCAGAGAGAACCTGCCCAAAAGACAAAGCTAGGAGTAGGGAAGCCAGCCAGCCAGCTGAGCAAAACTACAGCTGCACATTCCTCTTGTGGGTACTCTAGTCCCTGAGTCCCGGGGCTCCATGGAGAACATGGCTGGACTTTTTCTGTACTTCTCAATTAGAGGGGCTCAAATCCCAGATTGTCAAACCATTAACCTAAATATGCTAAAGTTTATGTTTAGACAGGAATTGTAGTGCAGTAAAAACTATAGGTATTAAATTTCTTTTAAACTGGTCTTGAACAACATTATGGTATCCCCTGAGGGTGGTCTAGGTGTGTGAAGTTGAGACAAAGAGAGGGATTATTTCTCCCTTCGGGATAAAACTGTTAAGTCTGCAGATAATGGACGCTAAAGGGATATAAACATATTTTCCTCTTCACAAGAAACACCTGGACATTAAGGCTTAAAGCTGAAAGTATTTCTGGAAAGAAACATAGATTCCTGTTGGAAACTGCACCTGCAAATGTTAAGTATTGGTCTAAAACTCTATAAATTTCTACCAGAAAAGTTCATTTCTGGAAACATTTCCTGAGCTTAACATTATCAATATGATTCTCTAAAGAGTACAGTAAAATGTAAAGCATCTTAAATTGCTAGCACTGAAAACTATTATTTCACTCTGCTATGGTATCTCACTTTAAAAGCCCTATTCTTTAAAATGACAAAAGTTGTTGTAAAAACATTTATTGGAAATAACACGATCCTATTACTCAACATATTATAACATGAGACAACCAGCCAAGAGAACAGTAAGTGGTATTTCTGAGACAGTGGGCTCTGACTTTGTTTGCTTCCCTGTTTTGAAGTCCTCTAGGTCCAGGCTCTCCACATTTACCTTGCGCCTCTCTATACTTTAAAAACTAATAAGCAAACTAACTGGGCAGATTAAAAAAATAATTAAAACTTCTAGAAATGAAAATTATGATAATTAAAATCGGAAACTTAAAGTACAGGTGAAAAAGAGTTCAGACACAACTGGAGATGGAGTTATTGAACTAGAAGAAAGATTGAGAACTTATCCAGAATGCAGTAAATACAGGTCTAATCAATAGTTCTAGAAGGAGATAATAGAGGAAGAAAAGTACAACTGAAGAGATAATGGATAAAAATGTTCTAGAACTGTTGAAAGACATCATTTCTCAGATTCAGAAAACCAACAAATCCCAAGTATAATAATAAAAAGAAGTTAAAACAATTAGATTAACAGGTAATCATAACAGAAGTCAAAAGACAATGCTCAAAGTACTAAGAATTCTATACCCAGCAAAATGACTTTTCAAATGTAAAAGCATTACAGCTATTTTCAGACAAACACAAACTGAGAATCTATTATAAAAAAATAAAGTTTATCATCAACAAAGCCTTACTAAAAAGTCTTTTAACAGATGAATTTCATGAAGAACGAAAATGATCCAAGAAAGATGGGCTGACATCCATGAAGGAATAGTAAGCAACAGAAACAACAGCATGCGGGGCAGTTCTCAAAGGATGCTGACTATATAAAACAATAAAAAATAATATCTAATTTTTAGGATAAAAAACATCAAAATAGAAGTAATAACCTGGAAACAATAATATATACTATGAGAAGGGAAGACTGGAGTTAAAGTTCTGAGTTCCCTGTACGGTCTAGGAGGCGGCTCAGCAACATTAATGAACTTTGGATTCTGTTAAGTAACCACTACAGTCATTTCACGTATACAGACATAAAGGCATAACTTCTACATCTGTAAAGGGGAAAACACGGACTAAAGGAGGAAAACAAATCCCCAAAAGTCTAAAACACAAAGAAGGCGAAAGAGGAAGAGCAGAGGAAAAGATGGGAGGAAAGAAAAGAGGGAAGAAAACTGGGACGAATAGAAGTATCAAGACAGACCCAAATACATCTATAATTATGGTCATTGTATACTAATTAAGAGACAAAGGTTGTCTCACTGAATAAGAAAACCAAAACCCAAAATCCGGGGAAGGAGAGAGAGGCAAGGCACCCAGAGGCTGGGCAAGGAAGTAAGCAGGAGGGCAGGGACTGGAATCCGGCCACCTGTCTCCATCTTACCCACGACACCATGTTCTGTCTTCAAAAATGACACGTCAGGAAGCAGACTCAGGAATTTACTTTTGAAATCCTAACCATAAAATCTTGATAGCAAGATGTTTTTTTTTGTTGTTGTTGTTTTTAAAAAAGGAAATAAATATTAGGGCTTCCTAATTTTTTTTAATTATAAAGAACATTTATATAGTATATTTTAAAATCCAATCAATGTTTTTTGTTTTCCTTCAAAATTATACAGTGGATATGTACAAACAATTTTTCATGGAAAACAACTGTAAAAACACTGGCTTTTAATGGTGCTTAGGACATTTTTAAGAAAGTTAGAAATAATGTACATATCCAGTCACAACTGCATCTAGACTGAATTACACTTCACATTCTAAAATGAACACGTTCATATTCTTAAAATTATCATAGACTTGGGTAAAACAATGTGTGTGTCTCAAGGTAAATGTTCACAACTCAAATTTTTATTTTTAATAAGCCACAGAACCAAGACTGTGTAGGAGAGAACGGGACATTTCTAAAGTCTCATGTTGACTACCATCTTCAAGAGTGAAGATGATGGGGACAGTTACCTCGTGAAATGCGTCAGGATTCCCAGGATTAAAAAGAGAGGGCAGCTTTTCTTCCAGTCCTTGTACTATTTCTGGCCAGACAGAATTCACCAAAAAGTCATATCCAGGGACAGTATTGACCTTTTCACTGTAAGATAAGAGCAAAATTTTAGTAAAATAGACCATAATCTTCTATTTACAAAAAGCAAAATTTCACTGTGTTGCTTCTACTAAAACCCTAAAACTTATTTTGACCTTTTCTTAAAGTTAGTTAGTTGGTTTCTAGGCTCAAATTTCTATTTCACTCCTTTCTCCAAGTCTTTCCTTGAGCCTTACAAATGTCCTGGGTCCCAACTCCTTTCCTATACCTAGTGTCAAGGATAAAGCAAAACCCTACATAAAATCTCCTAGGCGCCATTTCTCCCTCTAAAATAAGCTACCAACCTTCTGTACTCTTTTCTTGGAAAAAAAGTACAATCATCTAAGAAAAGTAATCGTCATGTTCAACCTGAACATCATCAAAGCCTACAACATTGTAAATATATCAATTACTAACAGCTTTGACTTATTACCTCTAAGATTACCTTCAGTTCTAAAATTCTATGGCTGTTGCATGTAAAATCTTGATTACAAACCTTGATACAAAAAACTACTAACAGATTAATGTTTTTTTGTCTTATTTATTTTTTACACACTGGACTTTGGCTTCCTAACTCACAAACTTGGATGAGAGGTAGCACTGAGATAAAAGCATGCACTCCAGAGCCGGAGTACCAGGGTTCAAATCTTGGAGCTTGGGCAAATCATTTAACATCTCTGTGCTTTGGTTTCTTCATCTCTGGAATGGGGGTGATCATAGTACCAATCTTACAGAGTTATTATACGGATTAATATTTGTAAAGCATTTAGGATAGTACCTAGCATATAGTAAATGTCCTATGTTAATAATGCTTACATAAATAAGTAAATAAATAAACAAGGCAGATTCTTTAAGTTTCTCACCAACTTAAGGACATATAAACATCTTCTAGGCAAATACCATCACACTCATTTGCCCACATTGTTGGTTGTGTATTGAATACTATGCTCTATTTTAAGTTAATTTTTTAAAAATGGTAAACAATTTAATATACGGTCTTATTTTAGCTTTAAAATGGGGAGTCTGTCATACAAATTGGGACTTAACATTCTGGTAAGTATCAAAATAAACAAAAAAAAGTTTTCATAATCTTCCTGCTTAGCCAAAATTATCAACATGGGTAGGTTATTAAGGAAGCTTTGCTTCACTATCAGGAAGAACTATCAAATAATCTTATCATAATTTCACCTTATTGACAAAAAAAATTACTTGTGGAGGGTAGAAGAGGGCTGGGGAGGGGAAAGAAGCTGCCAGCTCTGCCTCCATATCCAATTCCACATATCATATTATATACTTTCCATCATAAGAAGAGTGAGCTCTGTTAAGGAGTCTGAAGAAGAAAAGAACAAAACTGAGGTTATTGTTTTTGTTTTTTTTTTTTTTTAAGAGACAGACTCTCTCACTCTTGTCATCCAGGCTGGAGTGCAGTGGCGTGATCATAGCTCACTGCAGCCTTGAACTACTGGGCTCAAGCAATCCTTCTGCCTCAGTCTCCTGAGCAGCTAGGACTACAGGTGTGTGCCACAACACCCTGCTAATTTTTTTAGTTTTGTAAAGACAGGGTCTCACTATGTTGCCCAGGCTGGTCTCAAACTCCTGGCCTCAAGTGATTACTCTGCCTCAGCCTCCCAAAGTACTGGGACTACAGGTGTAAAAATTGAGAATTGTAAACTACAGATACACATAATGTAATCCACATTCAACAACCAATTCTCCTTGTTTTCAAAGTTAATGTCTAATTAAAGCCACAAAAAGAAATTTAAAATCCTGTAAGATTAACATTGACACAGATGATTATCTGAAAACTCACGAGTGCTGCTGGCGTTGCCAGTTATAACGTTCACGAAGGCCTAGAAGCAGGTGAAGACGACATAGCAAGGTACAATTTAGATCCCTCCAATTTCTGAGGCTTCTACCTAAATTCTGCCACACTGAAAACTGCAGAAAAGAACTTCTAAAGGTTTGAAATGACATTTCAGAACCAAGATTCGCCCTGCCAAATCTCATGACTGGTTGTTTCATAACTGTGGCTTCTTTAATTTATATCATGACTTCTACTAAATTCTCATCCCCAAATCTGACTAAAATCCTCATGATTACTAAACAAAGTGGCAAAACTGGGTTTCATCTGATATGAAACTCAGTGAAAACAGTGGGTACTTCAAAGGTCAAGCAGCAGTATTAATCACTCCAGGTTTTTTCAAAGCACAGAAATTCAAGACCAAATACATTGCTTGCTCTATGAAGACAGGGACCTTATTTGCCTTTCTATCACTAAAAGTAGCTTAATTCTTGCATTTTGCAAGCACTGACTGGGTAGCTGCTGTCTCCAAGACTCTGTGTCAAGAGGTAGGGAAGATGTGGGCAGTGCAGCAGGTGACTGTACTGAAAGGCGGAAATCAGTCCTCAACAGAAGCAAAAGCAACACATCCTGGAACCCAGAGGATATGACGAATGCTGACTGTTAAGATAAAGGATGGCCTCTTGAAGCAAGTGGTCTCTGAGCTGGAGCTTCGTGTAGACCAACAGTACCACAGGAAGACAAAGGACATAGGAAGGCAGGGGCAGCAAGAGGAAAAACAACAGGTACTGTGTGCGGAGCACCTCAGGGCACAGAGGGAAAGTTCCACAGTAGAGAGCTACCTGGGTCAGGTCACAAAGGGTCTTATACCCTGTGCAAAGGAGCCTGGATCCTCCTATAGGAGCACTGAGAAACTACTAAAGATTTATGAAGAAGGCTCAGTCTGTGAAACCCAGAATTTGGGGTAAATGTGAGTGGTCCGAGAGCTGGACTGAGAGGGAGGGATTGGAAGCAGGGAGGGCAGGAGGGGAGACGCTGTCATTCTGGACAGCAGATGGCAAGGCCTGGGCTGGGAAGTGGCAATGGTGAAAAGTAATGGGATATTCAGGAAAGAGAATTGCAAAGTCATGAAAACTGAATAAAAGGGAAAACTGAAAATGATTTCACAATTAGTATTAAACTTATCAAATTAAATCAAATTGACATTTATAGACAGACTGTGCCATTAGAATCACAAAAGGAAAGCAATTTTGATTTCAAAATAGATTTCAGAAAAAGACAATGCAGAGAAGAAAAAAGGACGGGCTTTGGACTCAGAGATGCAGTCTTTGGTCTTAGCTTCAAATCCGTTTCCTCATCCATTTCCTCATCTGTGAAACGAGGCTGATGGAACCTGCCTCACAGCAATGGGAGTGGGAACAGTGAAACAACAGGGTTTGTGATGGACCCAGTTCCCATGAGACAGTCATGATCAGCTGTGCACTAGCAGTTAACAGGTGCACTCTGTTGGGGGCTGACTGGGGTGTTATGCTTTATATTAATTATTTATTATAGCTTGCAATGTCTGTGTGTTGTATGACGGAGCAGTAGTTAGTATTATTTTTAGATATGATTATTGTTTTGTGACATGATAAGAGGCTTAAGTTTTTGTATATAAGCAAATGTTGTCTAGCTTTTATATGGTAGGCTCTTGTGGTGGGAGTTTAGAGGCTATAAAGATAAAAAAACATTTTTAAGGTCTGGCCCCGTAAAATAGTTAATAGTCAATGACGGGTAAGATTTTTTAAGGGAGAGGCAACTTAAGACAGTCATAATTGTGGGGGCTGGCTGCTGGCTAAGAGAGAGCTGCTGGCTAAAAAGAAAAAACAAAAAACAAAAAGTTTTTTAGATGGCTGCATTGCTCTATATTGCTTATCTCAGCTTTAGCTTTTGAGCTATGTCTAGGCACCTTAAATAACCGTTTTAAAGTCTTAAAATTATAAGACCATTGTTTTTTTATAAAACAACTCTAAAATTAATGGTTATGGCTGCTATGCTCAAATGCTCACATATAATAAACTAACCTTAAGTCTAGAGAGTATAAAAATAAAGCGACCGGTGCATTGGGCACTCGAGTCATATGATGTCTGTGTGTGTCTGTGTCGTTATTTTATGTTCTGTGTTCATCCCCTGTCCTATAATCAGGCCACGTCACACTCACTAAAACAGAAGCAGGGTCTAAGCAGGTCGTTTAAACTACCTTGAGATAGCTCCTCCTGTAACTTCCCGCAGAAGGCGGCAATGATGGGGAACAAACTCCAGGAGTTTACCATACAGGATCTGAAGGCCACTGGGATGAGACTCACCAAAGTGCTCTGCAATCACCTATTAAAAGGAATATCATAAAAAAAAAAAATTAAAAGGTAAGTATGAACTATATACTTTGGATCAGGAAAAAGAAAACTTTAAAAATATGCTACCTCACACCCTCCTCCCCCTTTAACATGTTTTCTAAATAGTAAGGTAAATAAGAGGTCCCCTTCAAAACTAGTTCCTAGGATCAGGCTGACAGTTCTGACCACAGAGGACACACAGGGCTCGGTGACAGAGACTGACCTGATAAACCACACACACAAATCTATCTGCTTCCCTTTGAGTTTGCAAATCAAACAATACCTGTTTAAAAAACATTTAAAGCAGAGCATACAATTCCCCACTACAGCTCTTCACTGTCTTCACCTTGGCTTTTTCTTTTACCATCATTCAGATTAAGAGAGGATTTCAGGGAAGTAAATATATTTTATTATTTTATTTTTTGTGATAAAGTTGGGAGTCAAGAATGAATTGACAGGGTAAGCATGTAAGTTTAAATAAAGTACAGTGTGGCTATGGTTCATATGCCACTGAAACTTCAAGTACTTCTTTAATTTAGCACACCAGATGCAGTTCAATGAGAAACAAAAGCATAAATTAGTGACTAAATTATTTTCACTTACTAATAAATAATGTACATATTTTTTTGACCCCATAGAGACACCTGTGGAATACACAGCTATGGAATAGGTGAAAGACTGGATAATATCCTTCACCTATTAGGCTACAGAGGGAACTGAAGGATTATTTCTAGTAATCCTAATGAAGCCAACAAGATTATTGAAATTAATCCCTAAATTTCATTTTTATCATTGGGTTTCAATTTTCCCCTTTGAAAAATAAAAGACCTTCACCCTGAAGTCCTGGTAAGTATACTTCTTGCACCTACTGGACAGAACGAATATTCACACTGACAGGGGCCTGGAAGATAGTCCCCAAACACTGAGGACAGGCTCTGCGACTTCTATCAGTTTGAACCAGATGAAGCTGCTATTTTTGTATGTCAGAAAATTGTTGAGTACCAACATCTTTATATGGCACAACCTATCCACGACCTATCCTTTGAGCAGAATATACTTACTTCCTGCATTTTACTATACTTTCATTATCTATTACTTTCTATGTTGTAACTGTATCTTAACAGGTGAAGGATACTGGTAGCCACGTTCTGGATTTAAGGTGTTACTCTGCTAATTTGCTGTAATTCGTCTTCGAATATTCCTCCTCTCTCCTTCCTGGCCCAGCAAACTTCTCAGTATTTTTTTAAGACTTGGGCCAAATGTCATGTATTTCCTGAAGCCTTGAGAGTGTGTCACTGTCCTCCCCCACTTACATACCTTTCCATGCTCACAGCACTCTCTGTATGTTCCTTGTACTGTCATGTTGTCACTGCATAATTACTTTATTCCACCCACAAGACCAATGGTTCAAAAAACTTTAACAACTTTATTGAGGTATCATTTACATACCATGAAATCGACCTAAAAAACATTCTGATGCATACCTTTTTCCTAGTGATACACTCACCTCCACTAAATTAAGATGACACTGAGCCACAGTGCCATTAGAACACACTAGAGCACGCCCAATTCCTGCCATGCCAATTGTAACTGACAGGGACCAACCCTTTCTTACAGCTGATACTGCAGTAACTATAAGAATCTTTCCAGAAAGATCTCTGTTATATTTTCTCATATCCTTCACACCCAGTGAAGAGTTGAAGACAGAGCAGTACTATGTGAATGTTTGCTGAAGGAGGTGCACACACCTCGCCTACGTATGGTTTCACTAGTACTTGACCAACTAAGGCCTCCGCGTCCCGTGTCTTGTCAATCGTGGCGTAGGTCCGCAAGCAGTGCCGTATTATATCGACGTTGGAAGTCTGAAGGCCTTCTAGTAGGAGACCCTCCAGTGACTGCTGTAACATGGCTGTGATGCCAGCAATACGCTGCAAGAAGAGATGGATAAGTAAAGAAAGCGCCGGCTGGAACAATTCCCAAAAATTCACATATATACATAAGAAGTCTCTTACACTAATAGAAGATATAGGTAAAATTAAAATATTAACATTTCCTGAAGAGTAACAATGCATCCCTCCTCCTCCCCACAATCTCTTTATGAGTAAATCTCTGCTGCATCAAAGAAATCAGACAAAATTACAGAATGAGAAAAAGTTATTTTCCTCTTAAGTTACAGAGTCAATGTTTATGATAAACATCATGGATTTAAAGCCCAATTAAAGGCTCTGGATAAATTAAATAGGTTTCAGAATTAATTTTACTCTTACAATTTAGAGAATGTGACTAGGTCTTTACATAAAATCTATAATGTGTGACACTTAGGAAGCAGGGCCCAAAAATCAAAAACTGAAAAAAATTCAAGGCCAGTTAGCTTCAAAATCCTACAGATCAATAATAATATCAGGGACATTACTAGGTTAAACCAAAATTATTTACCAAATTCTTAAACACCAAATTGTGAAAATCTAAAACAATACTTACTGGTCTTACTTTGTCCAAAAGAGGCATGCCTTTGCTCTGAACAGCATGAAATTGTAACTGGTTAAATTCTGTGGCAATTCTCTCCAAAATCTGTCCAGTCAAAAGTGGGCTAGTAGAGATCACAATTATAGAAATTTAATTCCTAAGGTTTCTATTTACAAGAGAATACATCATACAATTAGCAATGAGATGCTTTATTTTTTTTTTGAGACATAGTCTTGCTTTGTTGCCCTGGCTAGA
Organism: Microcebus murinus; assembly: GCF_040939455.1. Classification (NCBI taxonomy): domain Eukaryota; kingdom Metazoa; phylum Chordata; class Mammalia; order Primates; family Cheirogaleidae; genus Microcebus; species Microcebus murinus. The sequence goes on along the minus strand of NC_134122.1, from coordinate 40,059,341 downwards.
GTGAGTGCCGTGGCATCAGCCTAGCTCACAGCAACATCAAACTCCTGGGCTCAAACAATCCTGCTGCCTCAGCCTCCCAAGTAGCTGGGACTACAGGCATACGCCACCATGCCTGGCTAATGTTTTCTATATATATTAGTTGGCCAATTAATTTATTTCTATTTATAGTAGAGATGGGGTCTTGCTCTTGCTCAGGCTGGTTTCGAACTCCTGACCTCGAGCAATCTGCCCGCCTCAGCCTCCCAGAGAGCTAGGATTACAGGCATGAGCCACTGTGTCCTGGCTCAATGAGATGCTTTAATACCCATGATGTTTTCACTTTTATCACAGTGATTTTCCACGGCCACTTTGTTACAAAGTGAAAGAAAGCTAAAGTGCCTTTCATGCCAGCAGTCACTGTTCTCTACGAGCCACATGCACAGCGCGTTCTAGATGCAATGGGAAATCTGCTAAGCGTGAGCTACTGACATTGCCTGGCCTTGAGCCACAGGGCCGGCCAGGCCAGCACGGGTGCAACTGCATGTTTCTACCACCTCTCCAAGCTATCCCATTCATGACTGTCTGTCTTCGTCTTTAATCTCCCTTCTTTCTTTCTCACCTATCCTATTTTATCCCTGGATCCTCTTCAATTTCTCTACTTGCCTCATTCTCCCTTCTAAATATCTCCACTATTTTAAAACTACCAAATTTTGTCTCCTCAATAAATAAAACTGGCCCTCCAGCAGCAATAAAATAAAACCTCGAAATAGCTTCTCTTAAAATTACATTTACCAAACAGCTGAAAGAGCAATCTAAAAGCTCTGGGTCCCAGTGAGAGGACATTATTCGTGTATCTGCCACAAAGTATAATAAATATACTCTCCCCCACCTAAAACCCATTATAAAATGTCCACACCACTCAAAAGGAAATAAAATAGCAAAAGGAAGTATAAAGGCCTTGAAGCCCCTGCTGGGCTTTGCTGAGGCATCCTATATCTCATGATAACGTATCAGTTAAGGAGGAAAAACGTCCTCATCATAAGGATGTATAAAATGGTGCACTGAGACCATCAGTGGTCTCAAAGTCCTGTATTCATGGCATCCAGACTAGTTTAGAGGAGAGTAACTGCCCAACGTGGCCAATTGAAAAAGTTAACTCCATCTTGAATGTCCCTTCTTCCTCAGTAACCTCGTGTGAATTAGTTATTTATATCTAAACACTTCTTGGCCTAACAAGCATAATATATTTACTATTCACTAATATCGCCCTGGTTTTATCTTCTCTACAAGCTCAAACTTGCTAACATGAATTAAAGAAAAGCCCCTGGAAGGTGATTCAGAGCAAGGAAGAGTTATATTAAAGATGGAACATTCCAAAGGAAGAGTATGTACAGAAAGAAATCACTGGGTAACTGGAACCCTGTTCCTCACTAGTAGGTGATGTTGGTACCTTTTCTTGGGACACTGTGGGTATAATCTAAGTAAGACCTAGCCCCTGATGTCAGGGACTTACAGACTGATGGGGAAAGCATCCAAGTCAGTCAATAGTTGACTACGTATAAGTTCTCTGGTAGGTGGCCAGGAGGTCTAGATCGAAGCACAGACATGAAACATCTAAATCAGAGAGGTCAGGGAAGACTTCCTGGAGGAGGCAATCCTGCAATCGAGTTTTATAAAAGGTAACTTTTATAGTGGCTGATTTATACATTCTGTTATAGAACTGAATGGGACAGAGTTTAAAGAAAGCAGAAAGGATCAATAGTAGCCAACACAATAGAAAATAAATTTTACAAAAACAAATCATTGTTTTATAACCTGTATTTTTTCACTAAGCACAGTATCTTGAATAACTACCCTTCCATACCTTAAGTGTGTTTTGAGCTGGATTTGGAAGGAACAAAAAAGAACTGGGCAGATGAATGGGAGGTGGAAGTGAAAGAAAGGGCCTTCAGCACAGATACGTGGCCACACATTAAATTATGAAAGCTTAAATTAGTGATGTGAATGGCAGCTAGGGAACCACATGTAGTTCCTAACAGCTTTAGTGAAAAATGCAGGAAAAGTGGCAAAGGGTGGCTTGCAAATTTAACATTTACCCTAAAAACACTCAGAAACCACTGGAGGACTTTAAGCAAGAGTGAGATGTGATAAGACATATTTGAAGATCAACCTGGCAGCATAGAGTCAGTGCCCCAGAGAAGATGAGGGGCCGGTGAGGAAGCCACTGCCTGAAATCGGGCAACGGAAGAAGAGCTAGAAGGAAGGAGACCATGCCTCTCAGTCTGAGATGGTATAGGGGCAGACTCTACAGGACTTCCTGGAGGTGAATGAAAGAAAAGGAGAAAATGGCCCCTGAGATTTGTAGCCTGGTTATTGAAGGAAATGCAGGTTCCATGTCCTAAGATAAGGAATGAAAGGGAAGAGTGACTATTTTTTTTGCCCATGAAGAGAGGTAGGGAAAGAAGATGATGAGTTCAATTTTCAACAAGATCAATGTAAGGTGCCTATGGAACATAAAACAGACTGCAGCAGTCAGACAGATGTGCGTCTGGGGACTAGAGGTTTGTCCGGAGATCACTACTCAAGGGGGAGTGAAAACCACGAGGCTGGAGGAGGTTGCCCAGGTGCTGATTAAGAGCAGACTGCTGAGAACAGTGCCTGGGGGAAGCTGGCATAAGGGGGCAGTGGAGGCCATGGGAGAAACAGAGTAAGAATGGGCAGAGATGGAAAGAAAACTGGGAAGAAGGCGTCATGGATGCTGAGGGGGTGAGGACAGGGCCGGGGGCCGTGGAAGCTGCCGACTGGTAGACATCGGTAGATGCCGACTGGGCTCCACTCAGGGTGGGCACCAGTGGTGACTCTGGTGAGTGTAGATGAAGGGGCGTGGAGGAAAAGAAGCACAAGTACAGAAAACGGAAGGAACAAAGATGGCAGGGACTGGCCCCTTCTTTTCTTTTTTTATTTCAGCATATTATGGGGGTACAGATTTTAAGGTTTCAATAAATGCCCATTTTCCCCCCTCCCCCCACAAGTCTGAGTCTCCAGCATGACCATCCCCCAGATGGTACACATCTCACTCATTATATATGTATGATTGGCCCCTTCTGTATATGTCTTGATCAGGAATGGAAGTAGAGATCCAGGACAGGAGAATCACTTCCCTTCTGGATGCTTTGTTTATTAACCTATAAAAGGAGAGCTTACGGAGCATGTTATCTCTAAGGTCCCTCCAAATCTAAAATTCTGACTCCCTGAGAAATCCACATGCTTTTATAGTGTGATCAGGATGCTGAACTACAGGTATATTCAATTTGGTCCTGGTCAGTTTTCCAGCACCTGATCCTGTATTCCTCACGGAAAAATGTTATGTCCATCAGTGTGACTTTAGAGATGCTAGGGCCAGACCCAAACTGGATGTGTATAAGGGCCTACTGGATGCCAGGTACTGTAGGCTGGCACTGTCTCAGTGGATTGTCAAAGAACCCTGCAAGTGGAGTTACCATTAATTAGCCTTATAGTACAGATGGGAACGCTAAGACACAGAAGTCACGTACCCTGACTCAGGCTACCATGCTGGTATGAGCTCTTTCCACTGCACCATGGGATTTCCCACTAGTGCTGATATGATGCATTCCCCATTTTCTGAGTCACTCACTATCTGGCTGATTTTTAATTCAGAGTAAGAAGGTAATAAGAAAAATACAGTAGAACAAAACAAATGGTCATCTTTTTCTTATGTCAAGCTTTTTCTTTGCTGTTTCAACTAAACATGTCCTGAGCTATTTCTTAATGATAGAATGTTAGCATATGTTGAACCACAAGATACATTAACTGTAATTTAAAAAGTCTAAGATGAATGCTATTCTACATCTTGAAGATCAATAAGGATTTTGCTAATCCATGGGTGAGGCAATTCCAAAAATAGAAATCTGTCACAGAGAATCCAGTGCTTCTGATTTCCTTGAAGGTTGTGTGTTGGAACTGTGCCCTACAACCATCAAGGCTTCATATCACCAGGTATCATGAACTTTGCCATTTCATGTACTCTACTTTTCTTGAGCTACATTTAACAACACTAAGCCATAGAGTTGGTTACACTCTCTGGGTGATGGGCACACTTATAGCTGTGACTTAAGCATTACAAAAGCGACCCATGTAACCAAAAACATTTGTACCCCTGTGATATTTTGAAATAAAAACAAAAACACTATGCCACAGACTTGATTTCTTTTTTATCAGAAATGAGCTCTAACTCAAAAGACATTTTAGTTGGGTGTGAAGTATTAATTTATGTGTTATTTAATACAAAGTACTTACCTGCTGGCTTCTAGTGCAGATGTTTCTTTAGAACTTTGAGAGTTTAAGATTTTTTCAATTTTCTCAACTGATCGAATAACTTGTATAAGTCTCAACACACACATCTATAAAAATAAAAATTAAGGGAAAAATGTTACCATGATGTTTAATCTTAATTATCTTGTCATCCTAAGTGCAGGAAAACACAAAGCCAAAAGTCAACGTAGAATACATACAACAGTCTACATTTTGAATATTTCTACATAACACAGAATTCCCAAGAATGCAAACCTTAATTCTGGCTTTCTAAAACAAGCATATTTCAATATTCTATCATAAGTTTCTAGTTTAAAAAAAACTAGGCTTTTGCTTTCTTATATTCTACATTCTTATTCCTTCTTTCATTTCCCCTCTTAAATGAACCTTTCTTTTGGCAAATTTATTCTTAAGATGCTTTTTTCATGTTTTAGTTTCTGGTCATATTTATCTTTCCATCTAGGTGTGTGTACATCATACACCTAAATACCTAAGTGCCAATTCATTAAAGACATTGACTACACAAGGCAAATATTATCAAAGCATTTGAGAAACATTTAAAAAAACTCTCACCCTCAAGAGAATAAAAAAATACAAAGTCACTCATTAACAGTTATTAAGCATCTATTATGAACCAAGACATTCTTCTAGACATTAAGGACATGAGTGAATAAAATGGGCAAGAATCTCTCTGCTCTTGTGTAGTTGGCAATCTCTTCCAGCAACGCACTACATTCTTGAATCCTTGGAGAAAAACTTAGCAATGACCTAAAGGAGATTTAAGCAAGAGGCTTCTTTCCCTGAGATTTTAAACAAGCGTGCTAATAAAGAAATCTAGAAAACACTGGGAAAGCATCAGGCTAGAGTTAGAAGTCTTGAATTCTACTTCCAATTCTGCCATTATATAATCATTATTACAAAAAATCAGAAAACATAGGACCACTGCAAAGTAAAGGCAGTGCATACAGGGAAATATATAAAGGGAGAAACAAAAGCGGCAACAACACGGTGGAGAGCAACACACTCCTTTTTCCAAAACTACATACCTCCAGTAGAGTTTTAAAAGAGCTTGCTTTAGAAAGCCCACTTACTCCCTAACCTCTAAAATGTGAATAAAAACACCTTCTTTACAAGGGTATGAAAAAATAACATGCTTGTAAAACTTTAAAGTGCTTCACTGTTGGTTATTACTGTTTCTTCTTTTAAAGAGGATTTTTAATTTAGTCATCACTCAGTACCTCTAAGATTCTGTCTTTTTATTTCAAATAGATAACAAGGCTGAAGGCATGACTAGACATGAGGAGGGGATTTTAGCAGGCATGTAACATAAGAAATCTATAGCTTTCTTTAAAAATGTTCATGCTACCATAAATGAAACATAAGAAAAATATGCAATTTTCTTTGCCTTTTTCTAAAAAAATTAATTACTTTGCCCCATCCCTCTTGTTCATAGGACTTTAATCAGATCAGGAGTGAGAAGACCTAGGCTCTGCCCCTCACTAGCCTTGCTGAGCTACTGATCCCTAAATATAAAAGACAGACATCACACTGCTCTCTGCAAAGGTACCAGGAAGAGGAAATCAGACCATATGTCTAAAAGTGATTGTTACTACAAGGTGCTAGAGTGAGTCAATGTTTTAATATTATAATACTTGAGCATACCTTTTTTTTCCTAATGTCCTCTTGTTTAGACATTCGTTCATCTACTGCCCGAATTCCTTCACTGACAGATGATCTAAGACTCTTTAAAGAATTAAAAAAACAAAACTGTACTGCAGAAATTGTTTTGTAACCTTATGAAACATATATATTTATTTCAATTCCACAGAACTTAATATCTGTGGGCCAGTATTATATAGATCTTGACAAAATTACAAAGTATTAAACAAAATTGCTATTTAGGGTATTCATGATTTAGCGGCAAAATGACACATAAAGCTGCAGTCACGCAGGATTAACTGCCAAAAGAAAATTAATACATACACAACGAGCATCACAGGTCATCAGGATAGAGAAAGGATAACTTGAGTCAAAGTACAGGGCCACCGGGCATAGGGAATGGGACTTGAGGTAGACTTTAAAAATCCGTGGGCACATAAGGCCAGGCGCGGTGGCTCACACCTGTAATCCCAGCACTCTGGGAGGCCGAGGCGGGCGGATTGCTCAAGGTCAGGAGTTCAAAACCAGCCTCAGCGAGACCCCGTCTCTACCATAAAAAAATAGAAAGAAATTAATTGGCCAACTAATATATATAATATAAAAAATCAGCCGGGCATGGTGGCTCGTGCCTGTAGTCCCAGCTACTTGGGAGGCTGGGGCAGGAGGATCGCTTGAGCCCAGGAGTTTGAGGTTGCTGTGAGCTAGGCTGACGCCACGGCACTCACTCTAGCCTAGGCAACAAAGCGAGACTCTGTCTCAAAACAAAAACAAAAACAAAAACAAAAACATCCGTGGGCACCAACAAACAGAAAGAAGACATTACAAGGTGATAGGGAGGAAGACAGAACTGGTACAACACACTCAGGGCCACTGACGTACACATCCAGGCGCAACGCAGGCTTCATTTTAGAGAAAAGTAGAATAAATAGGAAGGGGTCAATTTAGGAGAACTTGGCCCAGATAAGGTCTTCAGACTAGGATCTAATTCTACATGTTTTAAGCACTAATATATCATGATGAAAATGTTGTTTTGGGAAAATTAGAAATCAAGAAGTCAGGAAGAGAATGACCAGGAAAAGAGAGAGATCATGAGTGGAGAAACATGTCCAGAAGCTAATGAATTAAGCCAAGTGTGAGATAATTAGAAATTAGGGCCAAAATGAGGGTAATGGAAATAATACAATAAACTGGACAAATCACAAAAACTGTAGGAAAGTGAATTCATTCATTCAACAAGTGTTATGAGATACCTGTTAACTGTTAGCTATTGTGCAAGCCAATGAGGATACAATGACGACCAAGACAGAAACAGTCTCACCCTGCAATGATCTTAGAACCTCACAGAGTTGTTTCATAAGTTGGAAGTCAGAAAGGGCAGGGCAGGTCTCTGGATAAACCAATTAGACAAAAAGCAGCTATAAAGATGGGTGTGGACCAGGGAGGGGATACGATGCTGGCAGGTTGCAAAGTAAGGCCAGAGCCTGTGCAGGTGAGTAGTCCACAGAGCCAGCAGGAGTCAGGACAGGGCAGCCACCTCCACGAAGGAGGGTTTACAGAGGAGGGTGGAAGCCTAAAGGCTGAGGTCAGGAAACACCCTATCTCCACGGCAGGGCAGGGTGAAGGAAGAGGTATGCTGAAAAGATGGCAGGGAAACCAGCCACGCCAGCCACACAGAGCCTAGTGTGAAATCCAACAGTGAACCACAAAAACCACTTCCCTTCCATCCCAATGAAAAGTACTTTAACAAGTTTTTTAAAAAATCAAAACAAAATGTAAACATTGATCATATTTGCCAGTTCTAGACACAGCTCAAGACTTCCCTCTTGCACGAATTATTTCTTGCCTACTCCTTCTGTGGACTTCAAAGCACTGTCTTTTCTGTTATTTTGCATTTTTCCCAGCACTATACATGCACTGAATGTTTACTGTGTCATGTACTGTGAGCCTACTATGTGCCAGGCACTGTCTTAGGGGCTAGGGACATAAGGCCGTTCAAACTGCGCGTGATGTAGGGGTGACTTACACGTGTAATGATGGTGCAGTGCACCAAGTTTACGGCAGCTCATCAATGCTCAGGGAGCTGACACAGACCTGGGGGTGCGGCCAGTGGGGAGAGGACAAGGTGAGTAGCACAGTTTCCATCGGAAATGATGCCAAAACTCCTCCCTACCCATTGTTATCCAGATGGACTCTCTGTCCCCAGTGGCTTAGAGGTGGGGAGTCCCATTCTCATAGCAGGCATTATCTCAGAGAAACATTAAGATACAATGTTTATCAGACATCACATTAATTTTATATTATACTTCAGTTACATTAGGCCTTAAAGACCTTTGAGGACTGGTCTAGGAACCTGACCACATGTAAAATATGATTTGGGAAAATACTTGTAAAACGACAAGGTTTTAAAATATAAGCCATTCTTAAGTTGGTGACTACCTATATATGAGTGAGGTGGCACTAACAAGTTGAATTTCCAAATTGCTGTCTTCTTTTCCCTCCACATTTTAAAGCGGTCTACTCTGAGAATCTGTCATCTTCAAATCAAACATGTCTTTTAGGTTGTGGCATCACATGCAAAAAATACAGAGGCATTCGCAACCTTTTGGGGGATGAGTATGGTAATTACTAACCATTCAAAAAACAAACAATAGCCTAACCGATTAAAGGAGTTCTTGGAGGAGACAAACAAGCATATCATGCTTTATAGTAAATTATTTAATATTATTTGGGGAACTCACCAGAACCTCTTCTCGTAATTGTCCCAAAGGCACAGAAAGCTGGTTGAGGGCTTTGTCCATGCCAACCTAAAGGCAAAAATCAAGTTGGCACAAACACATCACAATCAAGTATCTGCTTAATGATCAAAGCAGAACTAAGGTTTTTATTTCTGCACAACAAAAATATACAACCAAATATTGCTAAATAACTAAATAAATGTTATTTTGCCATAGTGTTGATAGAATATGAAAAAAAAACTATTGATAATACAGGAAAACTATAAAAATGAAGGAAGTCTATAATTATAAATGAAAAACCTCCTTATGCACAATTTGCCTTTGCATGAAAATTTTTAATGAATTTGAAAAATTTTAACTGGAGTTGAACAGCTGTCTATAATTTACGATAACAGTCAGCTAGTTAAGGTGAAATCCTGATGGATTATCTCTCTCCTAAACATTACAATTCTTGAGAAAAATCCAAAGTAAATAGAATGGAAATAAAATTTTCTGGGTTTCTACCATAACAGTGCATTTCCCAAAGGCAAATATAGCTCACTAATTTAAATGCTTCTTAAAATTCCCATAGAGATGGCTACTTTCTTACTTCTTTGGACAAGCTGATTTAAAAGCAAAATAAAATATGAACAAGAAGACTAAAAAGCAAAGTTTGGGAGAATTAAAGCTCAAGCACTTCTCAACTACTTTCACAAACAACTTATATGTTCATGGCAAATTATTAAATTTTATAAAACCAAGCCTCCTAAAGATCAATATTGGCCAGTGTTGTATTCCTTCAACAATATCAAATTCAAAAAATATTCAAGCTACAACAGCCTTAAATGAGTAAAAACTAAATACAAAAATGTATACCTAGAAAGTTTGGCTCTTTTATTAATAAGCTTAATGATCTCTTCAAATTTCTAAGGGGAAATCAACTGAAAGATTTCTAAAAACACTCAGCACTTTAAAAAATAAATATGAGTGAGAGAGAAACTATGTGTGTGCAAATGTAGGGATCATGGATTTAAAGTTTACCAAGTTTGTTGAAAGGTTGACAAAATCTGCATAATCCTTGTTGATGAGTTCGACCATGGCAGTTTTAAGAAGTTTATAGTAGAGTTCCAGGTCATCTCTCAGTTCTTCCAACTGGACCCGCTTCCTACAGTCAGACACAAAATGATCGACATCGAAACCTTCCTGAAAAATAAAACCAGGAAAGAAAAATATTGCAATGATATTATATTACATATAAAAATAAAACCAGAGAAAGAATAAGAGAGAAAAGCCCATTCTAATAATTTACATGGTTATCTTGCTGCAGGAAGAAAGTACCTTTGATTATACATGATAACATAAAGGTGCTTTTGCATTGTATAAAGGCGACATGAAGAGTGGCCCCAACCCAGAACACTCTCTTCTGTTGCCTAAATTCTACAAGTGAATTTCTTTTTCAAAATGACACATTTCAATTAGGCTTTTCTCAAAATAGAAATAGCTTTTTCCTCCTTAATTTTAAGGAATAAATGTTCAATATAAAACTTTCAAGCAACAAAGAATTATATAAAAGAGTAAAATATCACCCAAACTTTCATGCTGTAGAGATAAGCACCATTAATATATTTTTCCTCTGTTTAACACTGTGAGTCACATCCTTCCAGACTTTTTATGTGTACACACACACATACACACACAGGATCTTAATACTCATGCTGTTGTGCAAAAACTGCTTTTTCCCATATAACAATACACTTTGGATGTCTTTTCATAATACATACAAATGTGCATTAACATTTTATATGGATTTGGATATTCCATTTGAACAGATGTTTAGAAGCTTGCTTAAGCAACTTCCAAGTATTCCTCTCAGAGGATTAGCTATGCTTTTTGCTTCCCCTTTACAGCGTTCCAATGGCCCTGGTAGGCCGACACACTTGTAGCTAGCACGTGACTGTTACTTCTCCTGTGACTCTTACTCTTGCTCATTGAGTTGTTTGGACACCAAGAACCAGATGTGATGATTTCCAAACTTGTTCAGGCCACTTGAACTTACTATCACAATTATATAGTTTTATTAAACATTGTATAAACTAATGAAATATGAATGGAAATAAGATAATTGTTTTTTATGAAAACTAAGGCAGATGCTTTGGAAATATCTGACACAAGCAAATGGCTAATACAATTTTTGCTGAATTAGATATGAATGAGATAACCATGAACATGGGAGGGCAGAGGGCAGGAGGACAACACAAATCTAGAAGGATTCTATAACCAGATTCTTTGGAAATGTCTTCAGGTTCTCATCCAACTGAAAGAAAGAAACTGAATACAAAGAGGACAATACGGAAATTTAATGAGCATATCAATATTTCAGAGAAAAGAACTTGGCACCACATAAATGAAAAAGAAATGTGTAAGAGTACTTGTTTAACGGTTTTAGTTAACCAACCAAATACCTGCTCTGATAATGTCAGATAAGAAGACCTCTTGTCAATCCATAATTTCACAGCCACCCACCTACTGAAAAACCATCTATTTCTTCATCTGTGGCCAGAATCAGCCAGGACATTTTGCTCCTTGAGAGCAAAGATAAGCAAAGACATAACACCTTACATTCACACTTACATAGCATGTCACAGAAAGGACATGGGAGCAGGACTTGATTTATAATCCAGACTTGATCCTAACCAGCTGTAAGACTTAAGGCAAGATCACTTTACCTACCTCAGTTAAATATTCTCTGAAGTTCTGTTTGGATCTGAATGAACTTCAGGAAGCCATTCTAAATTGCATACCCCAGCTCCAGTGAACAAATACTGTTAGGTAATACTAGTACTCAACTTGCCAAATACATATTTGCTCTCAGATAAACATATGTTGCACAGCATAAGAACTAAGTTACTTAGGACATCTACATCAGGCAGCTTTTCCTGTGACAACCTTAAATTCACAATGGCTTGTAACAATACACACTTTATTGTCAAAAAATTTTTATACTGTAGATATTGTAAACATTTAAAAAGAACTTAAAACCAATATAGTTATGATTAAATGATTTTTGACTAGGGTGCCAAGACCATTCAATGGGGAAAGAAATGGTGTGGGGAAAAACTGATATCCACACGCAAATGAATGCCAACTTCACACCACATACAAAAAATTTAACTCAAAATGGATCAAAGATTTAACTATAAGAACTATAAAACTCTTAGAAGAAAAACAAAGGTGAAAATCTGCATGACCTTGGGCAATGGTTTCTTAGATGTGACACCAAAAGCATAAGCAATCAAAGAAACAATAAATTGAACTTAAAAACTTTAGTGCATAAAAGGACAGTATTAAGAAAATAAAAAAAAACATACAGATGGGAGAAAATATTTTCAAATTGTGTATCTGACAAGGGTTTAACATACATAAAACTCTTAAAACTCAACAAGAAAAAGACAAATAACCCAATTTAAAGATGGGCAAAGGATTTTTGTGTGTGTGTGTGTATGTGTGAGATAGAGTCTCACTCTGTCACCTGGGCTAGAGTGCCAAGGCATCATCGTAGCTCACAGCAACCTCAAACTACCTGGGCTCAAGTGATTCTCCTACCTCAGCCTCCTGAGTAGCTGTGACTACAGGTGCATGCCACCACACCCAGTTAATTTTTTTATTTTTAGTAGAGACAAGGTCTCTCTCTCTTGCTCAAGCTGGTCTTGAACTCCTGACCTCAAAAGCAGTCCTCTCACCTTGGCCTTCCAGAGTGCTAAGATTATAGGTGTGAGCCACTGTGCCTGGCCTGGGCAAAGGATTTGAATAGACATTTCTCCAAAGAAATATGATATACAAATGGCCAACAGACCCATGAAAAGATGCTCAACATCATTAGTCATTAGGGAAATGTAAATCAAAACCACAATGAGAAAACATCTCATACCAATTAGGATGGCTATAGGAAAAAAGAAAAAGGGCAGGGGGAAGCAGAAAATATGTATTGGTGAAGATGGGGAGAAACTAGACACCTCATACAACGCTGGTAAGAATGTAAAATGGTACAGCCACTGTGGAAAACAGTTTGGCAGTTCCCCAAAAAGTTAAACATAGAATTACCTAGCAATTCCACTCCAAGGTATACCTGATAGAGTTGAAAACTTGTACATGAATGTTCATAGCAGCATGACTTATAATAGCCAAAAAAAAAAAAAAAACCCATATACCCATTAACTGATGAAGAGATAAACAAAATGTGGTATATCTATATAATGGAATATTATTCAGGTATAAAAAGAAAGCACTATTACATGGGTGAACTATGAAAATATTACACTAAGTGAAGAAAACCATATATACATTGTATGATTCCATTTATATAAATAGGTCCAAAATAGGTAAATCCATAAAGACAGAAGGTAGATTAGTGGTTGCCAAGGAATGGCAGGAGGGGAAAATTGGAACTAATTGCTAATAGGTACAAGGTTTCTTTTTGGAATGATAGAAATATTCTGGAATTAGATAGTGGTGACGGTTGCACAACACACTAAATACACTAAAAATGAGTGAAATGTACACTCCAAAATGCTAAATTTTATGTTATGTGACTGTACTTCAATTTTTTAAAAAAGAAAAAACTAAAATATTACCAATTAAATATTCAGATGCATTAAAAATTCTAAGGTAACAGTAACTGAAAAGCCAGAGTAGCTATATTAATTTCAGATACAGCAGATTTCAGAGCAAGGAAAATTAACAAAGAGGAGCATTACATCATAATAAAGGAGTCAAATTAACTAATTCTCCAAGAAGACCTAACTAACAATCCTTAATGTGTACGTGCCTAACAACAAAGCATCAAAATACATGAGGCAAAAACTGATAGAACTGCAAGAAACAGATGAATCCACTATTATAGTTAGAGGCTTCAACATTCCTCTATCAAAAATGGACAGATGCAGCAGGCAGAAAATAGGTAAGGCTATAGTTGAATTCAACAGCACCATCAATCAACTGAATATGATGAAAATCTATAAACTACTTTCTCCAAGAACAACAGAATACATTTTCTTCTCAAGCTCACATGTAATATTCACCACGATATATCTCATTCTGGACCATAAAACACACTTTACATTTAAAAAAATAAAAACCATACAAAGAATGCTCTCAGACCAAGTGGGATTAAACTAGAAATAAATAATAGAAAGTTATCTACAACCCCCCCACCCAGTACTTGGAGATTAAATACAATTCTAAATAACAAATGAGACCAAAAAAAGGTCTCAAGAGAAAAGAAATTTTGAACTAAGTAAAAATAAAAATACAACTTAGCAAAATTTGTGGGGTGCAGCAAAGACAGTGCTTAAAGGGAAAATACAGCATTGAAAGCAAATGTTAGAAAAAAGATCTAAAATCAATAATCTAAGTTTCTACCTTACAAAGCTAGGACAAAAAAGAGTAAATTAACTCTAAATCAGCAGGAAAAAATAAAAAATAAAAATCAGAGCACAAATCAATGAAATTAAAACTAGGAAATTAACAGAGAAACATCAATGAAACCAAAAGCTGGTAATTTGAAAAGATCAATAAAATTGATAAACCTCTAGCCAGGAAAAACAAGAAAAAATAAATAAACCATTAATATCAAATGAAAGAGGGATTATCACTACTGATCCCATGGCCACTAGTGAAATTGACCAAAGATTTAAGGAAGAAACTATACAATTCAAGAAATTATATAATTCTACAATCTCCCCCCAGAAAAGAGAAGGAGAGGGAATAATTCCTGACTTATTCTATGAGGCCAGTAATGTCCTGATATCAAAACCAAAGAAAGATATTGCAAGAAAGGAAAACTATAAACCAGTATTTCCCATGAATGTAGATGCAAAAATCCTCAACAAAATATAGCAAATGAAATCCAACAATGTATTAAAAAAAATCACGCACCATAACCATATGGGATTTATTCCCATAAACTACCAGATATATAAAGCTGGTGTGACAACAGAAAATTTATTAATGTAATCTACCACATCAGAATAATATAATCATATTAATAGATACAGAAGAAGCATTTGACAAAATCCACACCCATTCATGATTAAAAAAACCTTCAGAAAACTAGGAATAGAGAGGAACTTCTCAACTTGACAAAGAACATCTACAAAAAACCCATAGCTAACATCACATTAATAATGAGAAACTAGAAGCTTTTCCCCTATGATGGTGGAATGTAAAGATGTCCTCTCTTACCACTTCTATTCAATATTGTACTGGAAGTCCAAACTAAAGAAATAAGACAAGAAAAGGATATAAAAGCTATATTGATTGAGAAGGAACAAATAAAACTTTCTTTGCTCTCAGATGATGTAGAAAAATCCCAAAGAAGCAACGTAAAAAGTCCTAGAACTAATAAGTGCTTATAGTAAGGTTGTAGGATCCAAGGTCAACTAGATTTTCTCCTATGTTATCTTCTAGAAGTTTTATAGTTTTATGTTTTAAATTTAGGTCTATGAGTCATTCTGAATTAATTTTTGTGAAAGATGTGAAAGGTCTATGTCTGTATTCATTTTTTTACATGTGGTATGTCTGGTTGTTCCAGCACCGTTTATTGAAGCCTGTCTTTTCTCCATTGTATTGCCTTCGCTCTTTTGTCAAAGATCAGCTGGCTATATCTGTACAGATTTAATTTTGAACCTTTTATTCTGTTCCATTGAAGTGTCTATTTTTTCACCAATACCACTCTGTCTTATTATAGCCTTCATGGTCAGTCTTGAGGTTGTGCCTGTAGTGTTCATCCTATGAATTTACTTTTCCTCCCCAGTGTTGTATTGGGTATTCTGGGTCTTTTGCCTTTCTAAATAAATTTTAAACTCAGTTTTTACAAATCCCCAGGAAAGCCAGAAGTTGATCAACAAATCACAAGCGGCATTGGAATACAGGAAAATAAGTCAACAAAACAGACCAACTGCAGACAATTTAAGAACCGTTAACTAAAACAGCAGTGACCAATCAAATTTAAAACTGAAGTTTAAAAGCGTAGATGCTTTTAACTTGTTGCACTCAGGGATGGCAAACAATGCTAATACAAGAGAACTGGAGGATTAATCATTTAAAGCTTGCCTGAGACCCAAATATTAGTATTTTTTACATTGAGAAAATTTCATAGATCAACAGAAGATCAAAATTCTCCAAACTGGCTTATACTGAATGCCAAACATATGGAATTATAAACTCACTAGCTTACTGCAGCCAGGACAGAACCCAGATATCCCTGGTGTCATCATTCTGTATTCATGATGATGGAAGGTTCTATGAAGGGAGAACACCAAGTTAAAGACATGCTCTCTGCCCTCAAAACATGTTCAATCTCATTGAGATGAAAATGAATACAAAATATTAAGTGCTAATCTCTGCACTAAATTGAGGTTTAAAAATTAGCATGAGCTCTTATGTGTGTGTGTTTTGAAGCATTCTTCAAGACCAAAGGACAGATATGAGTACATGCCCTGTATACTCAATAAACATTATTTAAATATTCACTGTGTTGACTCAAGCACTGCTAAAAGAACTCACTCGCGACAGAGGAATGAAAAGCAAAGACAAGGTCCTTGTTCTCAAGGAGCACATATTCTAATGGTGAAATGAGAAAATAAACATGAAAACAAACAGACATGATATCGATGAATAGTGAAAAGTGCTACAAAGAAAATAAAATGGGACACTGAAAGTGAGTGCTGACAAGGAGGTACTTTCACTTGGATGACCAGAGAAGATTCTTACAAGGTGACATCTGAGCTGAGATCCAAATGACAGAAAAGAGCTAGCCATGGGAAAAACTGTGGGAAAAGCATCCTACCTCAGAGAAAAGCACGTGGGCAAAAACATCCCTGGAGCGCTCCCCTCCAGCCCTGCCCTCACACCTTGTCCTGTCTCCGGCGCTGTGTGGCCCCACTGGCACATGACCCAATCAGCCTGGAACTTGTGTCTCCCAAAGCTCATTCTAAACCTTTGTTTGTTTACCAAATTATTCAAGCTTGAGAAATTCAAAATGCATGCTGAAGAGCTTCCCAGCATCCATGGACAGATAATCTTAAAAGTTCTATGAAATAATAACACTTAAATTCTAAGGACCTTATATTCGAATACATTTATCAAGTCTCTAACTCCTCTGTTCAATACTATACCTGTGTTTGACATATTGTTGAAAGGCAAAGAAAAACCGTATCTTGCCAAACTCATTTAACAAATATTTGAGCTCTGTTCCAGCTGATTTCTTCTCTTTCTCTCTCCTTTTTACCCCAGTTTAATACTAATGATAATCTACATGGTGTTGGAGCTTCTTTTTCAACCTAATTTCTTCAGCTCTTTAGCAGAATTATGTTGTTATAAAATGCTCAACTCTGTGCATTAGGATCACCTGAGGAAGCCTAAGCCCCAGTTTATGATTAATTTGTTTAGTTAAATATGCAAAGAAATTTGATGTTAGATGCTATACAACTAATTAAGTAACAAAATGATCTATTTGTATCATGCTTGTTATCTAATTTTGAACAAAGAAATGTCACAAGTAATAATCAGTAACTCAAGGGGCCGTGAGTTCAACATTTTATTCAAATGATAGAATTTATAATATTGCACGAAGTGAACTGAAAAATCAAAAGCAAGGACAGCCCAAAAAGCCTTTTTTTTCTTTTTTTGCAAAGACAGAACTTCTTTTTACCAAGGGCCAATTGAATAAATGGTGTAGGTACAATGGTAATGATCTCATATCATCAAGAAAAGTTTTTCACATGAGACAATTTTTCTGCAAATTGAAGTGTAGCATAAGTTCCATATATGGGCAATTAGAATTTTTGTGGCAGTTAGTCTCAAATATATTATTTATTTCTGTCTCAAACTGAAGCTGAAGAGAATTCAAGCTTTTCATAAGACCAGAGTCAGACTGCGAACCACCTATACGGCAAGCATTTTAGTTGCTGCAAAATGATGAGTTGTGTAGGGCGCTCAGCAACACTGGGCTTGTATCTGTTTTTTGTCATTTTTCTCTTTTCCTTTTCTGTCAGTCAGGCAGAAGCAGTGTCTCTTACAGCTGTCACTGAATCTACCTGAAATAGCCCACTTTTCCCTCCTGTCACATTTACTGTATTTCTTTCATACACAGGCCAAGAGTCCAGCGCACTAGTTGTGTTAGAATTTCTTCTGAAACAAGAGATGGCCCTCAATCTTGTCCCTGCTGGTAAAATGCAAGACCTTCAGCATATGGACTATGTGACATCTTTTGGGCTATTCTTGATTATATTCCAAACATCACACATCCCTAAGTTCCCACATCTAGAAAGGAAAGTGTCATACTATTATTTTTCTAATATATATAGTACCTAACCCTGTATACACTATGTTTTTTCAATCTCATGACAGATAGCTACTAAGTGACTAACAGGTGGGTAACACGTGGATACACTGGACAAAGGGAGCATTCAATTCCAGCCAGGAAGGAGGACAGTGGCACGAGATTTCATCAAGCTACTCAGAACGGCGTAAAATTTAAAACTTAGGAATTGTTTATTTCTGGAATGTTCAATTTAATGTTTTCAAACTTAGGCTGATCCCAGGTAACTGAAACCTCAGAAAGTGAAACCAACCGTGGATAAGGAGGTACTACTGTAGTTAATCTCCTACCAGTTCATTAACATTGCGGATGCTGGCCAGAAGGAAGCTCCCAATTTCTATTTTCATTAAAAAGGTATTGTATGCCAACCCAGAGGCTACTAGAAGGAAACTGATGAGTAGAAGTTCAGTGCAGGCAGACTTTTGACTCAGCATAGAAACAAACTGCATATCCATAGAAACTACCCACCAATGCACTGAGCTGCTTTGGAATACTTCAGATGTTTTGGAAAAAGTCTTCTCATGACCAGGCTGAGTCTGACCAGCCATCTGTTACACACAAGATTAGATACACACTTTGAAAAGAGCACCCTGCCTGCAACATAGAACATGGACTAGAAAAAGGCAAGAATGGATGAAAGGAGACTGGTAAGAAGCCATTAGAGGATAATGGCCAGAAATAATGATAACTTAGAAGATGGGGAAAGAGGAAGGGAGAGAAGTAGATGAATCCAAGAGATATTTAGGAAGTAAAATCACAGGGCTAGGTAATAGATTGGGTTTTGGAAAGGTGAAGGAGAGAGGCATTATCAAGGATGACTCCTGGTTTTCTGACTCACAACTAGATGGATGGTGGAACATTTACTGAAACAGGCAACACTAGAAGAGAGTTGGGTTTGAGGGGAGGTGGCTCAGGTTTTTTTTTTTTGCTCCCCCCCCCCCATAAATTCAGTTTTAAGCATGCTGAGTATGAAGTGACACAGAAATACTCAAGAGATGTCATGGAGTTTAGTACATAAGACTGGAGATCAGGAGACGTTTGGGTCAGAGACATGAATCTGTATTGCCTGCCTATAGGTGGTCATGGAGAGGGTCACCCAGAGAAAGTGTACAGTCTGTGAAAAGGAGAGGACGTGTGACTGTGGCCATAATCCGCCACTAAATACTAAATGGCTATAAGGAGAATGACTATGCAAAAGAGATAAGGAGACCATAGTAGTAAAAAGAAAACTGGAAAGCATGGGTCTCAGAAAACAAATGAAGAGAACATTCGGTCAGCTAAGGGGTCAAGGAAGGAAACAGAAAAAGTCTGAACTGACTTACATTTAGTTAACTTTGGTGAGAACTGTTTAGTGGAATGAAGGGGCCAGAAGCAAGAAGGAAGTGAGTTCAAGAGTGAAGGGAGAGAAAGTAAAGATTAACTCTGGAGCACGTGTCTGTGTGTTGGAAGAGGGCAATAACTGTTAGTGGGAGGATCAAGTGGAAGAGACTAAAACAGGAGTGTGTTGGAAAGCCAATGGGAAGGAGTGTGGAGGGGCAGAGAACAACAGGGTCCTGAGAAGGTGAGAGGGCATGGGATCCAAGCCTGGGAGACAGATCTCAGGAGAAAGGAAAGCTCCCTACACAACAGGCAAGAAGATGGCAAGAACGGATACAAAGGCTAGAAGAAGGGTGTTGTCACCAAGATGAAGGAGCTCCCACTTGATGGCCTCTATTTTTTCTGTAAAACAGGAGCTGAAGTCACACACTGAGATAGAAGGGAAGGATGTGATTTCAACCACACCCCTAGGTAAGTGGGTCTAATTTATCCTTGTTAACACACCACCTTCTCTCTCCTACTACCAACAGCTGATGTCCCATTTCATCTATTTGTTGGCTGTCCACCCTCTCTACCGGCACTTGTACTATTTTTTAAGCTAACAAAGCAAACAGTATGATGCCACCACCAACCTCGTACCAGTGATTCTTCCATGTGCTACTCCTGCTTTTTGATCACTTATATCTTTCACAAACCTGCAACCTCTATATTTTGCAGGTCTCATAAGGACCATTGAAATAACTTTTTAAGTCGCCTCCTATCCAATGCAACAGATACGGACCATGTAATTTTCCACTTTCGACTTGACTTTAACTCCACAATGAATACTACATTAAGCACAAACCCCTCAGTATAGTACACAAGGACCATTACAACTTGCAAACCCACCCTATCTGCCTCTTCTGTCTTATTCCTGGCCATTCTTCCATACTCCGACCACTTTGGACTAAGTGCAGTTTCTAAACTCACACATTCTTCCTATCCCCGTGCTCAAGAGCCAAAACTTCATCTTATTTATCATTGCACCTTCATGTCTACATTGCTGGCTGGCACACAGTAGGTGATCAGTGAATGCCTGCTGAACAACTGCTACCATTGCCACTAGCATGCCCTCAATCTTTGACAACCTAATGACAGTTTCCCACCAACTAACTGGATTTCAAGAATCTCTACTCTCTTAATGTAAACCTAGTATATTAACCTTCTCACGTGCACAAAACCTATCCAATTACAACATGTGCGGAATGAGACACACGTAGAAATATAAACTGGACAGCAAGCACTCCACCCACCTTTCTGCTACAGAACTATAACTTAGGTCTCTTTAAAGGAAGTATAGATTGCAAATAACCTTGATTTTCAGGTTCCACCTAGAAAATCAACAACATTTTATACAGAACAGGCCTTCTATGTATCTTCTTCTGCGTATGAAGTTATCATTTACCAGCACTACAAAATGTATGGCAAATTCAGAGGTGTAAGAGCCAGGAAAGAATATAAAATTGCTGGCATTCCAGCCATTTCCCCAGTTTGCTCTCTCCCTATCTCTATTTTAGAACTTACATTTTGTGATATCTACTTCCTGAAGCTGCATTTAGCAAAGGCATTCTGTCAGCTCAGAGTGAGAAAGGTGGTGGGGCTAGTGAGTCAGAGAGGATGCTGGTGTTTGGCTTGAAGGAAGCCTGAAGAAGTTGAGAGGTGGAAAAAATTATTCTGTACTTCGAGGTTTTTGAATTCAAAACAAGACCCCTGATTTCTGTGTGTGCCCTTTCTTCTTCCGGTACACCTCTCCCCATCAGGTATCCTCACTTGTTTCTTTCTACCCTGGTTTCAGGGGTGGAACAAAGGGTTTCTAGATCAGTTGAGTTGACTCTGTGTATTCTTTTGGACATCTCATTCAAGTTTTCTTTTTATTAGAGTGGTTTAGCAGGAATATCACTGTACAAGAATACGGTGCTTATCTTTGGGTGTAGATAAGCCTCCCATATTAAAAATAATATGATCACACTGCAGGGATCCAGATATAAATACTTGTTTAAAACCAGAGCTTTGGAGATGTGATCTGAATGCAAATATCAAAAAGGGATAGGCTAATCAACCTAGAAAAAGAAAAAAAGTATGACTTGAAAAGTCATCAAAAAGGCAGAACAGTAAGATATTTAAACTCACTTGTTTAAAATTTTAGGTGTCTACTAATGAGCCAAAAGTTTTAGCTTTTTAACACTGAAACCAGCTACTAAGTGGTGTCAAAAATCCCACTCCTTAAGAAATCAAATATAAATGTAATTTTTGAATGGTTTACGTTCAGGCCCAGAGGGATACACCAAATAGGTATGGAAAGTTCCTCCTAGCTCTGACTCAAAGCCCGGGCATTGTTAAGGCTGTGTTTGATGAATGTTTATGATCAGTGAAATGTTTTCAGTTTATATTTCTTTTCTGTAAGCTTATGTCCTACAATTACCCACAAACCAACTCCAAGTTCATTTTACGAAAGGAATTAGGGCAGTTTCACTAAACGGGAATGGTTTGCTTTGTTGTACTGCAACAAAGTCAGTAAGAATGTTTCAAGCTTTTGAATATCCCATTCGAGATGCTCTAGATAAATGTCAGACAAAACTTTACATTAAGTGTTATTGTTGCTTTTTTCCCCGGCCCAACCCCTAGGTAGGCACATGAGTTCAGAGATTTGTTCAATACACACTTACTGAGCTCCAAAGTCAACAAACTTCTCTCTGACAAGGGACCGGCAATCTGACTGCACTGCATGGTAACAGGGCTAAGGTAATAACAGGGGCTTTGACATTCAGCTCAAAACCACTTGCCCAGAACTTTCAGGCCTTTTCACTTAACATGCACGATTTTGCAGAAGTGCTTCCTCCAGGTTGCACCTGCCGAACCTGAGGCCAAGAGACTCACTGCGAAGTGCAGCAGTGTCCCGATCGCAGACCTGACACCGGGCATGCACGGGCCAGGACGCAGGCGGGAGCAGCAGCCCGAGGAGAGGGCCCCGGAGGACACAGGGGGGCGAGCACCCCACGGCCCAACTCCTGGAAGCGGAGGCCGCGCGCACCTTCATGAACTCGTCCTTGTCGAAGCAGAGCGTGTCCGGCCCTTTGGGCAGGTTCATCCTACTTTTCTCCATCCCGCCGGCCGCCGCCTTTCGGCGCAGAGACCCAAGCTAGGAGAAGACGCAGGAGGCTGCGCAGACCGACGCGGCGGCCGCGGCCACCGCCAGTTTCCACGGCACAGGAGGCTCCGCTTCCGCCAACATGGCAGCGCCCGCACCGCAGCCAATGAGCGAGGGCGCCGCGGGCCGACTGCGCCTGGCCGCCGCCAAGAGGGGCGCGGGGACCGCCGCCTCTGAGCCAGCCGGCCCGTGCTGCCCCCTGCGACGGAGGGCGGAACTGCAGTCTCGCGTGGGCTACTGCTGGGCAGTCCTGCTCCCAGCTGAGTCGGTAGGAGCTGGGCGGACCGGCACGTGGGGCTCCCACCTCTGCCCGCCGCGTCCACTGGGAAGAGCCGGCCTGCAGGATTCTTCCCGCGTCTGCTCCCTGAGATCGCTCCGTTCCGTTTTGCGTGGCCAAAGCTCGGCCCTTTGGTTCCCAGGCCGGCCTCTGGGTTGGACATGTCGCTTGGTCTTGTGGCTCCGCTCCCCGCGCGGTCACTGTCGCCTGTGGAGACGTCGCCTGCGCCCTCAGCCTCGGCACTCACGGACAGAGTAGCGTCTCCCCCTGCGGGCTTGTCTGCGGGGGCCCGGAGAGAAGAAGGTGGGCGGCTGGGCAGCCTGGGAGCCCCCTGCTCTGCACGGGTCTTCAAGGGGCTGAAAACGGTGCCTCGCTACCTGCATAGTGGAAACGCGGCAGATAAACACGTGTGCGTATTTACTTTTTTTTTTTTTTTGAAGATTGGTAATTTGCCCATATTTATTATCTGCCAGCGCCTGAATTCAAGCCCAATCTTTTTTTTTTTTTTAACCATTTTATGAAATATTTAAAAACTAATCTCAACCTGCAAAGGGCAAATTTTGGGGTGTGGCCAGCATTGGTGCAATCAAACCCCACCACACCCCCAACCCCCCAGACTGTCTTCCTCCTTCCCCACCCCTATTTCACTCGGAGATGGTCTTCCTTTTCCTCTTTCCTTGATTTTTTTCTCCTCTTGTCACTTCCTCCAGCTGTGAGTATCGTGGTCAATGATAATGATTCATTTCTCTTTTCTCCTTGAGACTCTAACAACTCAAACCACAAACCCCACTTCACACTCCACTCTGCAAATCTTTCCTTCCCGCAGGGTTGCTTTTATAAACGATTGGCCTCTCCTCTCAACGTTTCTCCTTGGAGATAACAGTAATGCCATGATCGCCCTTACAAACAACTGGGACGGAGGAAAGGCGATACCTTACCACGAGACTTCTGTATCTCAGGTTACCCCAAATAGGAAACTGGTCATTTAAAAAAAAAAAAATTGTGGACGTAGAATCCAAAACTATCAGCTCCCTAGCATTGCGCCTGGCAAGCCTTGTCAGATAGACTATTCCCTGGGTCGGTGTCTGGAGAAGACGGTGGATACGGTTGGAGCTGGAACTGTTAGTTCCCTACATGTCCCTGAGGCCGAATCAGTGAGAATGAAGAACGAGGACAGGTGGCTTGGGGAAAAGGAAAGAGAAGTTTATTAATTTGCCAGCAAATGAGGAGTGTGGCAGAGACTAGCATCTCAAAAGACCACCATCCTGTCTTTAAGCAGAAATACAGGACTTTTTAAAGGCGGGGGTTTTAGCAGTTGGGCTCAGGTCTATGTGACCAGTGTCACATGTCGTGGCTTTGGGCTATTGTGTTTAACTATAGTTGGTGGTTTTAGTGGACCTTACCTTGGATGAAGATGCTCTTGTGACCTTCATCCGGATGCTTCCGGTGAGCCATCCTGTGGCTTAAGAGAACTAGAAAACAAACAGCAAAGAACATTTTCCTGCCCCTTTGACTGCTGGCCTTGGACAGGAAGGCAGATTTTAATTCCCAAAAAGGGCGGGGGCTTTAAAGAGACAAATCATACAACATTTTGCCCTTTTTCAGACCTTTACCTCTGTTACAGAACCTAACCAGAGGATCAAAATGCCCTGCCAGAGGAACAACTGCATCTTAAGCTTCTATTATGTTCCTTTGGATGTGGGAAAGGAATGAAAGCCTGTTTGATTTTTTTGTCTGCTCTTATTATGAAAATTTTCAAACGTACACAAAAGTCTAGAGAGCACGAGGACCTCACCCACCCCATGTACTCATCACCCTGCTTCAACCATTATCAACCTGTCTCCTCTGTCGTCTCCCCACCCTCTCATTACACTACCACCTTCTTTTTTTAAAACTGGAATATATTTTAAAGCAAATCCCAAACATCACATCATTTCCTGTCCCTCAAGGCCTCAGTTTACACATCAAAAATGGGGAAAAAAAGACATTTCCTTACTAACCTGCAATGCCATCATCACACCTAACAAAATTAACAATTCTAATAACCCACCTACACTGGGTCTGAGAGCTGTAGGCATTTAGCCCAAGATCACACTATTACTGAGTGGCAAATTACAAACCCAGACAGCCTGGCTTCAAAGCCCAGCACCAAGGAAGGGGCGAGCATGCTGGGCAGATGAAGCAAAGATGTCTGTGAAACCCTGGCTCCCATTTGAGGCTCTGTAGGAAGGCTAAATGAGCTAGAACTTGAACTCTTTCCTTTCTTCATTGTAATTCCCTTCTGACGTTGTTCTCAGGCCTTTAGTAAAGAAATGAACCCAAATTTGTACGGTCTGTTGTGCTAATCTTGGGGGTGCTGAAAGGAGAGATGGCAAAGGGGAATGATGCCTGCAGTCCTTCCAAGATTCAGCAGGGAGCCACCAGGACATAGGCTGTGGCAGTGGTGCAGGCCACCGCCTCCAGGAACAGCAGGAAGGACCTTGATGCTGGTGGAGACAAGAGAGGAAGCCCAAATCTGCCCAGAGAACACAGCCCAGGGATTGCACACACAGCTGATATTCAACTGGCATGCACCATCTCAGCCCTGCTACTTTGTAAGTATTGTAACACCGTGTAAACTAAAAACAAAATTCTAAGCCCCACCCCCTGAGTGAATGGATCCAGCAGGAATCCTCTAGCCAGCTTCTGATTAGCTAGTTAGTACCTGTGCTGTTAAATATTTGTCTACTATTAAATATTTGAATATCATCTCTGGTGATGATTCTATTTGATAGCATTTGGAGGCAGAGTAAAGTAAGAAGTGGCTACAAAGTACCTAATCAGTACAAGACACGATAAGCAGTCAACATACCCTAGTTTTCTTCTCCTTTCTCTGAGCTGTACCTTTCTTCAGGATGAAACTTAGTTGACACATTTTTCAACCTTTTTAAGTCTCTCTCTGATATTCCCTAATTTCATGCTATCTTCTCATTTCTTTACACAGCATGCGCCTGCTACTTCATTTTTAAGTAAATATTAGTCCCCCTTTGACTTTGCATCTCTGGAAAATTCTTAGTTCCCTATTTTCAGAGGCATTGTGACAGGTCCCATTTTTTTCTTCCCACTCTCCCTATTTATAGGTTTCACATTTTTGGCAGTTTGCTACAGAACACTCAAATATTGCAAAGAGAAAATATTATGCTCAGGAAATTTATATGGGCATTTTTCTCTAGCAATCATCACTAAGTTCTCATTCTGATCCTTTCCTGAACCATTTTACTGAAGCAGCCAAATTTTCCAACAGCAATCAGAGTTGCCCTTGTTCGCTACTGAAGGATAGGATGGTTTCCATTTTTAAATGGATCATGTGCTGGAACTGACGGCTGAGCGTACAGTCTAACAGTCCTACATGCTGAGGCAGGCAGGCATGGGGTGGGGTGGAGCATGAGGAGGCAGGGAAGACAATCGCCTCCTTCAGGACCTCCACTCTGGCCTGGAAAGCTCCCAACAATGAGCCAACCGGGTCATTTCAATGTCTTCCATGTTTTATTTATACTGTTCTTCATTCCAGAGTGGATTTGAGGTGATTTGTGTTTTGGGGTTTTTGTTTATTTGTTTTCTAGAGACAGGGGCTCATTATATTGTCCAGGCTGGTCTTGAACTCCTGGCCTCAAGCGATCCATCTCCCTTGGCCTCCCAAAGTGCTGGGGTTACAGGCATGACCCACCATGCCCAGTTGAGATATTTTGGTTTGATTCCTGAATGCTTCCCATTCCAATTAGAAGACAGATTAATCTTAGGTGGTTCCAAATTCTGCCTCATCTTCCTAATCAATTAGTAAATATTACAGTGGTACCCAAACATACCTCCATGTATGTTTTGTAACAGACTCAATAGAAATGGTGGGGATATCTTTTTCTTTTCAACATTACAAGGAACACTGTGACTTTGAAATGGGCCAAAAAGATTATAGGTGCCTTCAAAGAAAAAATAGGTGTTGTCTAGCATGCCTTTCTGAGTTATATGATTCCAAGCGTGTTCTCTGCTCTTCTTGTCTTTGAGCTATTTCACAGCTCTATCATTTGTAGATAATTGCTATCAATGCAAATAATACTTGTATAAACATGCAAATAAATTTTGTCCAGTGGAAGTACAATGGGTCCCCCCTTTCCTTTGGAAAAACCCAGTTTTGCATCTATTGAGCAAATACATTTGCACATTCATGATTGTATGCATTCTCTGGTCTTTGGATTTTCCCCTTGAAGGGGTGGTAACATTTTACTTGTTCCCTCATTAATTAATGGGTTAAATAAAAATCTTTACAAGTGTTCCTTTTATATTTGTATGAAAGTCACAATTTAAAAAAAATTATCCCTTAACAGCATTTCAAATAATAAACCATGGTAGTATTCTCGTAAGGGAAAGTGCAGACAAATCAAATCAGAGTGAATTTTAGAATTGTCTTCTGTGTGGCCAGTGCTATGCCAGAGGCTAAAAATGAATGAAGCTCAAGACCCAACCTCTGACCCTGAGGAGCTCTAAATCTGCTTAGAGAGACAGGACCTTCCAGCATGACAAATGTATGTGACTCTTTCACATCAGTGTTCCTTGGGGTTCTAACCTTTCTCTTCCATGCTGTCCTCTCTTGTAGTCATCTCAGCTATGCCTTTGGTTTCAGCTCCTGTCCACATGCTAACAACTCTCCCATTGCTTCTCCACCGTGGGCGTCTTTCTTCCCCACCAGACCCCGGTAATCTAACACAAACTCATAGTATTTCATTTTGCTGTCTCACTGGTGCCTCAACTCAGCATGTTCAAAAGTTGATTCATTCTCGTTCCCAAAAGGCCTTCTTATCCTCCTTCATCTTGTTTCTTGATTAATGGCCCCACCAAATGCCAGCTGCATATGCCAAAAACCCAGGAATCAATCGCACAACTAAGCCAACCTATGGCACATTAAAATACACAACCACAAATCTCAAATGGGTATAGAGGCAGAAAGGGGGTGATCCCTTTCCTCTCCATCATAAAGGGTCACAGCCAACACTCCTATAAGAAAAGACAGGTTGACAAGAGAAAAGCACAACAGATTTATTATTTGTACGTGAGTGCATGGAAATCATGAAAATTTAAAAAAAAAAATGGCCAGATGGTTGCCATTTACACACTCTCTTCACTGGGGAGAGAGGAGAGGAGGGTGTAGGAGTGAATGATTTGCAGGGAAATGAGTGCATCCAGGAGACAGAAATTGTGAATGATTCTCTTTGCAATTTGGATGAGCCCAAGAGGCAGTCATGATCTTGTGAAAAAGTCCGTCCAGCTGTGGTTGCATTCTTCAGTCTTCTTTTCTGCGATGGAAAATGAGATTTCAGGGAAGGGATGGAAAGCACTTGTGTTCCTCTTTGGAGGTCTGGTTCCTAGATAGATGAGGGAACTGCAGAGAATAGCTCATCCTGTACTTTGGGAGAGAGAAAGGTTGCAGGAAGGAGGTGTCCAAGAGACCTTGAGGCTGCTTTTTTCAGTATGGCATGTCACAGTGCCATGTTTCAGGGTGCTGGTTTCTGAGCTTCAACAGGGTACTCACCACTGACTGAAAACTCCCTTACCTCTCCAGTGGGTTCTTTCTCTCCAAGGAAGGTGCTAGTTCACACCTTCAAGACTTGCTTCAACTCCCCCTACATACCGCTTTCCTACAACATCCCTTCACTCTCAGCTCACGCCTTAGTGTCACACTTTGTTGAGGAAATAAAAGCAAATGAGATTGGAAATCCAATTGACTAAAGGGAAAAGATCCAAACTATAAAATAATTTAAAGAGGTTTATTCTGAGCCAAATATTAACATATGTGGCCATGGTGCAGAGATCCGCTCCCAAGAAGCCTTGAACAAGTGGTCTCACTGCAGGGTTACAGTTTGGTTTTATACATTTCAGGGAGACAGGAATTACACATAAGTCATAAATCAATACATAGAAGGTGAACATTGGTCTGGCCTGAAAAGGCAGGACATCTCCAAGCAGGGGATTGCAGGTTATAGGTGGGTTTAAAGATTTTTTGATTTGTAATTGGTTAAAGAAATGAAGCTTTGTCTAAAGGCTTGGAATGTTTTTAAGTTGAGATAAGGAAGTCTGTTAATCAGAGACAAGCCACCAGACATATACCCAGACTCCAGTGATCTGTTAAGTATATTGATGACCTGCAGGTGTGGTTTAAGCGATCTCTTGCACAACCTTAGGCCTGTTGATGAGTTACAAAGGACATCTCTGAGAAGGCAGGGGGGCATGACAAGAGGTGTCTGACCTCCCTTCTCATGGCCAGCAACTCAGCTTTAGGATATTTCTAGGGTCCCTTTGGGCAAGATGGGGTCCATTCAGTCAGCTGGGGGGCTTGAGATTTTATTTTAGTTCACAAATCTATACTACATCTGTGTCCATATATTTTTATTTTTATCATTTGTTCAACATATATTTATTAATCACTTACTCTGGGCTAGGCACTGCCTCAAGTGTTAATAATTCAGTGGTGAACAATACAGAAAAGTCCCTGTTATAACAGAAATAAAGGGCCTGAAAAAGGGCAAAATGTATCTCAAGCTGTTTCTTTAAAACCTCCCCAGAGCTTTTAGGGAATTGAAACCTGCATCCCTGCCTCAGGCCAGTGGTCATGGGGAGAGTGTCCTTTGTTCTTTGTGCCACCTGAGATGGCTCAAGGAAATTGTTCTGGCAGAGGTGTGTGTGTGGGGGGGGGGGGGGGGCAGAAGTCATGAGAGATTGAGAGATTGCCTTCACAGGAGAAATTATCTTTGCAGGAGATGGGATGGATCAAAATCATCAACTGTAGTTAAATAGTAATAGCCTGAAGCTGGAAACCCTCCCTTTAAAAGTTCTGTATATCTGCTTACAATTAGAACAATGGCATTTTAAGATGGGAGTCTCCATCCTCCTTGTTTGTTGGCAAATTAATAAACTCTTCTTTCCTTTTCCTCAACCACTTGTCCTCTTTCTTCTGATGCAGCCTCAGGGGCCAGTGCTGAGCTTTTGGTCCCTGCATGTGTGCTTGGGACTCATTCTCTCCAGCCCTCCGTTCAAGGGCTCCATTCTAAGAGTTCACATCTCCTTCCTAACGGATCATTCCCATCAGCAACCTCTGAGCTTCTTCCCCGCCTCATTCACAATATAACTTGTAAAATACTTATCTATATCATAGCTGCCCAACTGGCTGACCATACCCCTGAGGATACCTGAAAACTCTCTGAAGAATATTTGTACACAGATCATTTTAAGGGAGTTTCTTTCCAGAGTTTCTACTTTCATATTTGCTCTTTAGAAAAATTGATGTGCCCAAGAACAAATTGGATATCACAGTGCTCCTTTTCTCACCCCCTTTACCCAGTTTTCAAAACCGTTTAATGGCTTTCATTGCTCTTAAACTCCAACCAGGCATCCCCAGTTAGGCTGAATAAAGTGTGGAAGGAATTACCCAGAGGAAGTGGATGCTTTCCCAGAAGAAGGAATATGAGAAAGCACAGTTTGCTCTTTGCAAGGCAGGCCAGATTAAGATTTCAGAGTCTTTGATTACTGAAAAGATTATGGTGTCATCACCACCAGGAATAATTTTTTTTAAAATTTTTTTTTTTTTTTATGACTACTTCTTTGGATCTATTTTTTTAAATTTTAATGTTAAATCCTAAAATAAGTCTGTTAGAAGCTTAACAATTTCAGATTTTGCCAAGATTTCATTAATCATCCCTCCTCTGTGTCTATCAAATTTTTTCCAACTGCCCATTTTCCCCTTCTGTTTCCGGCCCTCACTATACTCTGCCAGATTTACTACAACAGCCTTCCAATTTGCCTTTCCATCTCCAGCCATATGCTACCTCCTCTCCTCTTCCTAACCAATTCATTCTCTTCACTGACTCCAAAATGATCATTCTAAAATGCATGTCTCGGCCGGGCGTGGTGGCTCACGCCTGTAATCCTAGCACTCTGGGAGGCTGAGGCAGGTGGATTGCTCGAGGTCAGGAGTTTGAAACCAGCCTGAGCAAGACCGAGACCCCATCTCTACTATAAATAGAAAGAAATTAATTGGCCAACTAATCTATATAGAAAAAAATTAGCCGGGCATGGTGGCACATGCCTGTAGTCCCAGCTACTCGGGAGGCTGAGGCAGGAGGATCGCTTGAGCCCAGGAGATTGAGGTTGCTGTGAACTAGGCTGATGCCACGGCACTCACTCTAGCCTGGGCAACACAGTGAGACTCTGTCTCAAAAAATAATAAATAAATAAATAAATAAATAAATAAATAAATAAATAAATAAATAAATAAAATGCATGTCTCATTATGTCCCTCTCCCACTAAAAATACTCAGAATCTCCTAGGGATGTCCAAATTTCCTGAGTGAAGGATTTTCTTAAAAGACCCTTTGCTTGCAAATGACAGCAATCCCAAACAAACTAGATTGAACAAATGGAAAAAAAATACATAAAACTAAACAAAAGAATTTTCATGTTCATATAGTAAAGGTTACTGTGATAGTTCATAGTAACCAAAGAAGAGCTGAAGACTTAAAATTTCGGGATCAGGACCCCAGGACTCAAAAATCAGTGAAATACTTTTTCTCGCTCTCCTTGTCTCATGTCTACTTGTCTCCATTTGGTGACTTTCTTCTTCAGTCAACCTCTTTTCAAGTGCCAGGGGAGATAGTTACTGCCAGCTCCAGATCACATCCACCAAGGCTAGCAAGTTCTGTGGGAGGAGAATGTCTCTTTCACACCTTTTATATATCAATCCCAGGGAAGACTCTGATTGGTCTTATTTGGGTCAGGTGGACCAATCAGGTATCCTCAACCAGACTGCATTAAGTGTGGAAGAAATTACCCAGAGGAAATGGCCTGGTGTTCCCAAAAGAAGAAGGTTGGTTTGCATATGAAAGGTCCACTCTGGGGCTAGTGGCCCTGTTTGCTATCTCTAGGAATTAGCCCTGGGAAAGGTAGTCCCTCCAGAGTCAGCAAGGTCTGGGATGTCAAAGCATCAGCATACAGAAAAGAAAGGGCAGCGTTAGCACAATCTTTCTTAGCATTTTTTTAGCCTCTTCTCATAAATCAGGTGTAGGCTTCTCTTCTTTATGGTTTCATAATACCTCTTGCACACTTCTGTCATCGCAGTGATGGCAATACCAGCAATGGCATCCCAACCAACAGGCTAGCAATCTTTGACTTTCAAATTACTTTTAGGGAAGTGGGTAAGAACTTTAAGCCATTTACATTTAAATTTAATGGATATGCGACCTCATTTTTATATTCATAAACTGTGAGATTTTACCTTTAGTCTCCACTTACATGTCTTAAAATATTTTTATTCGTTTTTTTCTATTCAAATGATGCAGACAACACTCTTAGATGTGTTATATAGTGAATGTCAACACTTTAAAGACCACTGCCACATTAACTTATGCAGTCATGATTAATTTATCTTTGTGCAGACTACTGAATATGATTTTCCTCTTCATTACTGTGCATATATTTGATCTTCCAAATATGAAATTAGTTAGGCAAATTGAAACTCTGAACTGCTGTTTTAAAAAAAATTCAGGCCTGTGCACATCCATGCAAATGAAACTGAAATGCGTGAACGCACAACTACACTTCACGCTGCTGGCTCTGTGGTGCCTTGTTACCTATACAAAGTGCTTGCATGTGAATTAGGGAAAGAAGCCCCTTCCTCTGTGCTGGGTGTGTGGCTTGGGGAGCAGAGCACTGCCCGGCTTTTGGACGCCTTGCCACCTGGGCTCATGCTGTACTAGCCTGTAAGACCTTAGGCAAAGGTGTTAGACACACACTAGCTTTGCTCAAATGCGCAAATCTCAACTCATGCCCTTCTGTGGGATTCCCATGCTCTTCACGGGACAGGCTGGCCAGCCCTGCACGAGAGAGAGACTCATACATCACGGTGTAAATGTGGGTGCTTCCTAATTTTTATGTTTGTATTTAGGAATGTGAGCATGTAGTAGACACTCTTAGTGAATCAACTTTGAAGCAAAGATTTTCTACCACCTTTTCTTCAAGTTAAATTAAAGATTACCCTGAGACTTCAAGGCAAAATGTTGAGTCAGTTTTTATTTGCAATTATTGATCTCTGTAATCAAGAAACAAAGTAGGCCGGGCGCGGTGGCTCACGCCTGTAATCCGAGCACTTTGGGAGGCCGAGGCGGGCGGATTGCTCAAGGTCAGGAGTTCGAAACCAGCCTGAGCGAGACCCCGTCTCTACCAAAAATAGAAATAAATTAATTGACCAACTAAAAATATATATACAAAAAATTAGCCAGGCATGGTGGCGCATGCCTGTAGTCCCAGCTACTCGGGAGGCTGAGGCAGTAGGATCGCTGAGCCCCGGAGATTGAGGTTGCTGTGAGCCAGGCTGACGCCACGGCACTCACTCTAGCCTGGGCAACAAAGTGAGACTCTGTCTCAAAAAAAAAAAAAAAAAAAAGAAACAAAGTACAACACAAAACACATATAATTGGGATGCTAACTCTCAGATTGTCAAACATAACTCCTCATTCCACGTTCTTTGGATCACCTCATGATTCTTGTTTATTGACTATAAATTAAGTAAATATTACAAATTTGAAGTTATAAAATAAGTTTATAGTAATAAAAGATACTGTTATCACTTTTAAGGCAATGGATTTCAGATCATTGTTTTTCCATTTCTAAAGATAAAATTTGTTTCTTAGAGCAGTTTTAGGTCCACAGCAAAATTGAGTGGAAGAAACAGACACTTCCCATAATCCTCCCCCATGCCCTACTGTGCACAGCCTCCCCCAACTATCAACATCTCCTACCAGCCTGGTATATTGTTACAATTGATGAACCTGTATTGACACGTCATTGTCACACAAAGCCCATAATTTACACTAGGGGCCACTCTTGCCGCTGTACATTCTATGGGTTTGGACAAATGTATAATGACATGTACCTGCCATAATAGGATCATATGGAATAGTTTAACTACCCTAAAAATACTCCATGCCCCACCTATTCACCCCTTTCCCTCTCCAACCCCTGGCAACCACTGATCTTTTTATTGTCTCCATGGTTTCACCTTTTCCAGAAGATCACAGAGTTGGAATCACATAGTCTGGAGCCTTTTCAAATTGGCTGCTTTCACTTAGATATGCATTTAAGATCCTTCCATGACTTTCTATGGCTTGATAGGTCATTTCTTTTTAGCATTCAATAATATTCTGTTGTCTGGATGTACCACAGTTTATTTATCCATTCATCTCCTGAACACATCCACTTGATTGTGTTCAAGTTTTGGCAATTATAAATATAGGTGCTAGAAGCATCCATGTGCGGGCTTTTGTGTAGATACTAATGTAAGTTTTCATTTGGGTAAATACCAAAGAGCATGACTGCTGGATCATAGATGGTAAGTTTTGTAAGAAACCACAAAACTGCCTTCCCCAACTGACTGTACCATTTTGTGTTTTCACAAGTAATGAATGAGAATTCCTATTGCTATACTTCCTCACTAGTATTTGGTGTTGTCAGGGTTTTTGATTTTGGCCATTCTAATAGATGTGTAGTGGTATATAACTGTTGTTTTAATTTGCATTTCTCTGATGACATATGATGTTGAACATCTTTTCGTGTGCTTGTTTGCCATCTGTGTATCTTCTTTGGGGAAGTATCTGTTGAAGTCTTTTGCCCTTTGTAAATGCAGGTTGTTTGCTTTCTTATTGTAGAGGTTTAAGAGTCCTTTGTACATTTTACATACCAATCCTTTATCAGACTTGTGTTTTGCAAATACTTTCCCCCATTATATGAATTGTCTTTTTTTGTTGTTGTTTAGTTGAGATTTTCATTTGAGAAAAGGGTGCTATTGCTTTAAAAAGTTAAAAATCATTGTTTTGATAGTTTGTCAGAGTCTAGATCAATCTTCTTAGTGATAAAGTTTCATTAGAGGTTAAGTGTTTGTAAACAACATACAGCTAATAGCGGCAAAATAGTGACTAGTACATATGTCCCTGGCTACTATGTGATGAATCGTTCTTCTATCTTAAATGCCTTCTTGGTTCTCCCTTTCAGAAGATGATGAGACATGCACATGAATCCCAAAATTGGGTCCCAAATTAACCTACGGTCTTCTCTTTGTGCAATCCCTTTAGCCACTGGGAACTCTGCTCAATGGATTTCAAGGTGATAGAGAGATTCAAGCAGGCTTAGGACTTCTATCACCTTAGTAAGTACTTCAAAAAAAGTGTTTACTCAAGTTAATATTAGCATTAGCATACAGATATGCGAGGCTAGAGACATTGTTTTTGAACACTCACGGTTTCATTCATTCAACCAATGTTATGTGGCAAGCACTGTCTGAGACACTAGAGAGAAGCAGTGATGAAAAAGTGCTCCCTGCTCTTCTGAGCTTACATCATTTTTACTGTTACTTTAAGCAAAATTTCTTTTGTGGCCCAGTGCAGTCTTTTGTGGCCACACCTGTAGTCCCAACAACTCGGGAGGCTGAAAGCAGGAGGATAGCTTGAGCCCAGGAGGTGGAGGCTGCAGTGGGCTGTGGTAACAGCATTGTACTGTAGCCTGAGCAATGGAATGAGACCCTATCTCAAAAAAAAAAAAAAATTCTTTTGTGAATTGATGAATGCAAGTAACAGATTTGCATGTGAGCCTCTCCTAAAAATGTTCCTCATCTACAATTTATTTTAAATACTATATATTTGGCTTAAAACAATAAACTAACATAAAGAGTAATTCTAGTATATATACAAAATAAAGTTAAATTGAATGCATTAGGTTCTTAAGGATTTTTTTTTGGCGGGGGTGGGAGGGTGGAGGGGAGGTGGGGGGTGGATTGGGCAGGAGGCCACACTTCACCAAAAGAGCCAGGCTCCAGTGGTGGAAACTCACAAGACGTGCCCATGACACAAGCCAGCAAAGACCTACAATGCCAGAGATGCAGCATGAATCCAAGGCCCTTCTGCCCCCTGCCCCAAGGCCTTGACCCTGCCTACACCCAGACCCACCGTGGGGAGGAGGTAAGGGAGGACACACAGAAAAGGGGACCTTCACCTGGAAAAGACGGGGTCGCACAAACGAGAGTATCTAACCCAGTCTCGAGAGGGAGCTGCATTCAAGTTGTCTGAAGGATGCTGTTTAAACTAGAAGAGATTAATGTATTGAAATTCTTCCTTCCCTCGCTTTCTCTACAAGGTGGGGTCCACAAGGAAGAACGGACATGAAAAATAGAGAGGACACTGTCCTTTTCCCACTGATGGCGGTATGTAGTGTTGCCCCAGCAAAGAGGTGGAAAGTATAAGAAGTGACTGTGGTAATCAAGGCCCCAAACCAGAGAACGGTGATGAGGCTATAAGAGGAGCCGTGGGAGCCACGGAGACCCGTAGGAGGCAGATTCGGTCTGAGCTGGGAGGAGGTTGTGCTGCCATCCTAGCAGACCCGTGTTGTGGAAGGGCTGTGTGCACAGGCACTGAAAAGCCCTGGACAGAAGGGGCAGACGCTTCTGCCCCATAGCCCGAGTTAGGCGTGGGCTGCCCAGGTGGGCGGTGGGGCAGGCACTGAAACAACCCTGGAAATGCAGAGAGATGAGAACACGGAATTTGCAGCAACTTTTTCAAGATTAGTCTGTGGAGCTGGAAAGACTACTTTAGTAGCTTTGGAGCTTGTCAGGGAGTTTTAATTAAGTGACAACTGAGAATCCCTCAACTCCCTTCCAAAGACCAGAGGGGACCCCGATGTTTGAAGCAGTATTATTCACAATAGCCAATAGGTAGAAGCAGCCCGAGTGTCCAACAGTGCATGAATGGATAAACAAAATGAGTGCATACATGCAGGGAAATATTAATTAATTATCCAGCCTGAAAAAGGAAGGAAATTCTGACACATGGATTGCACAACATGGACTAACCTTGAGAACATGATGTTAAGTCACAAAAAGGCAAATACTTTGCGATCTTACTTACATGAAGTAGTCAGACTAGTCAAATGCATAGAGACAGAAAGTACTCATAGGACGGTGGTGGCCAGGGGCTGGGTGGGGGGAACAAATGGGGAGTTAGGGCTTACCAGGTAGCGAGTTTCAGTTTTACAAGATGGAAAGAGTTCTGGAGACGGTTGGTGGTGACAGTAGCACAGCACTGGGAGGTACTTAATGCCACTGACTCGTATACCTAAAAATGGCCAAAATGGTGCCTCAGTTTTTCTGTTGCTTGTAACAGAATACCTGAAACTGGGTAATTTACAAAGAAAATGACTTTATTTTGTTCAATTATGGAGGCTGAGAAGTCCAAGGTCGAGAGTATGAGTCTGGTGAGAGCTTTCTTGCTGGTGGGGACTCTCTGAGGCATCCCAGCGCAGCGCGGGGCACCACTTGATGACCCATGAACACAATGACCCTTGAACAGACGAATCCACTCGGAGGGCAGAGCCCTGGTGACCCAGTCTCCTCTCCACACTGCCACATTGGGGATTCAGTTTCAGCATGCGTTTTGGAGGGGACATTCAAACCGGACCAAATGGCAAATTCTATATTAGGTCTGGTTTGCACAATTTTTTTAGAAAAAGAAGAAAGAGGGTGGGTTGCATTAAGCATGGGGTATATTTTCTTGTATGGGGTGTGTAGCTGAGATTTTCCACACTGCCCTGAGGCTGTCGCCTGCAATGCTGACCAAATCGTAGCCCCGTTAGCTTGCCCCAGGTACCTGGGGGTCTCCTTCCAGCCCCGGGCAAGGGCATCTATGGGGAGAGTCCGGGCACCGCAGGCCTGCCCGACTCAGGGTCGCTCAGACCTTCCTAGCGCTCTAAGCTAGAGTTCTAGGCACTCCCGGGAAGGCCGTGTGACCACAGCAGGAGCGGAGGCCACCCTCACCTGCGTTCTCACTATCTCCTGGCCAGCAGTGTCAGGTGTAGGGTGAGGAGGGCAGGTGTCAGGAACCAGCGTGGGCCACGTAGGGGTCCTCGGGACCGTCTAGAGTGAAAAATGGAGCAAGACTGACGCTTGAGCAAATCGAGGAGAGGAGGACTCAGAGTCCTTTTGATCCGAACAGTCTCATCTGGTGTTGCACCGAGAGATGGGAATGTGACACACATCGCATGCGAAGGGTCATTAGGGGCATTCAGAAATCTGAGATCAGGAGGAACACTGAATTGGCAGCCAGAGGGCTTATCAGCTATCAGAGATAAGACCAGGTGGCAGGCACCGGCTGGCTCAGAAGAACTTTTCTAAAAGATCTTCTTGACAACAGCTGCAAGTTTTTACCGGCTCAAACATATATGTGACAATTCTTGTCTCGGGACAGCTTAAAGGTTCTGCTCAGCCCCTGGCAGAAGTTGCAGAATCCTGTCCCTGCATCAGACAGGGAATTGGACAAAGTGCATTTCAGGGGTAAGGGTCTCTGAATCCAAGTTGATGATGCTGGTTCTTTTATTTTTTATTTTAGTCCTGCACTGGCTTCTGAATATAAGAGGATAGTAATGGTGATGAAGGAACCCACTCAGATCACCGGAATGGCATGAATATTACTTTATACTGAAGACATTTGAAATACAGCAGATACAGGAAGAAACCTTTTCAAAGTTGCCCTTACCTGAGTAAAGACAGAGGCTTCCAAGAATAATTCCCCTTTCCTGGGAAGCTTCCAGTTAGGAAGGAGACTGCCCATTAGTGCCACGATAAAAAATTGCATAAACAAACCTTATCAAACATTGCCCACTTCCATACGTTCTCCACCTGTTCAAATTCTTGTGCGGTGACCAAGACATTTAGTCCTGCACTGGCTTCTGAATATAAGAGGATAGTAATGGTGATGAAGGAACCCACTCAGATCAGGTGGAGACTGTAACAGTCACAATGACGGCTAACGTCTGCAGCGAGCTTGATGTGTGTCGGGCACTGTGCTTAGCGTCCTACACACGTCATCTAATGTAATCCCAAAGGTGACTCTCGCAGGCGGGCACTGTCATTCGTGCAGGAGAAAGTTAAGGCCTGCAGAAGCTGACACATGGCTGTGGTTCATGCCTGGGTCAATGACGGAATGGGAATCAAACACAGGCCCCTCTGACTGTAGAACCCAAGTTCTTGTATTAATTGTTCATTGCTGCATGATCAACCCCCAAAATGTTGTAGCCTAAACCCCACACACATTTGTTATTTCTCACAGTTCCTGGGATTTTTCATGAGGCTCACTCAGATGTTGGATGGACCAGCAGCCGTCTGACGACTTGCTTGGGAAAAGGGGACCCACTTCCAGGGCGGGTCCTTCCCATGGCTGGCATGCAGGTGCTGGCCATGGGTGGGAGCCCCGGTTCCTCTCCATGGGACCTCACCACAGAGAGGTCTAACCACACAGCAGCTGGCTTCCCCAGAGGCCCTGGCAGCAGCTGCAATGCATTTTATGACTATTCTTAGCAGCCGCCCCACACTGCCCCTGCAGTATCCGATTAGTCAGCTCTATTCCCTGTGGGAGGGGATTGCACAGGGCATGGGTTCCAGAGGTGAGGATCCCTGGGTGTCATCCAGGGGGCCAACTACCACACTTCTCCCACACTTTTCCTTTGTTATCCTCGGACCTGTGTAAATGTGCTGTTTAATGATATTTATGAGAATGGAGGTCATTGTTTTAGACTAAGCTCCTGCACTAGGAGCGGGCCAAACCAGAATGCAATGACTTGTGCCAGGTGCCGCGTGACCAAACTGGACTTAACAACAGGACAGTCTCCTAAACAACAGAGACTCACAGTACCCAATCCAAAGGGACCCAACCGACCCGAGGCTGCATGATAAGGACGTCCCCTCTGCTCAGCCCCATAAGGAAAGTAATTTTGAAATGATCAACCTGCTTTTTGTTCCTTATTTTCACTTTCTTTAGCCCTTTTCTCTCTGTAACACCCACCTCCTCTGCTCAGAGCCCCTTTCTATGTCATATGTAGGATGCTGCCCACTTCAGGAATTGCTAATAAAAGCCAATCGGATCATTAAATGAAGTTTCCTGAAATTTTGTGTTTTGACAGTGCCTAGCCAGGCACCTGGCACCTGGAAGTCTTTTAATAAATACGAACTTGTTCCTTCTCTCTCTCCTCCCTTCCCAGCTCTTTTTCCAGCCCAGAGTCGTTAGTGTCTGAAGAGTTGGAGGCATTTAGGTGGTAGTGCAGCAACTGAGCAGGTGACACCCCATAGTGGGATTTGTGGCATTAGATGGAGAGGAAGATAAATATGGAGTGGTGTCCATTGGATTGGCAGCTAGGGGCTCACTGGGCAGAGGGAAATGCTTGCTTTTAAACAGAGTAGACACAGGAGTTAGGAGGCAGTGACATTAAGTACTGATAGATTATCATTTCAAGAGATTTGAATGTGCAAGAAAGGGTCTGGTTTGATAAAGAAATTTTTTTTTTCATCTTTTAGGCTGGACGCTGGTAAAACACAGTCAAAGGCTAAGGGTTAAGGAGCCACCAGAGCGGATGAGGGTGAGGACCCAGGAAAGGGGGGATTTGTTCACAAGATAAGATCACGGAGACAGAGATCCTTCTAGTATCTAGTGCTGGGTAACAAGAAACCCCAAGCCCAGTGGCTTAAAATAAAGTGGGTCTTGGTTATTTTTGTTTTTTCATCAATCTGCAAATTTGTGCCCAACTTCATGGGGACAGTTTGTCTCTGCTCTGCTCACAGTTAGCTAGGGCAGCTGGAGGCTGGGGGCTGGAGCCCTCTGAAGTCTCACTCAGCCACGTGTCTAGTGGTTCATGCCAGCTGTCAGCTGGGACCTCAGCTGGGGCTGGGCTGAAGCACTGTCACACGACCCTTCCCACACAGCACCATGACTGGGTTCCAAGGGCAAGCCCTAGAAGACAGGGGGGGAAGCCATGCCATGGTTTATGTTTATTTTTTTGTTATTTTATTATTTATTTTATTTTATTATAATTTTTTTGAGACAGAGTCTCACTCTGTTGCTCAGGCTAGAGTGCCATGGCATCAGCCTAGCTCACAGCAACCTCAAACTCCTAGGCTCAAGCGATCCTCCTGCCTCAGCCTCCCGAGTAGCTGGGACTACAGGCACGTGCCACCATACCCGGCTAAATTTTCTATATATATTTTTAGTTTGCTGCCAATTAATTTCTTTCTATTTTTAGTAGAGACGGGGTCTCGCTCTTGCTCAGGTGGGTTTTGAACTCCTGACCTTGAGCGATCTGCCCACCTCAGCCTCCCAGAGTGCTAGGATTACAGGCATGAGCCACCGCGCCTGGCCCATGCCACTGTTTATGACTCGGCCTTGGAAGTCACATAGCTTCACTTCCACTGTAGTCACAGGCCTGCTTGGATTCAATGGGAAAGGTCACGGACCCTGGTGTCAATGTGCCAGTCTAAGGAGAGAACGTGGAGTTACATACATTGGCGCCGTTGTCTTTGGAGAATACAGTCTGCCCAGAAAGTCTCCGCACAACTTGCTACTTGCAACTTCTGGATGTTCATGAGCTAGCTGTTCATCTCTTACCTGTACTCTAACCTGTGACACGGAGCTGACCAGGACAGCACAAACATCCATTTGTGAGGTGTAGTTCAATATAGGGTGCAAAAGGGGACTGGCCTGGTGAAGGGAGGCACACCAGTACTTCTGCTATATTGTCGGTGCCCACAGCTGCCCAAATCCACACGCTGGAGGACCGCTGGAGAGCCCTGCCTAACAGGATCCGCTGTGCAGAGTGACTAAACCGAAGTCACTGGAGCCTCTTGTGAGGAATCCGAAGATAATTTCCCTACTTAGTATCAGCAGTCAGGAGTGGGGGCGGAAGCTGAAAGACACACAGAAAAGGCTCTCGACGGAAGCCACGAGGCAGCAGCAGTTATGAGTAAGCAGACACCATGAGCTGGAGACAATTCTGGAGACGAAAGGGGAGGTAATTCACAGTGGCAGGAGCAGAGGAAGAAGGGACAACAGAGCTGAGTCACAGCAGTGACCGAGCATGCGAGCCAGGCAGGTGCCTACTGCTGAGGGCAGCCCCAAGATGACTCACCACTAGAGCCAACTCTTCAGCTGTCCAAGAGCCTGCCCCAGTGACAGCCAACGTGAGGACCTTCCTCCCAACATCTCTAGGTCTCAAACTAGGCTCTGATCTCTTGAGATCAGGAGACTTTCTTTGTCTGGAGAGAGCCTACGTAGCACAGAATCCCCAAATTAACTTTAGGGGAAATTATTAGGATGCCAAAGGTATTTCTACCTAAAAAAATTAATATGTACCCACAAACTGGAATTAGTGATATTTAGCAAAAGATTATATGTAGGGGACTGACATATATTTTCCTAGTTTAAGAATTAAAGTTAGTGAGTAATGTACGCGTTCTGCCCAGAGTGTTTGAAAGTAGTCTGTTCCAGACAAGGTCCTTGTGATAAACAAGGCTGTTGCCTAGAGGCATAACAAAGGACCTGAGTTGCAAGTAAGCAAGAGCTACCCCACCCCACAGCATTGGCAGTCTGGAGACCACAGGATAAACATATTGTTCCTGTGATTGCTGCATACACCCCATAAGATGGCTGGTTAGTTGATGATGGGTAAGACCCCTCAAGGGAGGGGCGACCTAAGCCATACAAAGCCACCAGGGTTCAGCCGAAGATCTTAGGGGGTCACCCTAAGAGAAGCTGAGGATGAGAAATACCCCCTGTGGCTCACCTTGCTCATCCTTGCTAATCTCAGTCCTTTATCTATGCCTAGTGCCTAGAGCAACCACCTTGAAATTCTGAGTCAGGGGATCTCTGCTTCCCTAAGGCTACGTAGTTACGTACAAGGAACTAACTTTAATTTTTTAGAGTATAAAAATAAAACGAACCCAGTGTATTATTACTTGAATCAATCATTTGTACATG
Organism: Microcebus murinus; assembly: GCF_040939455.1. Classification (NCBI taxonomy): domain Eukaryota; kingdom Metazoa; phylum Chordata; class Mammalia; order Primates; family Cheirogaleidae; genus Microcebus; species Microcebus murinus. The sequence continues at coordinate 40,016,635 of NC_134122.1, read as the reverse complement.
TGTCTGCATTTTTCTTTGTGTTCTGCGTTTGTGTTTTATGTTCTGTGTTCATCCTCCGTCCTGCAAATGGGCCATGACAATTATAAAATAATTGTCTAGACAAGTTGCAGTTGGCTTGCTGTGTGTGTTCTGTGCCTAGTATTTGTAGAAAGACGTTGTAGTGAGGGCATTGGTTTGGGGATGCCTTTGCAATCATTTCACTTCATATTACACTCCTTGCAGAGGGAAAGATGTTGTAATTTGTGAGCTGGTTAGCTGAAGGGGTCAGACAATAGCACAGGTATCTTGCTGCCATGCACTGTCTCTCCTGGGTCATATTTATACTGAATTGAAGTCTTCTGTTGCCTTCATCTGCTGTCCACCAATTGGGTGTTTCCTGCTGTCTGCCCTCCTGAAGGGCCAGTGTCCAGTGTCAGAGTACAGGGCACAGGAATTATCTCAGTGAGTTCCTACACTGAGTGGCCTTGGCAGCTTTTAGAAACCCACCTCTTCATCCTGGGCAAGAGTGCCTGTCATGTGGCTAGAAAGGAACATGTATGACATTTATTCTATGACTCATGTATTATTTTATAGGTTGCCAAACACTCAGCAAACTTGAGTTTGTCTATTTATTTGCAAGCTTTGCCTGATGCTTCTTACCTCTAAAAGCCAAGTACAGTCATTGCAACCATAGATGGGTACAACCTTTTATGGTTTTCCAAAGCACTCACATATTCTTCTCCTGTAATCTAGCTTCAGAAAAGCATCATGTATCACTCAACATTCTAACCAGTCTGAGAAGAAAAGGACTTTATTCAAGAGTATCATGGGCCTTAAAGAACTCAGGAGGGCCAAAGTCAGACTTCAGGGCTATGCTGCCAACAGAACTGGGCATGGCACACTGCAGGGCTGCCCAGGGAGAGACTGCAGCCATACCCCGACCATGGCCTTGGGGAGAACCTCGGCCGTGGCTGCTGGAAGGCTCTACCTTCTTAGAGACAGATTTACATGGTACCTGCTTCCTCTTCTCCCCATCAAAGCCTCAACGTGGGCACATCTGACAAAGCCTAGGTCCCATGCGTCAGTGGCAAGGTAGGGTGGGAAAGAAGATTTCTGGCTTCTACTTTGGGGAGGCAAAGTAAAATGGGAGGAATCCCCCACCATAGGAAGAGTATCCAGAAGGTGTTAGACAGTCACAAATTATGACAAATGTGACTAAGTGTCACAAGATGGCCAGAGGCAGGGTTTTTAAGTCTTCAAATGGCCATTACTGGGCTTCCAAAAATTGTGGAGAATTACTCACTGTAGACTCCCAGGAGATCTGATAAGAGAGCACCTCTTGGATGTCTCTGACAATGATGTCAGTTGATTCAGCTCATGAAAGAGTTCTCTAAAATAGCCATCTAGCCTGATTGCAATGCAGTTTCTCAGTTGGTTATTTCATATCCCATTTGAAGCAGAGCTCAAAGCTCTGTACTCAGTGGGTGGCTACATAACTGTTTTAGTTCATTTGTTAAACATAATTGTTTTTCCTCACTCCTTTCTTACTCCTTTGATATATGCGCTGCAACCAGATCCCTAATGAATATGATTAGTGCTTCCTACATTCTGCAAGGGATGAGGCCATGATTGTTAAGTTGGGGACACATCTTCATTTCATGTTTCTTAAAGAACCATGGGGACTTAGGCTGTTTCTCCTGATGCCCAGGGACCAAATTAACAGAAGAGTTCTTCGATTGTTTTATTTGATTGGATTTGCTGGTCATAATGCTCGAGGGGGGCTGGAGAACAGGGAGGAGGACAGAGGGTGCAGAACAGGTGGGGTACATTGTGTGAAACTACCAGCTCCCCCACCCTCACTCACCAACCCTGAAATTAACTATGAATGCTTAAAAACATGCTATGGTTGGAATGTGTCTTGAAAATGCATGTGTCGGAAACTTAATCCCCAATGTGTTGGGAGGTCGGGCCTAATAAAGATGATTAGGCCATGAGGGCACCCTCATGAATAGATTAATTTCATTATTGTGGGTGTGGGTGTCTTAGTCTGTTTTGTGCTGCTATAACAGAATACCAGACTGGACAACTTATAAAGAAAAGAAAGTTATTTCTCATGGTTCTGGAGGCTGGGAAGTCCAATATCAAGGTGCGTCATCTGGTGAGGACCTTCTTGCTACATGATAACATGGCAGAAGACAACACATGGGCAAGGGAGAGAGGGAAGGGAACCAAATTAATCCCTTTATCAGGAGCCCACTCCCATGATAACTAACCCACTCCACCAATAACAGCATCTATGAGGGCTCTGATCACCTTTTAAATGTCCCACCTATCAACACTTTGCATTGGGGATTATGTTTCCCACACATGAACTTTGAGGGACATATTCAAACCATAGCATTGCAGGAGTGCCATAAAAGAATGAGTTCAGCCCCTTGTCTGTCTGTCTGTCCATCTCTGTCTCTCTTTCCCCTTCTGTCTTCTGCCATGGGAATGATGCAGCAAGAAGGCCCTTACCAGATGCAGAACCTTGATCTTGAACTTCCCAGTCTCTAGAACTGTGAGAAATAAATGTCTATTTATAATAGATTAACCATTCTGTGCTATTCTGTTATAGCAGTACAAAATAGACTAAGACAACAGACATCCCAAGACAGATAAAACACAGGCCCCTGGCAATACCAAGTCAGAACATATTCTTGGCAAGAGTAGCTACCCATAGTGGTCTTTTGTGAATCTAAGACATCATTCTTCTGGAGATCCCAGAGTGTTTTATAGACACCATGTCATTCACCTTTGCAGTGTCTTCTATAAGATAGTTATTCCCAAGTCCAGAAAAACTAAAGAACATTAGACTCATGTGCTTTTAGATATCAGGGGAGGTGCCAATGAATCATCCCTTTTTCTGGGCTCTAATCTAGACTCATAATAGACACAAGCCAAATTCAGTTAAACGTGTCAAGTATTTAGGGGTTGGTGAGTCAACACAGCTTAAACCCAAGACCAAAATAAGACTCCTTACTTCCTCCTCCCTGAATTGAAAATCAGTGCCCAGTGTCTACCTGGAACAACACTTTGCATACCCCAAGGATATAAATATTTTTGTCCTATGTTTTCTTTTAGATGTTTTATAGTTTTAGAATTTATGTGTAAGCCTATGATCCACTTCTAGATAATTTTTGGATGTGGTATGTTGTAAAAGTGATGACTCCTGTTTTCCATATGTATATATCCAGTGTTAGAAATGTTTCCCTGCCACTCACAGTAGAGCCAGGGCCTTTCTGGAATGGTCCAGTGCTGCTTGTCTTCTGAGGAGACAGACCACAAATGATCTGAGGAACTGAAAGAAAATCCCCAAATTTAGCAATATTATCTACTGGGTTTCTAATTGGTTTTAGTTGAAATTCATGCATTTTACCATACTCTTATTTTTAAATTGCCTTCTGCAGATCAAATCAAGCCACTTGTTTAAATTAAACATGAAAAAAATACAAGACAATAAATTAAACCACTTACAAGAGTTTTGTTAAGTACTGATCTTTTATTCCTAACCCTGTTGCCAGATAAAATTTCTATGTTCATGGGCAAAAATAGACCAGCCACCTCTTTCCCCACACTGTGGTGCAATGGAGCACACAGAAGTGGTGTTCAAATAAATCTTAGGACTTAGAAGCCACAGAGAACAATCATGTATTTGATAAACTGTTGGAAACTCAGATATTCTAACTTAGCCTTTGCATCTTGACTTATAACGGTTGACTTGTACATTTTTATATAGTTGTGCATTTCTGATTATTATAATTTTGTATATCAGATTAGTTATAAAATTTTACCTAGGGAGCAGAGGTTTGTTGTTGTTTTATGAAGAATCCCCAAATTCTGCTTTTAAAAAAAATAGGGCTCTAAATGCACATAGCAATGTTAATTGTGCATGCTGTGCAAATACACAATACATATACTCAAAAACTCCACAATTACTATAAGGTACAAAATTGCAAGCACCAAATGAGCGGATCCAGGAATAAGAGCTACAGGAACTTAGAGGAGAGTGAGAGACTATTATGCTTTAGGGTGCTCAGGGCAGCTCCTGGGGATTTTGGCCTGATGTGGTCACCTGAGTCATGTGGAGGGCAGGTGTGGGCAAGGGCACAAAAGACGGATGCATGAATACAGTAGGACAGCAACTAGACTGTCAATGGGGCCATGGGAATTTTGCCAGTTAAACTATTGGTTTAAGACCATTGGTTATAACATGCATCCTAATTTCAAAGATGTTAGAATATGGGGGGAGAGGGGAGCAAAAATGTGGCTCAGTGTGGTCGCCAGTCTCCAGGAAGACCACAAAGATCCCTGCATCCTCCCATTGCCACCCTGTGTAGCACCTCCCCATTTTCCATGTGACCAACAGGATAGGAAAGAAATGAGGGCACTTCAATTCCAAGATTAGGTTTCAAAGACACTGCAGCTTCTTTCCCTCTCCCCTGCCCCTCTCCCTTGTCGTTGGCTTTTGAGGAAACTTAGGCAGCCCTGGAGAGGGGCCCATGTGGTGAGAAACTGAGCCTCTCCACCTGCTAGCCTTCAAAGAACAAAGACTTGCAGACAGCCACACAAACACATATGACAATGCATTGTCCAGCCTTCGGACAGCTGCAGCCCTGGCTGACAGTAGGACAGCAACCTCCCGACAGACCTTGAGAGAGAACCACCCAGCCAAGCTGCTTCCAGATGCCTGGCCCTCAGAAACTGCGTGCAATAGTAATTACTCAAATGTGTATTGTTTTCAGCTGCTAAATTTTGGGGCAAATTATTACACAGCCATGGATAACGAACACGCTTAGAACTAATGCATACCACATATAATGTATATGTACATACTGGGCAGGTGTCAATCTGGGGCTTGGGAACAGATAAACCCATCTGAATCAAGGCAGCCTCCTGAGGCCATTTAGGCCCCGAAAAACGCCAGAATCAGGTGGAGAGATTAGAAATAGGTGATCACAGTGGGACCCAGGTGGTGGATAACGTGATCACCAATGAGGGTGGTTTACAGAAGCAAGACTGGAACATATTGAGCCAATTCACAGAGCCTTAGTAGCCGGGACAGCCATCTGCCTCGCCCTGGGACATTTCCTCTTCTTCCCGCTCAAACAGGAGCCAACTCCAGAACGACGTCCCACTGCATCTCACGGTAAGAATTACGTGGCAATACTTGTACAAAGTAAGAAGCTCAAGGGTGGGTGTGGATGCAGGCATTTCTAGAAGGGCCCCAGGGACTGGGGAAGTTATCGATTGGTGATAGCTCCTGGAGGGCCCTGCCAGCCAGGCTAAGGTGTTTTGACTTTATTGTGCAAGCAGAAGGCAGCCGTCAATGATTTGGGGCATGAGAATTTGGTGATAGTAACAACGTTTTGGGAGGTTAAACTGGCCATAGCATCTAATGCAAATTTGAGTGGTAGAAACTATGAAAGCTGCGGCTAATTTCCAGTGTGAGAACATCAGTTTGGACTCATTAGCATCCATCCTTTCTCATCCCTCTGGCCACCTGCCCAGCTCAGAGTGACAGGTGAGCCTGACTTCTCCATTCCCGGCACCCTGCTACCGCCTCATCCCAATTAGAAAACTCTCTTCCCATAACCACTCCCTAGTCCTCCCATAGGAATGTTCTAGAGGCTGCAGTCCATCTGAGCTGCTACCGTGCTGCTGTGCTGCCACTGGCCAAGGCCAAAACGGGCCCAGCCGTGGGAGAGGCCAGGGTGTGTGCAGAGGCAGGAGAGACAGGGCAGCCTCCCCAAGGTGTAGGCAAGGAGCTTCAGAACAGCTGCTTCTAGGTGGAGCCTGGGACCTCTGAGAATAAGAGACTGAAAGCTCCTTACAGTTAGACTGTTTGTTCATCTAATTGGAAGGTAATCCGGTTCAGTTCATAGTTTTGCTCATAAGGCATTGAGCCCAGGCTCCTACCCAGGCAGTCCTGGTCTCCAGCCTCCCGGGCCAGGCTAGCAGCACCTGCTGTTTACCTCTCTGTTCTCCAAGGAGGGAATCTCAGCGTCCACCTGCCTCTGAAGGGAGCCAGCCACGCATGAAGGAACAACTTAGCCGGTGGCTCTTTGGAAAGGAGATGCTCACTGTGGGTGTTTTCACTCAACTTTTGTTAAGATCAAATAAGAGAACTTTGTTCTGGTGCCTACCACTTTCACCTGGACAAAAATCATTTTTACATCTGGGTGAAAGAGAAAAGAATGCCTGTGTATTTTACTATCTGTGTCTGTACTTAGGGAAAAGTTAGCAGGTAAACTGTAGTTTTTCATAAGGCTGATTTAAGAGTGTCAAAGGATTCATGTTATTTATTCAGGATTACTTGTTTATACTCCCATACTTGTTCCACACTGGGAGAGACTTACTCATCGTTACTTGGAAAATTTGCAATCTTAACCAAGGGGAGGGAATCTTTCTCTCATTTCTGTAATCTATTTCCTTCTTCATACGTCTTTTTCTCTTTTTCTTAGGAAAGTCCTGTGGTTGATTTGTAACTCTTCATATCACCTAAGGGGAAAGGAAAAGTCGCTTTGCTCCTTGCGATCATACATAATATGGTTGAAATACCTGTTTGCAAGATGAATAGCAGAGCATTATATACCAACCTGTGCATTTTATTAAACATTATTTTCTTCTCTTTATGTTTCACAAAAACAAGCCCTGCAGGGGTGTCCCTCTGGCAACCTAGCAGTCTAGTTACCCAAACCATTCTTCCTGCTGAAAGTACCTAAGAAGTTTGAAAGTCAGAGCCTTCTTAAAAGCACTGATGAGCTGGCAAGAAATCAAGAAACACACAGGGCAAAATGCAAGGGAGCAGGGAGAAGCTGGCACAGTCAGATTTCAGCCTGGGGAATTGGCCAAGGTTGGCGACCCTGAGCTCCTGTTTTCACTGCCCCTGGGAGCACCTGAGACAGGAGACAAGCCAGGGGACTGCCACCGTGGGGAGCACTGGGCAGCCTCCTCCCACAGAGCTGGTACCCAGAGAACCTCACCCTCAGCGTAAGCTTGGCCTTGAAACATCCCGGCTCTCCCTCCTACCACACCCAGCCCTGCAAGTAACACTGCCCAGCTCCTTGGTGCAGGACAGAGGAGAGAAAACTCCACAAAGCTGTAACCACAGACTATACGTTACACACATCTGCACACAGGTTCATGCCTTCCGGGTAAAGCAAACAAATGTAGCTTCAAGAAACACTGAACTAGTGGTTTCCCAGGCTTTTGGCAAAAATAAGTATAAACCCCTTGGAATCTTTCTGGAATCTTGGAATCTGCCTTAATTCCAGGCATTGAAGAATTTCCTTAAGTACATTTCCAAGGAAAACAAGCAGCTCATGGAAGAATATATAATAAATGTTCAAGAAAACAAATTACCAAGAGTGAGAAGCAGTAGAAATAATAAATACTAGAAACTGACCCACAAAGACCTTAGAGACTGGAATTATCAGACACAATTAAAATGTTTTTGTGTGTTCAAAAATAGACAAACTTTAATGTCCAAGGAGATTTGCAAAAGAATTAAGTAGAATGTCTAGAAGTAAATGTAATGACTGAAATAAAAATCTGTATGGATGGGTTTAATGACACATTAGACACAAACAAAGAGAAGGTCAGTGAATAGGAATATAGCTTTTTAACTTACACAAAATGCCTCCTAGAAAGCAAAGAAACATTTGAAAGCAAAGTTATAAAGCAAGAAATGTAGAGCAATAAAGTTTAACATGGGGGTAACAAAACTTTCAGAAGCAAAGAGGTAATGAGGCAGAGACAGTATTTTATAAGATAATGGCTGAAAATTTTCAAGAGCTTTAGAAAGACACAAATCCACCACATATGGGAAGTTTAAAAAATACTTCACATAATGGAACTACGGAGAATCAATGACAGAAGATCTTTAAAAGAACCTGTGAGAAAAGAAGAATACCTTCAAAGGAGCAACAGTTACATCGATAGTTCTCAATGGCAACATTCAAAGTCAGACAATGACAAAATAATGTTTTCAAATGTGCTGAGAGAAAATAACTCTCTCTCTCTCTCTCTCTCTCTCTCTCTCTCTCTCTCTCTCTCTTTCTCTCTCTCTCTCTCTCTCTCACACACACACACACACACACACACACACACACACACACACACACATCCCTCCAGCCAAAATATGTTTTAAGGGTATCATATTGTGATTTATATTTAAGAAATATATATTTTGGTATTTGTCCCACTTCCTGGCAGAGTTCCTAAAACTCTTGTAATTTTCTCAGCTCTAGGGGTACTAGGAGTATCTTTTTTTTTTTGAGACAGGATCTTGCTTTGTCATCCTGGCTGGTGCACAGTGGCATGATCACAGCTCACAGCAGCCTCAAACTCCTGGGGTCAAGTGATTCTCCCACCTCAGCCTTCCACCTCTCCCACCTCAGTAGCTGGGACTACAGGCATGCACCACCAAGCCCAGCTAACTTTTCTAATTTTTGTAGAGATGGAGTCTCACTCTGTTGCCCAGGTTGGTCTTGAACTCCTGGTCTCAAGTGATCCCACTTTGTGTTCCCAAAGTGGAACACAAAGGATTATAGGTGTGAGCCACTGTGCCTGGACTATCTTTTGTTTTAGTACTTGGTCTTTGACCCTATTCCTGAAACAGAGCTCCGAATTCCTTGAAATTTCCTAAGTCAAAGGAGCATTTTTTGTTCTAATGAAGTAACTCTTAATGGGTTTCTTGATGGGGGTTGATCACCTGAAAGACCAAGCCATGATGAGAAATTTGGAACTGTCATCCCCATCCCTACCCCATCCTCTGGGGATTGAGTTAATAATCTACTATTCCTTTGTCATGAATCCTCCATAAAAATACCTGATCTACAAGGTACACAGGGCATCTAGGTTGGTGACTACATCCAGGTGCCAAGACGGTGGCACCCGTAACTCCATGGGGACAGAAGCTCCTATGCTCAAGGCCCTTCCAGACCTTGCTCTATGTGCCTCTTCATCTTGGGAACAGATAAACACCCAGAGATGGTCTCTTCAGCCCTTCTTTTCTGGTTTCTCCTATACTAGCTCCTCAACCCAAGTTATAAAGCTGTTTCTTTCTTAGCTATATGAAGAGTTATTGTCTTTTGTGTCTTTGTTCTCTAGACTTACCCACAAGCATTCATGTACTAATTCATTTAGTCATTCATTAATGCATTCACTCAATAGCTAGTATCAAACACCTTCTATAGGCCAGGTCCTACTTTGGACATTGGGACAGGATACTAGTGTGGACACAGTCTTTGCCCTCAAGAACCTCATATGCCACTGAGTAAAACATATCTGTAAGTACTGATGAGATGATGACAAAAATTCTAAAGGGAATGTATGTAGAGAGTATGAAAAAGACCAAGTGAACATAGTACCTGACTCTTTGGAGAAGTGTAAGCATGGGCCTCCCTGGAAACAGGTGATATTTGAGTCAAATCTTGAAAGAGGATCAGGTTGAGGTTCATTTCATGACACCTGACTGCCTCTCAAGTAAAATAAGAATTGGAAATGTTCCATCAGATTCTGAAATTGTAAAGATACTGATAACCTTCATGAGATAGGCAGAATGGAGTCAAACAGAAGAGCTAAATAGCTGTGACGGTGACGGACATAGAAACCGTTCACAGCTACTGACTAGGACTGGAGGAAGAAATTTTGATTTTTTTTTCCTGAGTTCATACATCTCCTGTTATAGCTCCAGATTTCAAACACATCATGCCTGCTTTTACAAGGCAATTTTGTTTGTACACGAATAATACATAATTACTGGAATATGGTCTAATAATCCAGTGAGTTGAGTAAACCATCATGAGTCCCCTTTGACATACCAACTCCACTGTCTCCTTGCTTTGGAATATATTTTTCCAGACCTTTTTTTCTGAGTATTTTCATAGATGAGTGTGTGTAAATTAAATTTATTTACACATCTAATTTTAGTTTAAGTATTTTACATAGTAAGATCATTAATTGGCAACTTCAGGTTTTTTTTTTCACTTAATATACCTTCAAGAGCATCAAAATCTGTTTTTTTTTGTATTTGCTGAATATTATAATCTGGATATTTTATCTAACCCACCATTGGTGCATATATAGATGGTTTCCAGGTTTTTTTGCTATTTAAAAAGATGAACATTCTGTGCATGTACCTTTTGAATATATGCAACTGTGTGGTGTGCAGAATGGACTCCTTTATCTTGCTTTTTATCACACTCCTCTTTAGGATGGCACTCCCCCTCCAGGGACCCTCTATGGCCATCCCTTGGCTTCTGTGTGCTTTTCACCTAATGGCCAGCCCCTGGGACTCTCTTGGGATTACAGTCCTGAGCCACTTTGCCCACCCCCACAGAGAGCCAGAATTGCCTGGGAATTTCGGTTCCTTTGGGTGGGCCTTGGCAGATGACAGGTGCAGGGTGTGAAGGACCCATTTCTCTGCCTAGAGTTGGGACATACCTGGAGGTACAATGCACCTTGCAAAGCTCCCCTGCACCATCAGGCCATAGCTGAGATTTTGCCTAAAAATGCACTTTTCTTTGGGTGCTCCCCTCACTCATCAGCACTTGCATAATTGATCACTTGCACAAGAATCCTAGACTCAAGGTCTGCTTCTGGTGAACCCAGCCAAAGAGAGACACGAACTTCCCTGTATGGACGAAACTCAGTATAGCGTTTCCTCCAGAGAAGGAGCACTGTCCTCATAGATGACCTCTGTCTGTCTCCCTCTTGGGAGCTGCGGTATTTGTTTCACTATGATGGTTAGTTTTATGGGTCAACTAACTTGACTGGGTCATGGGATGCCCAGGTAGCTGTTGAAACATTCTTTCTGGGTACGTCTGTGAGGCTGTTTTGGAAGAGATTAGCACTTGTAGTTCAAGTGCTGAGAAGAGCATATGATGGCCCTCCCCAGTGTGGGTAGGTGTCACCCGCTCTGCTAAGGGCCTTCACAGAACACAGAGGTGGAGGCAGGTTGAATTAATTCTGCCTGATTGCTTGAGCTGGAGCATTGATCTCCTCTTATCCTCAACTCTCCTGGTTCTTGGGCTTCCAGACTCAGCGTGGCGTCTACACCACCAGCTCTCTGGCTCTCAGGCCTTCTCAGGCCTTTTCCTGGGTCCCCAGCTTGCAGGTGGCAGATCATGGGACGTTTCAGCCTCCATAATTCCATAAGCCAATATGGTATAATAAATTTCTTTATGTATGTATGTATCTCTTATTGGTTCTCTTTCTCTGGAGAATCCTGACCAATACACCTACAGTTTGGGATAGAATTGGATAGTACCAAGACTTTTTTAGCCTGGTAAGGACATGTTGTCCTAGAGCCCCCAGGAGAGTGGGGCAGACTGGCAGAAGGAAAGAGCAGACAGCAAGTCTCTGGCCCTGTACCGGGGTTCAAACCTTTCTGCTCAAGTCCCTAAGCGGCCAGTCTGCTAAGCTTCTACCTCTGGTTGCCACCTCAATTAGAGGCAGATGGAAGACGTCTGGACAACAGATGAGTTCTGGAGGGGAAAGGACAGCTATTTATTAATGAGGCAGATGCTAACAAGGCCCGTTTCCTCTCCTTCCTTTGGTTTGTAGGCGGAAGGTGGGCTCTGCTCAGTGTTAACTGGATCTTGAACGCAGGCCTGCTTGTCTAATGTGGGCAGTGCGGTTTGGGTTCTGCCTCGAGGGAAGCCACTCACTTTGCCTTGCCTTGCCTTGCTTTGCTGCGTGGTGCCCGCCACATCTAGAAAGAATACCATAGAGGTGTGTACTGCTGCCGCAGTAGAGCCGGATCTTGGACCCAAATGTCCTGGCCTCTGGTGTGATACTCTTGGTAGTGTTTGTTAACACCCCTTGGTTGAAAGCAGAGGTGGACAAATCCATTCCGCACACATTTGCACGTATTCAACAGGGAATTTTCACAAGAACGTTTACTTTGGCATTGCTATGGCCCTGAAGATGTGGCTGCTTTTCTAGTTTTATGGACTGATTATGCAACAATTTTTAGCCACCCGTGATGCTAACAGGGGTGCAGATCAGGGGCTACTTATAATGGGCAGATGGGGTGGGGACAGAAGGGGAGGTATAAAATTAGCTATAGCATAAGGTCGGGTCAGGCTGGAGAAGCTTGGTGGGGAATAACATAGTTGGCTTCCATCCTGTTTCTATTATGAATTCCTGTGGACTCCTGGGACGAGGGCTGGAGAACACAATAAAGCTCAAGCTCTCCCAGGACAGATAAAGCAGTGGTCCCGAACCTGGTTGGCACCAGGGACCGGTTTCGTGGAAAACAATCTTTCCACGGACGGGGGGTTGGGGGGATGATTTTAGGACGATTCGAGTGCATCACATTTATTGTGCGCTTTATTTCCAATATTATTACACTGTAATATATAATGAAATGATTATACAACTCGCCATAATGCAACTTCTCTGCTAATGCTAATCTGTATTTGCAGCCACTCCCCAGTGCTAGCATCACCGCCTCAGCTCCACCTCGGATCAGGCATTAGATTCTCCTAAGAAGCTGCAAGCTGGATCCCTGTCATTCACAGTTTACAGCAAGGTTCGTGCTCCTATGAGAATCCAATGCCACCCGCTGATCTGACAGGAGGCGGAGTGCAGGCGGTGATGCCAGCGATGGGGAGTGGCTGTAAATACAGATGAAGAAGCTTCACTAGCTCACTCCTGCTGTACAGCCCGGCTTGTAGCAGGCCGCAGACCAGCACCTGTCCACAGCCTGGGGTTGGAGACCCCCAGGATGAAAGGATGCAGAGAGGATCGTGGTTATCATGGTGGGGAATTTCTCGAGCACTCTCCTAAATTCTCATATGACTGATAAATATGATCTTTAAAACTACTCGTGTCAATATATTTAATATTCCCTTTTGGTAGCTAAGCTGTTTATTTGTACACTTACCTTCCCATTCTCTGCCCTCTGCATTCTAAGAGAGGACAGTCCAGGTGAGATTTTAAACTTTAAAACCCTGGCAATCCCTGACCAGCTAGGTAACCCTGGGCAAGTCATTAAGGCTCTGTCCCCTCCAGCGCTGACCTCCACCCTTCTTCCTCCAAGCTGTCACATGGGAGAACAAATATCTTCACAACACAGATCTTTTGAAGGTTATAATGCTGCATCTGAAAACAAACAAACAAACAAACAAACACCCACGAAACTTACCAGGGCTCCCAAACATGCCCCAAAGTTGTTAATTTCCTAGAGAGATTTGCAAGTTAAAACTAAGAAAGAATATCTATTAGTGTAAGACTGACTTTAATCACAGAAATGTTAAGAATTCACCTAAATCTTTTAATTTTTTTTTATCCACATATCTCTAGCTCATAGAAAAGTTCTCACTTAAAATCATTTGAAATGCCACATTCTGGCATTGCTTCCAAAGGTTCTAATGTCACCCGGATCAGAAGTGGGTTAGGATGTATTTAAAGAATTAAACGTGTGATCTTGGGAAAGAGCGTATGACAGCTTGGCATACATTAAAAATATGAAGATTCTGCATATATTAAGATATGAAAATACCGTCACATTTTCTCATCTATAGACTTAGTGACCTCAGCAACATTAACCTGCTTTTATGGGTCAAACTAAAACACCTGGGATTCTCTGTAAGTGCAGTTTTTAAAGCTCTTGCATATCCTTGGGTGAAAGGCATGCTATAAATAACATTATTACATAGGTATAATTTATGCAATATTTAAATGGTTCAGGTGGGTGGCTTTGCAGTGAAAAGCACCATTATGCAGAAGTCTGGCAGCAGGATGGCTGAGGTCTGAAGAATGAATGAATGAATGAATGAGCGCTCATGTGCGAACTTCCTCTCTGATCATAGCCCCCCTGGTGTCCTGATGGGGACACCCAGACAGTCAGTCCCCTTCTTTCCTTGCACCAATTGTAACATTCAGGGATTCCTAAATTCTAACAACATTCTCCCTTTATTTAAACATTTATTTCAAAACCACATCATCTGAGTTTACAAGTTTATTAGTAATTATAATCCACGAGAGTACTCAGGGAGCTCTTTTATTGGAAAAAATGATGTGACATAAACATTTGATATCCCTTTTGATAGCAGTCGTATTATTATTTCCCTAAAGGCTAGTGATTCTGATTAAGAGTGGTTTAAAGAGAGTAAGAGTAAGAAAAGAAAGACACCAAGATGAATGGAATTACTGCTGAGAGCAGCAGTTCTGGCAAGGAAGGAGGTATCTGGTGAGTCACCTGAGCATGCAGTTAGAAAGGGAGCGAGGCAAAGACTTTGGATGTTTATACTCTGTTGTATAGAGTATGCAGAGTAAGGGAGGCGGATTTGAGTTATAACATGGAGCAGTAAATCTTATTATCACAGAGATTTGGAGTATGTTGCTTAAAATGGAACCTACTTAGGGAAAAGCTTGTTCTGCACAAAAGCAGCAGAGTTAGGCAGTGAGGTTGGGCTCCAGAGGACATCTGTACATCCGCAAACCTGGAGGCAGAAATCCCGGTGGAGCATCGGGGTAAGAATTGAGAAAATTATAAAAACAATGCCCTAGTGTGGCCGGGCGCTGTGGCTCACGCCTGTAATCCTAGCTCTTGGGAGGCCGAGGCGGGCGGATTGCTCAAGGTCAGGAGTTCAAAACCAGCCTGAGCAAGAGCGAGACCCCGTCTCTACTATAAATAGAAAGAAATTAATTGGCCAACTGATATATATATAAAAAATTAGCCGGGCATGGTGGCGCATGCCTGTAGTCCCAGCTACTCGGGAGGCTGAGGCAGAAGGATCGCTCGAGCCCAGGAGTTTGAGGTTGCTGTGAGCTAGGCTGACGCCACGGCACTCACTCTAGCCTGGACAACAAAGCGAGACTCTGTCTCAAAAAAAAAAAAAAAAAAAAACACAATGCCCTAGTGGGCATATTCTTTCTACAGGCCATCTGACCTGTTAGAGGAAATAGGTAATAAAGTCCCAATGCAAATATGTTATAGTCCACGGTCCTTTAGCTGAAAGTACAAGATCCACAAAGCCCCAAAACATTCATTCACGACTCACTTGGCAGCGAAACTTGACCAGACAGGAAGCTATTTATGGTCTTTTTGGGGGGTGGTGCTTGTTTCTATAACTTTCAATTTAACAAAATGCACATGTATGGGAGAAAAATTGAGAAAATACAGACAAGAATAGAAAATGAAAATCCCCTATGGTTCTACTATCCTGTTATAAAAACTATTAATGCTGTCGCGTGTCTCCTTTATAGTTTTCTACCTTCCTTTTTAAGCTCTGTACCTACCTACTTACATGTCTACCACCTGTCTAGCCATAATATCTAGGCATGTAAATCTATCTGTAAAATATGTGGCTATCTTTACAAAGGCCAGGTTATATTATCCATATTATTTTATAAACTGCTTTCTTTTTCATTATGTAATAAACCACAACCAGTTTTTCGTGTAATCATTACAAATCTTTCTCATCATATTAAAATGACTGCGTTTGTAGGAATGTATCTTCTTTATGTAACCAATCCCAATTTGATGACATTCAATTTTTTTTGGATTTTTCACTATCAAAAGCAACGCTGTGACAAGCACGTTAGATCTATGCAAATCGTTGTAAGGATTTCCTTAGAGTAAACTTCCAATGGTAAGACTGTGAGTCAAAATATATTTTGATAAATATTTTCATAAATTTGCCAAATAACATGCCAAAAAGTTTGTACCAATATGTAACCACCCCTCCAATATGTTACCACTCTAGAAGTGTGTTATCATACTCACTTTCCTGCCATCTCTCAACACCGAATAACAAAGTTAAAAAGCTTTGCCAACCAGTTAGGTGGAAAATGGTATTTAAAATATTTCAATGTCATTATCTTTGATTCTTAGAGAAGTTGAGCACTTTTCTGTGAATAAATCAGCCAGTTATTTATTTTTTTTAACAAACATTTTTATTGCGGTAACACACACATAAAGAAAAGTACATAAATCATAAGTAGAGTAGTTGCATTGCTCCAAACCCTACTTCCATCATTACATCCTCTTCTCTTACACTGTCTTGCCCTCCTCTCTCCCTTACAAGGACGCTTGTGTTTACATTTAGGGGTTCACAGGGATAGTCCAGGGTAATCCATCTCAAGATCCTCAACTTAATTATGTCTGTTGAGTCCCTTTAGCCGTGTAAGGTAACACAGGCACGGGTCCTGGGGATTAGCATGTTAGCATCTTTGGGAGCCATTGTTCTGCCCACCACAGATAAATACTGGGTCATAAATATGCATGTGTTCAGCTTTAGAAAATATTGCCCAATAATTTTTCCAAGTTGTACCAACTTAACCTCCCACAAGCAATACATGAATATTTCAGCTACTCTGTATTTTCACTTGATAGGGTCAGTCTTCTTAATTCGAGTCATTTTGGTAGGTTTGCTGCAGGATCTCACTGTGATTTTAATGTGTATTTTCCTGATTACTAAGCACATTTTGATAGGCTATTGACCACGTGAATGTTCTCTGTTTGAAGTTCCTGTTTAGGTCTTTTGTTCATTTTTATGTCGAGTTGTTTGAGCTTTTCTTTTTGATATATCAGAACTTTTAAAAATATATATTCAGAATATAAGCCTTTTATTACTATGAGTATCTCAAATATTTTCTCCCACTCTGTGTCTAACATTTTCCATCTTCTTTCTCATCTTTTTTGATGAATAGAAGTTCTAATTTTAAAGTGATATGGTTTATCAATCTTTTTCTTTATGGTTAATGTGTGTTATGTTCTGTTTAAGAAATCTTTGCCTAATCAGTGTCTTGAAATCGTTCTCCTATGTTACCTTCTAGAAGTTTTGTTGTCTTCCTTTTCGCATTTATATCTTCAGTCTATATGGAATTAATTTTTATATGGTTTATTTTTTCATTGCCATGTGGATATATAACTGGCCCCGAGTCTTTTATTGAAAAAAACCATCCCTTCCCCCAATATGTGAATCATTGTATGTCTTTTTTTAATTGAGTGCTAGACATTGAGTATAAAAAAATCTGAAAGATACTTTGAGGTTTTGAATGATGTCACATTCTCCCAGGGAGGATTAAACCTTATTAGACCATCTTATAACTGAGCTGCCTGGAAGGTAGGTTTCTTCAATTTTGTGAAAGGAGGTTTATTCCCAGTTTGCCCTTCCTTCTAAGGTGTGGCTTTTTGGGGGTCCCAACTGCAAGCCTGGTGGTTTATCAGGGCCTCTCCTCTGTGATAGATCTTAATGTGGTCTCCCCACCCCAGGGAAGTGCTGAAAGTTCTACACAGCTTCTCAGACTTTCAGATGCTTTCTCTTTCAATTTCT
Source organism: Microcebus murinus (assembly GCF_040939455.1). Lineage (NCBI taxonomy): Eukaryota > Metazoa > Chordata > Mammalia > Primates > Cheirogaleidae > Microcebus > Microcebus murinus. The sequence goes on along the minus strand of NC_134122.1, from coordinate 39,999,323 downwards.
TGGCCCCTTAGGTGAAGCTTTAGAATCAGTGAATAGCAGGGGAAAAGCAATGCAAACGTCCACACACTCCACATGACACTGTGGCCCACCAGTCAATGCAGGGGCTTGTGGTCAGGTGGTCGGTGGGGTCTAACTCAGTGTGGCTATTTCTCCACTTCCTGAATACTTGGCAACAAGGGACATGATGGCAGGAAATGCTGAGTAGAAGCCCCTGGAACGTCCTTTCCCTACCAAAATAGTAAACCAGAAGCAATACTGCACCCTTGGGGGAATTTACAGAGATTAATGCCACCATCAAAGACTTGGAAGAAGTGGAAGTGGGGGAGTGGGCAATGCAATATCTATCATACCCCATTTAACTCACCGGTTTGGCCTGTGCAAAGCCAGATGTACCCCAGAGAATGAGTGCAGACTATTCTACACTAAATTAAGTGGTGAGATGCCACGTGCAGCTGCTGTCCCCAGTGTAGCATCATTACTGGAGCAAATCAACCCAGCTCCTGGCCCTTGGTATGCTGTCGCTGACTTAACCAGTGCTCTTTATCCACACCAGTGTCCAAGGTCTACCAGAGCAGCTTGCTTTTACCTGTGTGGCCCAACAGTGTGTCTACACAGTGGTGCCTCAGGGCTACATCAGTTCCCCTGTTCTCTGCCATAACATCGTCTGCAAAGATCTGGGTCATCTGGTGTTCCACAAAACATCCCACCAATGACGTTATGTTGATTGGTTGAAGTGATCAATCTCGGTGACCTGGGTTGATTTGGCTGCTGCTACACCATGGGGGCAAGGAGGCCCATGTCTGGAACCCAAGAAGTGCTACCGAGTCATCTCATAGTACTCCCATGCTCAATAGCAAAGATTAACTGGAAATTATACAGCAACCAAACAAAGCAGGACAACTGGGGACTCAGGCCCTTTGGGAATGAAGGTTCCAGTCATTCTCCCAAGGAGAGAATCCTGAGCAGCTGAGGTTCTGGCCAGGAGGGCAAGAAAGATGTGGACTGGACGGTGGAGGGAGGAACTATAGGTATCAACCATGAGTTCGTGGCCAACTACAGAAATGAGGACTGGAGAATCTTGCATATTTTCTCTGTGCTTACCATATGCATGTGCTTATTGGCATATACTAACCATTTTCTTCTATCTCCCCATTTTCATTTTTTTATCCAAGTTGTTAGAGGTCAACTTTATAATTCAGTCTTTAGGTAGCAGACTATTCCCTGGGCCCATGACTAAATGTGAAGAGTAATGGACAGAGCCAGTGAGGGATGCAGCACCTGTTGGACCCGTGCGTCTTCTTATTTCAGGGACAGGTGAGAACGTCCTTTCTTGTAAGAAGGATAGCCACATATGGTTAGGTAGAAAGACTGAGTTGTCTGGTTTCCACATGAGCTGTGTGGAGGGTGCATAGAACACAAACTAGCCAAGGGGACAGACAGACTGTGCCGGGCGTCCATCCAGTGTCTCTCGCCTCTGGATTCACCCTTTAGTACCTGCTGTGCCATGGAGCGTGGACTGAACTCGAGCTTTCCTTCTTTACGGTGAGATGAGCTCAGCTGTCTCAGTAGAGGGCACTAGAGGGGCACTTAAGGAAGGTTCTTTCTGGTTCCATTCCCTGGGTTTTGCTTTTCTTGCTCCTGCTACACTGACCACACCTTCTCCAACGAGGATGCAATCTCGGGGAAAAGGCCCCTTCCACGGTTGTCCTTCCCTGGGGACTCTCCCTCAACCCTTGGGTATAGCTTTTTGTTTTGTGTACATCTTTATAGTTATTCTCCTGTAATAGTTCAATAATTTTTAATATTAAGCTTCCCCTTTTTCTGTCCCCTGATGGGACTGACACTGACATGCAGGGTGAGGATGAAGAGAAGCCCCAGGATGGTAGCTGGGCAGCTGGCCTGTCCCCCAATCCGTTCAAAGGACAACAGGAAGCTGGAGGGCTCCAAAGAGGGGTGTTTCTGGAACAAAGTGACAGCAGATGGCTTTTCTCATCTCATGGAAAACTTGATTGAAAGGCTGTGAAGGGCATGGGAAAAATTATCTACACATACACAGAATCATAAAAAACAATTAGAATTTATGTGATCGTGTGGAAAATGATATTGAGAGGCTGTGGAGAAAATGAGAAGAACGGGGTACAGGCACATAAATGCCTAAAGAAAGGGAAATGATGTGATTGTTCAATCAGAACTCACAATTATAAAAGAAAGAAAATAAAATACACTGAATGTGTACAAAACATTTGTACCTCGACTGTTGATCTGCTGGGGGGAAACTGTCTCCATATAACCTGATGTAAGTCTTGTCCCAAACACCGAAAAGGGAGGGAAGACCCAGGCCTAAAATCAACCTGGCTTTTACTCCAGTGATGAAGAAGTTGGATTTTTTCTGTAATATTCGGACCCCCACACGGCAGCATATTCCAGCAAAGTCCGCCAGGATGAGAATAGGCTGGGAATCCCTTGCATGACCCTGGAAGCTACCAGAAGCAGTGGTTTTCCACCTTGTCTCTCTGTTAGAATTCACCTGCAGAGATTTAAAAAATTCCCAATGTTCAGGCCGATCTCATCTGGATCTCTGGAATTGGGGCCCAAGCATCAGTATTTTTTAAATTGCCCACATGATTTTAGTGTGCAGCCCATACTGAGACCTGCTGACTCTGCGGGGGCACTTCTCAAACTTGAATGTGTCTATGATGCATCCGGGGGTCTTGTGAAAAGGCAGGCTTTGATTCAGTAGGTCTAGGATGGGGCTTCCAGGTGTGTCAGTGCTGCTGGTCAGGGGCCCACACCCTGCATTGCCAGGCCTAGGATGTGGTTCTGCGTACAGAGATCGATACCAAAGGTCTTGGGACAAAGGCCAAACCTGCACCCCAAGAGGGCCGGTATTGGTCAGTGTCAATTCTGTCAATGGCTGCTCATTAGAATTCACCTTTGGAGCTTGAAAGAAGAAGTCAGATTCAGATACCCTGGAGATTGTGATTTATTGGTCTGGGGTGAGGCTCTTTATAACATCTATATTAAGAAGTATCTCCTGGGGTGATTATAGGACCCAGTTATGGTTGAGAACTGCTGATCAAAACAGCAAATGCTAAATAAATTCTTTCTCTCCAAAAATTATGCCATGGTAGGTTGAGCTATAGATTTCTGCAAAAAAAAAAAAAAAAATTTAGAGTCTTGGTTTAGGATACTGAGCTCGTCTATCTGAAATCTACATTTATGCATGGACATACATGAAAGAAGTTTAGAGGACTGAAGTGATTAGAAATCTTAGTACCATGTTGAGAACCCAACTTTAATTTCCAACCTGAAAGGTGAAGTGGTGGTAGAAAAAATCCAAGCTTATCCCACCAAACTAGCTGCACACTTCCCCTATGCCACATATATAACACACAAACACAAACATCTCATACATTTATAACACATACAACACAACACCACCCATATAACACATACTCCACACACATATACACACACACAACCCATGCACACAAAATACATAACATGCACACATCCCATACATATGCTCACTCTCCACATACAAACACATACCTCACATATACACAACACACACATACACCAGACACCACACACATGTGAAACACACTGCACACACACAAGTAACACCACTCCACATATACACAACATACATGTGCACCACATATACAACACATAATATGCACTACACAAACATAACACACACTACACACATACAGACACACCATACATGCACCACACATCACACATATAAACCACACATACACCCTACAGCTTGTGGATATTTCTCAATTTAGCACTGATAGTGATCATATGAGATGGTAGCTTAACCTATCTCCAAAGGACTCAAAACGACAGATGAAGACAAAGATAGATGACACACCCAGAGTGACTCTCAGGCTCTAAATGCAGTAGGATGATGGGTTTCCCTCAGAGCCACGTGTGTGGCTTCCAGTTAGCCACGCGATCAGTATGGTAAACAGCCACAAGATGGTCAGAGCTTTATTATAAAATAAGGATTTGTGTGAAATGGTTTTGCCCAACTGCAGGCTAAAGTGTTCTGAGCACATTTAAGGTGGGCGAGGCTAAGCTACGTTGTTCAGGAGGTTAGGGGTATTAAATGCATTTTCAACTTAACTATATTTTCAACTTACGATGGTTTCATTGGGATGTGGCCCCATGATAAGTCAAGGAGCATTTGTATTTAATATCACTGAACTGTGCATTTAAAAATGGTAAAAATGGTAAATTTTAAGTTATGTGTATTTTACTACTACAAAAAAAAAAAAAGGCATAGGAAACAACAAAGAAATGTAACATTTCATGTGACGTTGGATTAGGGGAAGGAAGTCTACATGTTTTCTGGAAAGAAGACCAGAGGGGTATACAGCAGATAGCTCACAGTGCTATCCCTGTGGGGAGGGGGAAATTACTGGCAGGACAGGGCAGGGACTTTTAGTTTCACTCTCACATCTCTGTAGTATTTGCATTTTTGATATTGAACATCTATTGCTTTTTGATTTTATCAGAACAAAAGAGCTTTCCATGCATGATCCTGTGTCACCCTCACCACGACCACAATGCCAGGTCCCGCAGGTCCCCTGCCCCCTCCCTCAGCCTCCTTGCCCCTGACTTGGGATGCATCTCAGCCCTTCACTGGTGGCTCACCTCACTGGAGCCCCCAGGCTGAGCCAGCGTGGCCCCATGGCCCTCTGGGTCTCTGGCCCCTTTCCCAGCTACTCTGTGCTCGCTCCTGCCACATCCAGCAGGACTGCAGCTGCTGCCACCAGTCCCAGCCCTCAGTCCTGGTAGGCGGTGTCCGGCCTCTGTAGCACAGATGTCCGAGTTGCCTGATTTTTTTTTTATTGATACATAATAGATGTACATATTTTCAAAGCATATATGATAATTTGATACATTCACATAATGTGTAAAGATCAAATCAGGGTAATTAAGATATCCATCACCTTCAGTATTTATCTTTTCTTTATGCTAGGAACATTCTAGTCATTCTCTTCTAGCTATTTTGAAATGTACGATAAATTCATTTTAACTAGAGTCAACCTACTGATCTGTCAAACACTAGATCTTATTTCTTCTATTTAGCTGTATATTTGTACCCATTCATCGACTTCTCTTCATCCTCCACTCCCCCTTACCCATCCTGGCCTCTGGTGACTACCAATCTACTCTCTATCTTATGAGATCCACTGTTTTAGCTCCCACATACGAGTGGGAACATGCCATATTCATTTTTCTGTGCTTGCCTAATTTTACTTAACATAATGACCTCCAGTTCAACCAGTGTCCCTGAAAATGACAGGATTTCATTCTTTTCATGGCTGAATAGTATTCCGTTGTGTATACACACCACATTTTCTTTATCCATTCATCCACTGATAGGCAGTTAGGTTGATTCTGTATTTTGGCTATTGTGGATAGTGCTGCAATAAATGTGGGAGTGTAGATTCCTTTTTGATATATTGATTTCCTTTCTTTCAGATATATACTCAGTAGTAGAATTGCTGGATCATATGATAGTCTATTTTTAGTTTTTTCAGAAACTTCCCTGCTGTTTTCCATAGTAGCTGTACTAATTTACATTCCCACCAACAGTGTGTGAGGGTTCCACTTTTTCTGTGTCCTCACCAACATTCATTAGTCCCTGTCTTTTTGATAAAAGCCATCTTAACTGGGTGACATGACATCTCATTGTGGTTTTGATTTGCATTCTCTGACGATTAGTGACATTGAAAATTTTTTCATATCATATACCTGTTGGCCATTTGTATGTCTTCTTTTGATAAATTTCTGAGATCTTTTGCCCATTTTTAAATCAGTTTTTTTTTTGTTTGTTTGTTTATGCAATTAAGTTATTTGAGATTCTTAGATATTTTGGTTATTAATCCCTTGTCAGATGAGAAGTTTGCAAATATTTTCTCCATTCTGTGGGCTGCCTCTCCACATTGTTGATTGTTTTCTTTGCTCGCAGAAGCTTTTTAATTTGGTCTAATCCCATTTGTCTATTGTTGCTTTGGTTGCTTGTGCTTTTGAAGTTTTACGCACAAAATCTTTGCCCAGATCAATGTCCTGGAGTGTTTCCCCAATGTTTTCTTCTAGAAGTTTCATAGTTTCAGGTCATACATTTAAGTCTTTAATCCATTTTGATTTGATTTTTGTGTATAGCAGGAGATAGGGATCTAGTTCCATTCTTCTGCATATAGATACCTGCCTGACTTCTGACAACTTTTCTCCCTGGGTCTGGTCAAATCTGTTAATAGCCCCTTTCTGTTGCTCAGGTGTTTCTGGAGATCAACAATGGGAAAGAAACATACAGTCTTCAGAGCTTTGCTAGCTGGACACTTCTAATCAGAGGGTCTTGGAACAACTGAAGGAAGCAATGGCCAGTCGGGTTCCCAATATCAGAGGGATTATGGTGTCGCTTGTTGGGATGGACATCACTGGACACATGGTGTCCATCATTTGCATGCCACAAGAGGCATTCTGAAATAAGTTATGCACGAAAGAGGAAACCCTCTTCTCCATTTGCTACATCTTGTTTTCCTCTCCAAATATCAGCTCGCTTCAAACACCTAACAACCTGCGGTTCCTGACAGGACCTGGTCACAGAGGGGTGGGAGGAGTTGCCCTGACATCAAGACCTTTCCTTTCACGTCAGAATGTTTGTGTTGGGAGATCTCCTCCGAGCTTCTCCTGGTGAGCTCTCTCTTTCTGGGGATGTTCTGCTTGGCGTCTTGCATTTGAGTGCCTCTTACAGGAAATCCCAGAGGTTACACAGATCCCAGGTTGCCAGCCAGAGGGAAGGCTCAGCACCCTACGCTGCGGAAGTGCCCACGGCGACGGGGATCTCAGTCGCGGGGAGGAAGTGAGGTCAGCAGGGTGGAGACTCACTCAAGGCTGGACTTCCGCTGCCCAAGAAGAAAACCTAGGACGATGCCACCCTCAGTCCTGACTGAGCCACACTCACTGAAATCAGACAGGTTTAAGTTTCGTCTCCACCTCTTAGAAACCATGTATCCTCCAGACAGTTCTTTATCTCTCCCAGCCTTGGTTTCCTTCACTTCCTGAGATGGTTCCGGAGTGCTATGAGGAATAATGAAGGACAAGGTGCCGGCTGGTGCACAGCAGGTACTCAGCAGCCTCGCAGGTGTTCAGTCCCCTAGTCCCCTATCTGCAAAAGCACTTTTCAAACTGTCTACGATGTTTTCCCGTTGCAAGACCTGAAGACATACATAAAACTGACATGTAAGCTCCAAAAGGAAAAAGAAAATTTTCCTCGCACTTTTACAAGGCAAGATTAAATAAACAAGGAACACATTCAGTCCTCAGCTGAATTGACCCAGGTGTCCTTCCTCTATTGCAAAGATACACCCCACCTGTGGCTCCTGTGCCACGTTTTCCACGTGCCACGTTGTCTCTTTACAGAGTTCCTAATTCTTCAATGATAGCATTTAAAAAAGAAACCATCAATTGGCTTCCTTTGAATTCATGATCAACTGGAAAGACCTCTCCATCCATTTTTAAGATTTTGCTTTGTTGTGGTAAATATACATGACATACAGTTTCCCAATTTGACCCTGTTTAAATGTACACAGTTTGGTGGCATTTGAGACATCTGCACTGCTGGGATCCCACCACCACCACCCCACCTCCAGCTCTTTTTTGTCTTCCCAAACTGAAACTCTGTGTCCGTGAGCAATAACTCCCCACCCCTCCTCTAGCCTTTGGAAGCTAATGTTCTACTTCACGTCTTGATGAATCGACTTTTCCAGGTACCCCACATAAGTGGAATCATACACTATTTGACTTTTTTGTGGCTGGCTTACTTCAATTAGCACGATGTCTTTAAAGGTCCATCCGTGTTATAGCACATGTCAGAATTTTCTCCATCCATTTTTTGCAAGGAGAAGCTGGTTCTCGGGCGCGGTTGTTCCTGCTGCTTCTCGCCGTGAGCCCTTTGTTCCCTTCCACTGTCAGGAAGAGGGGCGCAGAAGGAGCACGGCGGAGCCACGCAGGCCTTCACATCTGTGTCCCTCACAGCTGTCTTTTTTCCACTGAGGAGGGTTACCTTGGCAACTAATAGCTTCTCTAATTCTTTTTAAGGTTGGGAACAGATGACCAAATTACAAGGGCAAAAGATTGTGAAGATTGAGCATACGAATGTACGAGGGAACGTTGTAATAATTTTGCAAAACACAAAGTGATTCTGACATTTCATAGTTAATTCAAGAAATATGTTTTGAGCACCCTACTGTGTGCCCAGCAGTGTGCTAGGTCCAGGACACGATGGTGAGCAGAAACAGACACAGCCTGCAGTCCACGGGGGGCGGTCACAGACACAGTGGATCCTGCAATCACAAACACAGCCAACTGCTTGGAAGGAAAAGACCACACACATGAACGGAGACCTGAAAGACGAGTGAGATTTGAGCGAGCAGTTTGGGAAGGAGAGGAGGGCAGCTGGATGCAGCTGAGCCAGTGTGCCACATGGCATCAGCTATAACATTTGTCTCCTTCCTAGAATGGTCTAGAAATTCCCTGTGTTTCCTCTGGGAACACAGGACAAATTGCCTTGCCCTTTGGCAAGGTAGGAATAACACCACGATGAGAAATACCTTTCTGAGGTTTGGTCTGTTCCTTCCCTTGGACAATATGTTTCAGAGGAGGGATTCTGGATTGGTTTCAACCATGTCACGGGCCTGGAGCTGAGACAGTAGAATAGGTCGGAGCCCAGCTCGGAGGGCCAGACTGGGATGGATGTGACTGGGAACACGGAGAAGGACGCTCAGCTCTAGGGAAAGACAGGGGCCAAGAAGTGAAGACGCAGTCTGGGCCCTGACTGCTGGCTGGTGGTTAGGACCAGACTCTATTCCCTGGTGAGGGTTGGGGGAGGTCCCATGTAACTAGAAAATCAAAGTGGAAGCCACCCACCTGACAAACTGGGGGGTCGTGGTGGGGACACAGTTGCCCAGGCCTCACAGTATTGTGTTTAGGAATGAGAGTAGGCCCTGCATGCACCTCTTGGCTGCAGGGGCCAAAAGTGGCCCTGGCTTGGTCAAGACTGACCCTTTCTTGGAAGAGGCTTATCATGGAGTTTTCAGAGGTCAGAGACCAGCAGATAGAAATGGAATTTGGCAAAAGGGAAAGGAAGGTAACATATTACTAGTTCATAGCCCAGGGAGTTTTGGAGGAGGGACGATCTAGGTTGGTGCTAAAACAGCACTGTTGTCAGGGGGCCCAAGAACACACTCACATTAGATAGAAAGACCACCCTCAGACAAAGTTTGGCAGAGATTTACTGAACGGATTCATGGAACTCAGAAAAGCTGTCATACTCATGGCCACAGTTCATTACAGCAAAAGGAAGCAGATTAAAACCAGCAAAAGGAAGAGTTGAAGCCTTGGAGAGACCAGGCGGGCACAAGCTTCCAGCTGTCTTCTCCCAGTGGATTTCTACTGGCAGCACTTACTCCTCCCAGCCATAATGGGGACAACGCAGATGGAGAGTTGCCAACTGGGGAAGGTCCCTGGGCCTTCGTGTTCAGGGTTTTTATTGGTGGGTGGTCACATAGGCCTGGAGTGCCCATGTGGCTGACATCAGTTACTCAGTCTCCAGTCCCTGCAGAGTCCCCGCCATAAATTGCACTGCCAGCATAAACCGTCAGGCGTGACCCAAGGCCCCAGGTGTACAAAGACACTATTGTTAGATAGGATGTTCCAAGGCTTGGAGTTGGTCTCCTAGGAGCCGGGCAAGGGCCAGTTTCTTTGAAATGTGCAGGGTTTGGACAACCCAAGCCTGCTGCACTAACCCTTTACTGCACACACGATTGCTGGCTTGTGGCCAGCATGAAGATAGTTGAGAGGAACAGTGACCAGGAAAGGAGAAAATGTGCTCTCAATAATCATCATCCTTTCCAAAAATTTTGCCTTGTCTCACCCTTGAATCTTGGTTCCCCGCTGCTTCCGAAAGGACAGCCCCAGCTGTCATGTCACTGTTGCCAGGTCCCCTCACCCTCTGTGTCCGTCCCCTTGCCCAGACTGAGCTGAACTGGGGAGGGGAAGGTAGCAATCAAATCAGCCATGGTCAGATATGTTCTCCCCCGCTCTGCAGTCACTGTGAGACGGGCTGGCTCCGCGGCGATGCATATGGAAACCTGGGGGCTGCTTCCAGGGTTCACGCCAGCACTCGCTGTACACGGCTCGCAGATGGCATGTGCGAGATATTTTCTCCCCCACTTTGCAGGCTCTGTGAAACTGGGCTACTCACTGTATCCTCTCTTCTCCCACATACCCTCCACCCCCACCCCATCCACCAAATAATGCTTATTTTAGCACCGAGAAAACTTTCCTCATTAAGTTATGGGCTTCAGCATTTTACCAACCTGCTTCTGCTTGCAACTTCTTAACAGCAATGAAGCAAAGAGGCCAATTATTTTCCCTGTGAATGTTTTAAATATATGTGAACAAAACAAAATTGATTTTAAACAGGACAAAAAGCAATTTACCAACTCTTCTTCCCCTGCCCCCCTTGACCAAACTTTCCTATCATGTATTTTATTATTACAGAGATCCACTGTGCAGTGAGTTAATTTTCAGTTACAAATAAAAGTGCCTATAACGTTGGCATTTATTTTATCTTCTCTTTTAGGTAAAACCTTTTAGAAATTCAATGTCGAGTCACACAAAGTGCTTCAGATGTAGGAATCTCTAGGTTAAGGCTTTCTGGTATCTATCAAATCATTTCACATTTTCAGCTGTAAGTAGGCACTTAGCACTATGCAGAGGTGATTTCAACTGCTGCACACTGGCACGGTATAGCTGGTCAGTGTCCCTGTGCTTGGCTCCTGCCTATGCCCAGCGGCTGTTAAATACTTTGACTGTCACATCAAGCTCCGTGTAGGAAAGGTGAGCCTGATACATGGTCCGTGGCCATTACCCTCCAAGTCATACCTTGTCTGTGTGCTGATTCTCAATGAATGGGAGGATTTTCCTCACCCAAAGTTAGCAGAACAAGAGGCTTCACTCTGGGGGCCCTCTGCAGGTGCCCAGAAGGGTTCATGATTCCAGAGTGCCTCGTGAAATCACTGTTAGTATTTATGGTGACCTACTTCTTGCAGAATTTTGTTTTAGAGGCTTTTGTTCACCACGTGCAAAGATCTGCACACCCACAGCAGTGACACGTGTTAAGTTCCAGGTTTAGTTGTTTGCTGTGTGGTGAGGATGCGGGTCTCCTCAAAGGCACACTACTCCTAATCAGGGCTTTAAGTTGCAAAGGACAAAAGGCTGCGGGGAATTCTCCGTCTGTGAAACGAAGAAGTCCCTGTGCCAGCACTTCTGCAACCCATGCTCTGCGGGATGCAGGCGCACTGAGAAGAGAAACTGCACGTGCGAAAACTCTGGGATATCACCAGTTGAACAGACGTCCTCACTGCAGGGCTTTACAGAGCCCTTAATACTAACACACGCTGCAAATATGCCAAAATATGCCAAGGGGCATCGCATGCAAAGTGTCTCAGTGTATTTGGCCCAAGAAGATAGCACTGTGTGTCTCACAACTTCCAGCTCCTAGTCCTACATTTTATAGTAATTATTATCACATTTTATAGTAATTATTATCACATAATATGCATGCTGTAAAATGTACAGCTGGATGGATTTTACCTCTAGGTATAACACGTCTTTATCAACACTAGGACCAGGATACAGGATGTTCATATTCCCTCAGAAAGCTTCCTCTTGCTCCTTCTCACTCCATGCATACAAACACTGACTTCCATCATCATAGACTAGTTTTGTCTATTCTTGAACTTCATAAAACAGAATCATACTCTATATGTGTCTGGCTTCTTTTGCTTAACATGCTTCCGGGACTCAGCCGTATTGGTGCATTAAAAGTAGTTCTGAAGCCCTGGCTTCATTCTTCCCCGTCATGGCCGCCAATGGAGGAAGGGAAAAAAGACCCATCAGAAGTGACTCCATGGGCATGTCCGTGACCCTGACATTATCACTGGCACCAACCTGTACGTGAACACCCACCTACGGTTAAAAGGGCCTTACTTTAAGGTAGATTTGTTGCAGTCTTCTTCCATCAACTTAAAAACAAACTTGGAGGCTTTCCTTTATAGATTTTTTAATACTTTTAAGTTTTTATTTTGGTATTTTCTGTATCAGGATGTCAATGTAACATGTTGCATTAAATCTTGGGACATCTTTACAAATCTTATTAGAAAATGAATAATCCCTGTGCTCCCTTATGTGCTGGGGGAATTAAAATGCATGTGAGACAGTAAGACAGAGAGGTAAGCTCAAAGTTATTCATTCACTCATTTATCCAATAAATATTCAGTAAGCACTGATTAAATGCCCAACACCCCACTCAATGCTAGTGACTACAAAAGAAAGAAAGAAAAATAAATGGCCGTTACCCTCCAAGTGCTCAGAGGAAAATGGTTAAAACTGGCACTTGGATTGGTGCCATATTGCACTGTGAGCTCCCACCACAGGATCCTCATTCTCATCTGTGGTCTGACTGCACTGCACGATCATTATCTGACTTCTAGCACCTCTGGTTGTGTGCCTGTCTCCAACGGGACCTGAGCAGGTAAGGACTGTGTTTTATTCATTTTCGGTCACCAGCTTCTTCAAAATGCCTGGTTTATCCAAAGAAGTCATTCCACCATGAATGAATAAATGACACGGTAAAGTGTCCTCATCCTGTCTCTACCAGTAATTATAAGCTGTGTGAACTTGGATACGTTCTGTGACTTGCCCTAGCCTGTTTTCCAGTCTGTAACATGAAGGGAGCCCCAGTTTCCTTGCAGGGTAATTGATAGGATTGAAAAATCAGCTTTGGAAAAGCCCCTGTCCCTGTGCTGACACCTAGGAGGTGTTTGGGACTCAATGTCAAAATGGGGGCAAGAAACTCATAAGCTAATGGTATCTTCTGACTCATTCTAGATCAAAGGGAAGGTGGGCATCTGGGGTGGGTTTCCAGCCCTGAAGACTGCTGTCCTCTGTAAACGCAGGAGGGGATCATCTGCTAGATGCTATGTCAGGGTGAGGGTTGTCTCGGAGAGGTGTCTCTGTCACGCGTGGGAGGTCACATGTGAAAGGTTTGTTAAGTTGTGACTTGCAGAGTGATGCCATTTCCCCCAGTTGAGCCCAGCAGGGGAGGGAGGGAGGACAGCCTGGAGATGAGTGACAGAAGTGACAGTCGGGCAAGGCAGATGGACAACAGGCCGAGAGAGCCACATGGCAAAAGGAATGGCCGGAGCACTTGTCCACCCTAAAACAGGGCACGCAGAGATGGAAGCAAAGCCCAATGAAGCCAAAGACTGGGTTTTCTGGAAAGATGTGTGTGAGAGAGTTGTAGGGATTTGAAGATTGTGGTATGAGAGGGTCCCTCAAAATTCACATGTTGAAGCCCTAACCCACCAGGACCTCAGAATGTGGCTGAGTTTGGAGATAGGGTCCTTAAAGAGGAAATGAAGTTAAAATGAGGCCATGAGGTTGGGTCATAATCCAACATGACTGGTGTTCTTAACAGTAATGGATCAGAACACAGCAGACACATAGGAAAAAGACCGTGTGGGGACACAGGGAGACGATGGCCATCTGCAAGCCAAGGAGAGGGGACCCAGGAGAAACCAACCCTGCTGACGCCTTGGTCTTGAGCATCTAGTCCCCAGATTGAGAGAGAATACATTTCCGCTGTTGAAGCCACCCAGTCTGTGGGACCTTGTTTGGCAGCCCTGGCAAACCAGTATGGGGGGAGTTTAGAACTTCAGAGTAGGGGCAGTTCAAGGTCTGGGAGGGATTTGGGAGCTGCAGGGGACAGTGTGTGACTGTCACTGCACCCTATTATAAACTCCTGGGAAAGTCACATCTTTTTTTAAAAAAAAACAGCTTTGTTGATGTGTAATTGATACACAATGAATTGCACGTGCAGTCAGCCATGTATATCCACAGGCTCCACATCCTAGATTCTACTAACCGGGGATCAAAAATATTTGGGGAAAAAAACCAATATAAGTAATACACATAAAAAAACAATACAGTGTAATAACTATTTACATTGTACATGTATATTGTATTCGGTGTTATAAGTAATTTGGCCTTGATTTAAAGTATACCACACAAAGTGCATAGGTTGTATGAAAATACTGTGCCATTTTATTAATATATAAGGAGCTTGAGCAGCTGCAGATTTTGCTAGCCACAAGAGATCCTGAAAACAATTTCCTACAAATGCCAAGGGCTGCCTGTTTTCCCGTGCACACTGTGATAAATGTTGGCACATGTATGCACCCATGGAACCAGCACCACAGTCAAAATAAATGAACATCCCTACACTCCTGAAAGTTTCCTGCCCCTCCTTGTAATCTCTTCTTTCCTCCCCTCCTCTTCCTCACTCCCCCTTCCCTGCTGTCTGCTGTGTGTCACTATAGCTGAGTTTGCATTTTACAGAATTTGATGTAAATGGATAATATAATATGTACTCCCTTTTTGTTTTTGCTCTGCCTTCTTAAGAAATTACATCTTAATTATCTCTTTACCCCCAGGGCTAAGCCTGGCCACCCAATCAATGAGTAAACAAATATTTTAGAGTACCTACTGCATGCTAGGTCTTGGTCTCTATTGGGAGTACATAATAGTTGTTTCAAAGGCTGCTTGATGAATGATTCAGTGAATCCAGGTAGAATAGACTCTATTTTTCTCTGAGATATAATGTACATACCATAAATTAACCATTTCAAAGTGTGTAATTCAGTGGCTTTTAGTATATTTACGAAGTTGTGCAACCATTACCACTATCTAATTCCAGAACATTTTCTTTACCCCCAAAAGAAATGCCATACTCAATCTAAGTCATCCCCGTTTGTTCCTCTCCCCAGCCCCTGGCAACTACAAATCTACTTTCTCTGTATTTAGAGGTGCTTATTATGGACATTTCATGTAAATCATGCTGTTTAATGTGTCAGAATGGAAATGGAGTCACTTGTGTCAAAACCCTGACAAATAGAGCCAGGGAAGGCCTTGAAAGGAAGGTTTGCACACATGTATACCTGATATCAAGAACTGTCTCAAAAGACTGCAAAAAACACAACCTTGTACCAAGGCCACCAAAACCTTACACAGAATAAAACTTGTGTGAGGACATCCACCCAGCAACTGCCTGTCCAAACCTGGGTTGCTGCCATCTTGTTATTGATCTTTGTGGCCAAGGATGACTGTATCAAAAAAAACTCATTTTTTCCTTCAAAAACCCTTATTTTCTTTTAGCTCCATGAATATTCCCATCATACTGTCACTGCAATGCTTTCCCCAAATAAATATAATTTAATTTTAGAGTCTCTTTCTCCGTCTGTTATTTAGGTTCTGACATATTTTGGTGTCATAAGTGGGACTGGAGCTGGCTCACCTCGGACAGATTGCAGAGCCCTGAAGTGGAGTGAAGTCCCACATGGAGCCCTCCTGAACCCTGCTCTCCACAGTTCCCCTCCTCTGCCCCGGTGAGTCTCCTTGCAAATTCCTGGACTCCCTCCTTTTGGTGAGGATTTTTTTTTTTTTTTTTTTTTTGCTTTGTTTAGGATCTGTTTTGGTCATAAGGCTGCCTTAAATAAAAGACCTTACATCCCTCTTTGGACCATAAAATTCTTTTTCTGGAAAGCCCTTCCTGGCATAAAGACAAGTGTCCTTCCAGTTTGAGCACTCTGGTTTCTACAAAATTTACATGCTGTCTGTGAGGTATGTCTCTTCTGGTAAATTTAGTTTAGGTTCTTTCTGCACACCTGATTTAATATTTTGTTTGGTTTGCATGCCTGGCTTAAAATTTTTGTGAGCACTCTTATTTTGTTTCATTTTTATTTACAGATGTCTGTAAATAATTTTGGATCTTTTACTTTTTTTTTCTCCAAGCTCATTTCTGAAAATCTTCAGAAAGCAAAAAATAAGCATTCAAAATTGTGGGTGCAGGATAGCCAACTAAAAGCTGATGTGAGTATTCTAAAGACTATATAAAATTCATAAAGTTCAGGTGGGCCTGATGTGACATTGTCAGTCATGATTCCGGTTGTTATCTTAAAATGTTACATGTATAGAAATAACTAAATTCCCTTGTCAATTGTGAACTCACATCAGATTTTTAACCATGGCTAATCTAAATTTTTGTCATCCATAGTTATTGCTTTGATGTTTCTCTAAAAGCATTTACAATCAGCTATAGTAAAAAATTACTTTTCATAGAAAAGCCTCTAACAAGTGCCTTTAAATATAGGTCTCTAACAACTTTAAGGTCAATGAACTAAATAAAAATTTCCAAACTCTAATAAAAAAAAAACTGATAGATTCATAAAGCTGCTAATCAAGATTGAACAGAACAAAAATTAAGTACATATAATTGTATAACTGAAAAAGATAAATTTTTTTGACTTTCATTTGAAACATTGTTGGTTCTCTGCTTACATGTTTTGTTTTCCAGATTTAAGGAAACTTTTTCTCTTAAGCTATGTATAGTTTACAGTACTTTGGTAAAGTATACTTTTATAAATAAAAGTGTAAACGTTTTACATTTTTTCTTAACTGATCCTTCCAAAATTCAGAAACTATTCATGGTATTTTTATTTTTTATGATAATATAGTTGTTTTCCTAAGTTCAATAAGAATCTGCTCTTGTTATAACAGGATATAATTGAAAACATTATTTATAATGCCAAAGTTTTGACTGGGATGTCATATTTAAATTTTTTATAGGCACTACAGGAAATACCCAAAGTCTGCCTTGGTTTGGCTTCCTAACCTCAACATGTTTTAAAAATCTGACATTCCTAAGTAATCAATTCCTATCCTTGCTGCCTTTATGTAAACAATCAGACCAAAATTGATGAAACTAAATTGATTTTACAAATTTGTCTTATGCTGATTATCTTTGGTAAAAATAAAAAATACTATAGAAAAAAAAAGTTATGTTTCAAAAAGTAAAACTATAATACATCTGTTATTGGATTGTAGTCCTGTGCATTATTTTTGAGTTTTTATTATTTACCTATTGACTGGGCTGTGTCCTGAATTCTTCTAGGTTCTTCAATCCAACTTTCTTCCATGGAATTACTAAAAAATTGGAACTTCTCTGTTTCTGAAGCCCTTTAAACTGAAACTAAATCAATTATAAGAGACAAGTCTCATGCTGTGGATAGTTTTTCCCAAGACTCCCGGCCGGGCGTGGTGGCTCACACCTATAATCCTAGCTCTCTGGGAGGCCGAGATGGGTGGATTGCTTGAGGTCAGGAGTTCAAAACCAGCCTGAGCAAGAGCAAGATCCCGTCTCTACTATAAATAGAAAGAAATTAATTGCCCACCTAATATATATAGAAAAAATTAGCCAGGCATGGTGGCGCATGCCTGTAGTCCCAGCCACTTGGGAGGCCGAGGCAGAAGGATTGCTTGAGCCCAGGAGTTTGAGGTTGCTGTGAGCTAGGCTGACGCCATGGCACTCACTCTAGCCTGGGCAACAAAGTGAGACCCTGTCTCAAAAAAAAAAAAAACTTGACTCCCCACCACAGTGACTCTGGTTCCTCTTAATCTTTCTTCATTTATGCCTCTCGCTTTCACTTGGAAGGTAATGGTGGAATTGAATTTTCACAGTCATAGCTACTGTGAGTAACTTGACAGAGTCTGATCTTTAAAAAATCGTTTAGTCCACTTACCGGGTAAAAATCATTTGGTCCCTAATACAACTGTTGCCCACTCCCTGCTTTTAATTCAACCCAGTCATGGGATACTACATGATAAAATTTCTCTATATTATCTATTCATTAAATAAGAAAATGTCTGTACTAGTGCCAATATTATGTACTATACCTGCATAAATTCCTCTGGGAATGTTGAGACCCAAATACACAAAATAAAAAATGGGCCACGTGTTTACAACAGGTCTCATCTAATTCTCCATGGTCATTCAACTTACTCGGTTGGTTAGCTTCAAGCCTAGATTCATGGCTCAAAAGCAAACTGAGGTTATCATATTGTTAGTAATTTTACTTTGCATTTTCTTTTTTTTAAAAAATTTTGTACCCATTGCTTGTTAAATTTCTACAGCAATACAAATCCTGACAAAACAATGCTGGCCCAGCACTTTGAGATGCTAGTCAATGCCTATGGCATGGACAAAATTAAACTTAACAATGGACTGCAGGTAGACTTAGCCTAAGAGTCACTCCCTCAATACCTTCCTCATTGCTCAAATGCAGGAGGAAGCTTTTGATGCTGACTCCTACTTGCCAATTTATTCCCTCTAGTGTGGGACCAGACCCACCTGGGACAGGTTTATTCCGGCACAAAGGAATAATCAAAACCTACTTAACAGGATGATTGATCAATGATGCTTTTGGAGAAATATCTTGACCAAAAGGGGGAAATGTAAAAGTTGTCAAAATTAAAATGAAGTCCTTTGTGTTAAAACTCTGACAAATAGAGCCAGGGAAGGCCATAAAGGAAAACTTCTTATGCATATATATCCGATAATAGGAAGTATCACAAAAGACTCTTTATAAAACACAACCTTGCACAAAGGCCACCACAACTTTATGCAGAGTAGTACTTCTGTGAGGACATCTGTCCAGCAACTGCCTGTCCAGCCTTGGGCTGGTGCCACCCTTGTTGTTGATCTTTGTGGCCAAGACGATTATTGCAAAATAACTTATATAATTCTCATTTTTTCCTTTTAAAAACCCTATCTTCCTTTACCATCCTGAATATGCCTATTGTATTCCCATTGCAATGCTCTTCCTCCTGAATAAATAACATCTAACTTTAGAGGGTCTCTCTCTCTCTGTGTATCTGTTATTTAAATTTTTAAAATACTATATGTGGCTTTTTGTGTCTGACTTCTTTCATTTAGCATATTGTTTACAAGGCGCATCCATTTTGTAGCATGTGTCAGTTCTTCTTTCATTTATAAGCCTGAATAATATTACATTGTATGTATATACCTTATTTTATTTATCCATTGATTAGCTGATGGACATTTGGCTTTTTTCCACTTTTTGGTAATTATAAATAATACTGCTAGGAACATTTGATACAAGTTTTTGTGTGAACATACGTTTTTGATTCTTGGGTATATACCTAGGAATGGAATTGCTGGGTCATATGGCAATTCCATGTTATCTTTTTTTAAGGAATAGTCAGATTGTTTTACAAAGTGACTGTACTATTTTACATTCTCACTAGCAATGCTGAAGGGTTCCAACTCTTCCACATCCTCGCCAATGCCTGTCATGGCCTACGTTTTTATTCTAGCCATCATAGTTGGTGTGAAGTGGTTTCTCATTGTGATTTCGATTGGTACCATTACCTTAATAGATATGTTGAGTATCTTTTCATTTGCTTATTGGTAGTGTAGACTCTTATTAATCTATTAATTCATTCGTGCATGTGAGTCCCAGCTGTGTTGGTTTTGTGACCTTGGACAAGTTACTCTGCTTCTCTGAACTCAGTTTTCTCATCTATAAAATGGGAACACAATAACCTCTCTCATGGGATTGTTGAAAGGACCAGAATGAATATACCTAAAGCTCTTGGCAGAAATTAAGAACTCAACAAAGACAGAAGAGATGTGAATCAATATGATGGGGATGTCAAATGACGCTTGAGTTGGGTCTTGGGAGAAAAGCAGCAACAGAATAGGTAGAGGTGGAAAGGAAAGAGATTCCAACCAGGATGAGCATGAGCACAGGGAGGAAGCCACGGTACAATGGGATGCATAAAAGGAGTGTGAGTCGTGTACCCATCCAGCTGGGGCAGCAGAGGTCTCCTTCAGCAGGATCAATGGCAGAGAAAGGACTGGAAGGAAAAACAGGCTCGGGCACAAGAGGGCAATGGGGTCGGGGTGAGGAGCGTGTGCCTCGCTGGGCTACACCGCATGCCATGCGGCTGTTGTCTGGGCACTGGGTAAAAGTCAATGCTGCCACGTGCTCGGGGCCACAGCAATGCTGCTAGCATTGGTACCGCTTGGACGTCCCTGCTGCTGCTGACACCCCTATCACTCAGGGAGTTACAAAGGTTTTAGAAGCTCTACACCAGAACTGGGGCAAAGGCCAAATATATATATATATATATATATATATATATATATATATATATATATATATATATGTATTCCTTACTATGTCCTAATGTCCTGTTTGTTTGACCCACCCCATCAGCTGCTGCTGGAAGGATCTGGTATCATACTTCAGTGTGGACTCAGCCCGTGAGCCCCCGTTATTTCTCTAGAGGTGTCCTCAGCCTGAGCAATCCTTCTGAAAGGTGCTCATTCCTGTTAAAAAAAAAATCACAGGCCCACTGATCAGAACGGGCTCTCCCAGCCCCTGATGAAAACTGGTGCAAGTAAGACATCAACAATAATGTGGCGCATTAAAAGGACGATTCATTAAAGTACAAAGACAGGGTGTGGCTTCCTTCCTCCCCGGCTTGTTTATGAAACCCCTGATTCACAAGTGCTCACTGCTGCTGGTGGGTCTGCACAGATGGAGGAATGAGGTGAACGAGGCGAATACAGCCGATTCCACCTGTGACCTGTCACTGTGGTTGCTCCCAAGGACTCATTCTGGTCAGTGTGCTCAGAGATGCATGATACGCACATGGCACCAGCAATAAGAAGTGGAAAGCCGAAGTTTGTTCCTGTGCCCACTTAGGTTTTTCTGAGTTTAAAGGGGCCTGGGTTGACCTGAACTGATGCACATGGCCGCTGGGTTGCAGGACGAGGAACAGAGGCTTTTTATAAGAGTTGACGTCTGCAGAGCAGCAAATGTCTCTTTTCCCCACAGATGGTCAAGCGTCCAGAATGAGAACTCTGTGGAAACAGAAGACAAAAATACGCATATGTCCTGGAAAACAGCGACAGCAACACATCTACTGCATTTTTCTTACAGGCCTAAGAAATCAAGGTACTTTGTGCCCCACTTCTGTCTGTAGAGAAGACCATTCTTGGACTTACCCCTTGGGAGAATGAAACTACCCTTTATAAAGTTAACAAAGGGCCACAAGGTGGGACCTGTGGTAGGGGAAATATACACAGCCAGCCATCGTTCCCTGGCCAGCTTTGCTATAACTGCTCACTACTCAGGAGTCACGTGGCTGATGGTCATAGAGATTCTGAGCTTTCTTCACTGCTCCCATTCATAACATCACTCCTGTGAAACCCAGGCTGGTCTTTGAGATAACTTCCAGGCCTGGTGGACTGGCTGGACTGGCTGGACATTCTGGTGGACTGGCTGACCCACCCAGACCACTGGCCCATACCAAGGAACTGACTCAACTAGTCTTGCAACCCCCACCCAAGAACTAACTCAGCAAAGAAGAAAATTTCCTACACCCCTGTGGTTCTGCCCCAAACCCAGCCAATTATCAGACCCAAGTTCCTTGCCCTTTGCCCAGTAAACTACCTTTGGAAACATTTTCTCCCAAATTCTTGGAAAGAGGGATTTGCAAACTTGCTCCCACCTCCTCACATGCACCTGTGATGTTAAAATCTTTCTCTGCTGTAGCCTGCTGTCCCAGTGTACTACTGGCTTCCTCTGGAGCAGCGGACAGGGAACCTGTGAGGCGGTAACAGGAGCAGTAACAGCTAATCTGCCATGAAAGATGGAATGTGACTTCCCTTAGGACCTCCAGGCATGTCTCCTGGACTGAGATGGCCAAGGTTGAAAGCCTGGCTCTCCAAAGCTAGTCTCCCTCACATCGTGCAGGAGAAAAAGGTGAGGCTAGAAGGTCTGATGCCCTGATGGTAATGGGATCTTGGCCTTGGTAACACGGACAGGGTGGGGCTGAACGAAGTCCTCGGGGACTTCTGAACTGTGGACTTAACTCCAAGTCAGGATCCCAAGCTCATATAACTCTGTGCACATAGAAACCTATTTGTTTCTTGCATTCTGTTTATCTTTGCCAATAAGGGACTCCCCCACTATGCCTTAGAATGCCCAGAAACATGGCCCAGGATGAGCTCAGAGGGAGAGGGGCACCTATGGAACCAGGCCCTCAAGAACACCCCAGCCCTGTGGGGAGGGTGCTGAGCCCACGTGCCTGCTGCCATCTTTCTGCTCAGGTCAGAGCATCCCGACAGCTGCTAGGACACAGCCACTCAGGGTACCAGGCTACGTGAGCTCCGCCATGGTCCCCTTCTGAGCTTGACATTATTGACCTGGGTGGGGAGGCCACGTAGGCCCCAGAATCTTCAGCTCCATTGGAAGTTCCTCCAGGGAGCATGAGCACAGCCCTCTCCCCATATCCCTTGGCTTTTGGGGAGCTGGGCCTGAGAAGCCCCCTTCTCTCCCTGCTCTGTTCACACTGCCAGTAGCCGAGCTGGAGCCTCCACGGTTTTTCGTCCAACTGTTGACAGCTGCGCAGGTTCCCAGAACACCTGGCCCTCCTCACCCTCGTTGTCTGCATTATTTATGCAAACTGGCTGGGACTATTTATAGCTCCTCTGAAAGGCAGCAGCCGCTCAATTCCCCGGAAAGTGGAACACGAAGGCATTAAAGAGTGTTTTCAAAAGAAAAAAGTCCTCACAGACTCATGCGGTTGCTGTCCCGAAGTGTCTTCCAAAAATAGGCCTCCCGGAGGGCTCCTTGGTGCCACCAGCCCTCCCCCCCGTGGTCTGCACCTGCTGGGGCCGAAGTGTGGAAGCCACGTGCTACTTTCCTGCTGCTACAAAATGGTCAGCCCCGATTCTCCAACCCCTGCAGTCCCAGACGTCCTAACACTCTGCCGTGGGGAGACGTCCATGTGACCGAGACAGCTGGAGCCGAGGGAAGTAAGTAAATGACAAATAAATGTCCCTTCCAGCATGAGGAGCCAGCGATTCTGGGCACTCTGCCGCTCTGTTCTCTGGGGGACCACCAAAACCCGCTTTAAATATTGCCTCTTTAGTGTTTGGAGTCTTCTGGGAAGAAGCCCAGACTCTCACGAATCTGTCTGATGTGCCACCAGAATGCCGCAAGCCCAGACAGGTCCTCAGGCCAGAGCTGGGGAGCAAGGACGGGCCTGAGGCTGGGGCAGGTGCAGGCTGGAGGGGCAGACACAGTGGGGAGGATTAGAGACAAGGCAGTCGAGGGTGACCCACCCCAGACGCTGGGGCGACAGAGCTGAGGCCGGGCTCAGGGCAGACAATGCAAGCTCTCACCCCAGCTGCACCGTTGCACTGATTAATATGCGATCTCAGATAAATGACATGTTCCCTGAGCTCGTGTCCTTATCCCACGACATCACATTGTGTTGTGTTACGTGAGATAGTTCAGGCGCTGTGCCCAGCATGTGGGGAGCGTGTGCCATGGGTTAGCAGTTATTAGGAATGTTACCGATGAGGGAATTGGAGTGTAGAGTCTTCCAGAGACTTGTCCAAGGCCACACAGTGCCAGGACCGGAACCGAGCCTCCTGGCTTCCAGTCTGGGCTCTAAGTTTTATTATTATCATTTGTGCACGCGTGTGTGGGTCTGGTCCCAGGCATCTCCTGGAGGAGGGCTACACAGGGCAGGCGGGCGAGAGTCCAAGGCAACGTGAACACTCAGGAGCTGAAGCAATAAGAAAATTGCATAAGGGAGCAAGAAGCCGAAAGGGCCCTCACAACTCAGGCGACATTCTGCTCAGCTAGGGACTCTCACATCTTCCTGTCCTGGCGGAAGCCAGTCCCCAGCGTGGCTAGTCTGGGGCCTGCAGGGCAGAAGAAGGGGATGTCCCTAAATGCATGGAAAGGAAGGAGCCCTTGCCAGGCAGCTCTGGGCAGGGGTGTCAGGCAAGACCCCTGCCCTCAGGAGCTAACAAGCTGGAGAGGCAGGCAAGCCCCAACGGGAAACAATGAAAGAATAATGCACACAAAGGGACACACACTGTGTGATTCCACTTCTATGCGGTACCTAGAATAGCCAAGCTCTAGAAACAGAAAAGAGAGTGGCTGTTGCCAGGGGCTGGGGGAGGGAGAATGGGGCGTTAATGCTTAGTGGGGACAGAGTTTCAGTGTGGGAGGATGAAAGGGTTCTGGCAACGGATGGTGGTGTTGGTGCTGGCTGTGAATGTACTGAACGCCACTGAAATGTGCATGTCAAAATGGCTAAGATGGTAAATGCTATGTTGCATGCATTTCACCACAATAAAATCGCAGACAGAATTGTGCAAGACAGAACTGTGGACTGAGGGTATGAGACAGACCCCAGGGGCCTAAGCAACCAGAGAGGGGGTAAGGTATGGTACACTGGAGAAACCAGTGATGGCTTCGTAATGACAACAGAACTTAGGCCAGAATTTTGTATTAGACAGGACCTCCTGATTGCAGCTATCAGACTCCACTCGAGCTAACTTAAGCACCGGAGGGGTGTTTTTGGTAAGGATAGAGTAGTAGCTCATAGGACTCAAAACTGAACAAGTAAGTCGAAGAAAGGAGGAAGTAGGGAATCAAGGACATTCCAAATAGTGGCCTAAATAAAGCCTTCTGCTCTGTAAATTTTCCCTCTCCCTGCATGTTGTCTTCATTCTCATTTATTGTAGACTGGCTGTGCTGTGCCCACAAGTAGGAGACATGACAACTCACCCTGGGCCGGTGGTGGCCAGGAGGATGAGATGCCATGACTGTTTGCTCCTGCTAGAGCTACACGACTGGGGTTGGGAGACGTGTTCCTTAAGGAAGGTGGGGTTCCCTGGAGACAGGCTGAGGTGGCAGCTGCAGACAGATGGTTTGCTGGGAGTGCGCTGCAAACGCACCTGTAGGAAGAAAGGCAGGTCGGACTGGGCAGGGAAGAAGCTCACCTACAATGTGGTCATACCTGGGGCCTCAGCTACAGGGAGCTTTTGAGCTGAGAACTGTCGCTAGCTGAGAAAAGGGGGCTGGGCCTCTGTGTCCCATCAACCAGTCATAATTATGTGCCATTTGTCTGTGAGAAGGTCTAACCTTGGGTGAGGCTAAGGGTATGCCCAGGAGGGACACAGCTGCAAGCCATCAGCAGCTGGCATTCCTAGACCATGGGGAATGTGTCCACTGTCCTAAAGAGGGAATGGGGCCCTGCACTGCAGCCACAGAACTGTCCATACTTTGCACTGCTCAGATCTCCTTAGTTCTTATGATTAAGTTTGCCCCTTATGGAAACAGCTGCTCCTGGGCTTCTGTTGGTCTTATTTCAAGGGAAGTCTTATTTCAAGGAAATTTACAAAAGTCATCACCCCCTCCTCCTCAACCCATTCTAGATTCAACCCCCTTGCCTGGGGCCTATTCGGGTGACCTAGACCTTCATCCTTGAGGGGTCTGAGACCCTCTCACCATCCCCTTCTCAGGCCATCATGGCTGTACCTGGCCAGTTACCATTAAAACTGGGTATAGAAGCACCAAGAGCCGTGTCAGGAGATCCCCTGAACGTATTCTTCCCTGCTTTCTTGCACAGCATCAGTCCTTCCCCCGATGACCAGGATCAATAATCCCTATCTGGCTGGTGACTCTTGTCCTTGCCCATGGAGCATGATGTCATGGAGACTGGAGGCCCAAGTTCCCAAAGTGGGTCACTGAAGTATTTGCAAGAGCACCACTCCTACTCAGCCCTGTGGGGACACGTCATCATATAAAAGTTACTGATTTAGGTTGATTAAGCTTCCCGGAGGATGACAGTCCATCTTCACAGAGTGTCATCTACTAGCAGCCTCTTTAGGGGACAGTCTACTGCTCTGCCAGGCTGGCAGCTCCAGGGTGGCACGGTTTATAACAGGACCGATGGATTCTGTGTGTCTATAGCCACACTTCCTCCTCTACAAGGTGAGTCCCTTGGTCAGCTGTAATGTTTACAGGATCCTTTTAGATGGATGAAGTTAATACTTTGTAAGTGCTCAGATAACGGCCAAGACCCCGCAGATACGAAAGGCAGACCCATGCTGAGAACGTGTGCCATTCTAGTCCACTCAAGGATGGTCTGTGTCAGGGGCTCAGTGGCTGTCTCTGTTGTTGGCAGGTTGGACGTTGGTAGCAGAAATAGCTAGTTGAGACTTGAGGAATGGAAACTCTTGCTGCAGGGCCCATGTGTGGCCCCCGTCGCTGCCATGGTGGCCACTCTGCTCAGAGTCCTCTTGTCCTGGCACTGGAGTGGTTGATATGAACTTGCTGAGTCATCCTGTCTGATTGTTGAGCGCCTCTTACATAGTGGATGCACTTTGGTGACCATCAACATGGAATACACTGTCCTGGCCCATCCACACCTCTTTGTCCCTGACTTCCTAATTCTTCTCCTTGCACAACCAGTTATGCCATCCACAATTGCTCACCAGTTCTTGTATGTTCTTACCTTGGGCCTCTTCCATCTCCAGGATCTCTACCCCCTGGAAGAATTTCCCTTCAGTCTGTTCCAAGGCCACTCCCGAACAGTGTGGCTGCCATCTGTCCTCAGCGTGCACCGATGCAAGTGACCCAGCCATGAACCAAGCTGAGCCCTTTCCTTTCCACTGGCCCTAAGCAAACCTCCCCTAAAGCCATCGCTGTGAGCTGGAGAGGCCAGTGCAAAAGTGGTGGGGGACATGGGGTTTGAGCTGCCTGTTCTCACAATCTAATCTGCTTATTCCTCTGGCCCTATTCTGCTTCGTCCCAGAGGTACCATTTCCATCTTATCATGAATTTCTGCTGGGCCACCTGATCTCGTGATTTGGTGGCTCTGACAGAATCCAGTTCAAGATGGGCAGTTCTGGCCATGTGGTCACTCGATGTGCATGATCAGGTGTTCCATTTACCAGACCAAATAGCTGGCTTGAAGTTGTTCTTTCCAAATGGAATGATGTCCTCTACAGGTGGCATGGCCTTGCTCCAGACCCCTAGAGGGCTACTTTGTGATTCTCCTGCTGAGGCTGGCCATAAGCGCCACAATGCATCTTTCCCCACCTCAGGTAACTTTAGTAACTGAATCACGTGGCCCAAGTGGCAGAGCTGCATGCACTGCCACCTCTGTGTGCTGCAGAGCCCTTCTCTGCTCTGGGTCCCACTCAGACCTTGTAGTCTTCCGCATCACCCAGTAGATGGGTCAGAGCATCTTCCCAAGTGCGGAATATGCTGCTTCCAGGACCCAGAGAGGCCTACCAGACCTTGTGTTTCCTGCATAGTTGTAGATTTGAGACACAATAATTTGTTCATCTGGCCTAATTAACATTATGCCATCAGTATAGCAGACTAATGTGATAGTCTGCGAACTGTCCGGACAGTCTAGGTCTCTCGGGATGGCATTAGGACAGACACAAGGAAAGTTAACGTAACCCTGGGCAATACCACAAAGGTATACTGTTGCCCATCCCATATGATTACGAACTGTTTCTTCTGATCCTTCTCCCTGACAGAGCTGGACAAGAATTCACTTAGCAGATCAATGGCCATGTAGCACATGCTAGAAGTTAATCTGCTCTGGTGAAGATACCATATCCAACACAGCAGCTGCACTTGGGGCTTCTGCCGGTTAGG
Organism: Microcebus murinus; assembly: GCF_040939455.1. NCBI lineage: Eukaryota > Metazoa > Chordata > Mammalia > Primates > Cheirogaleidae > Microcebus > Microcebus murinus. Next base: position 39,971,832 of record NC_134122.1, on the reverse strand, counting down.
TTTGTGGTTATCCACTGTCACCAACCATGATTCACTGGTGTTTGCAGAGTCCAGACCGGTGGATTATATAGGGTTATTACAGAACCATCACTGCTGCATTCATTATGCCTTTGAAATTAGCGCAAATCTTTGGCCTTCTCCATGGAATGTGGTATTGTTTTTTACTTACTGTCTTGGCATGGGAAGGGAGTGGTTTAGAAAGTTTCTACTTAGCCTTTCCTAATTTAATAGCTTTTACCCTACAGGTCAAAGACCAAGGTGAAGGTTCTGCCAACTACCAAGCATGCCCATTTCAGTTTTTCATTTAGGGACCAGGAAAATGACTTCCCAGTGAACTCCCTATAAGCCATACCTGGGTTGGGGCACCAGATATCAGTGTCAATCCAGACCTTGTATCCAACACCCTTGACAGGACTAATAACCCCTTTCCCCCAGTGAATGGCAGTACGTCTCGTTGAGGGAAGGTCTAGCGTCATGACATATGTCAATATGGCTAGGCTAGACTATGGCCAGATGTTTGGTCAAACATCCGTCTAGATGTCACTGTGAGGGCATATTCTAGATGTGATTAGCGTTTAAATTAGCAGACTTCAAGTGAAGCAGACTGCCCTCTGTATGTGAGAGGGCCTCATCCAATCAGCTGAAGGCCTTAGGAGCAAATACTAAGGTTCCTCAAAGAAGAAATTCTCCTCTAGACTGTAAACATAGAAACCGTTCCTGAGATTTTAGCCTGCTGCTGCGGGGAATTCTGCAACATCAGCTCTTGCCTGGGTTTTCAGGCCGTTGGCCTGTTTTGTGGATTTCAGACTTGCCAACTACCATAATCAGTGAGCTAATTCCTTAAAATCTCTCTAAATATATATATATATAAATATGTATATAAGTGTATGTGTATATATATATAGTATGTGTATATAATATATATATATATATACATATATATATAGTAATTCTCCAGATATATTAGTCAGGGTTCTTTAGAGGAACAGAACCTATAATATATTTATACATGTAAATACAGTCATGCATCACATAATGTTTTGGTCAACAGCAGACTCCATATACAGTGGCCCATAAGATTATAAAGGCACTGAAAAATTCCTATCACCTAGTGACATCATAACCATTATAATATTAGAGCACAATTACTTTTTTAAAAAATTAATTTAGCATAACCTAAGTGCACAGTGTTCATAAAGTCTACAGTAATGTCCTAGACCTTCACATTCACTTACCCAGAGCATCTTGCAGTCCTGCAAGCTCCACTCCTCATAAGTGCCCTATGCAGGCGTGCCATTGTTTATTTTTTATGTCATATTTTATCCTACTTTTTTATGTTTGGATGCACAAATACTTACCATTGTGTTACAGTTGCCTGTAGTTTTCACTGCAGTAACATGCTGCACAGGAGTGTGGCCTGCGAGCAACAGGCTGTTCCACGTGGCCTAGCTGTGCAGTAGGCTCTGCCATCTAGGTTTGCGTTAAGTAACTCTGTGATGTTCACATGATGAAGAAATCGCCTAACGCCCCACTTCTCAGAATGTAGCCCCGTTGTTAAGCAATGCATGGCTGTATATAATTGTCTCTGTGTATGTTGTTATTGGTTTTGTGTAATATATTTTAGTGGTTCTGTGTCCCTTAGGAAGCCTGATTAAAACATCTGAGAAATTACTGTTTAATATATACTCACTGCATTGTTGCAGGGTCCTTCCTCTCAGAGACTTGGTTGGGTTCCAGGTCTGAGAACTGGCTCAGGTTCAAAACCTGGGCAAGGAATTTTGACTTTTTATAGGGACAGCTGCCCTCAGCCTTCTGATCATCCCTCCTTACTCTCCTTGGACTTTATACATTTGAAAGTCCATGCTGGGCGCCACTGTCTTCTCATTTGGATCAGAGTGTGTTATTAAGCATCTCCAGCTCTCTGCAGACCAGCTTCTTGCTGTCACTCAGCCTCGTGCCTCATTGTGACAACTGTGCCCAGCTGGCATCTGATATTTAATTATCACCCTGTGGCTTCTATTGTTTTCAAATCCTTTCACTTTTGCTGTTGTCGTCTTCCCTGGCCAGCAAAGGACCGCCTCGCCTCGGCAGAGCTTCTCAGCAGTGCTGGGTCCCCACCCCGCACTCCATCTGGCTCAGGTAAACATGTGTCCTCTGCACCCTCCCTCAGAGTCGGCTGGTGGGCTTCTCAGCCTTGCGTCCTTGGCTTTGGTCCATTCTGGAATGCCCACTTCTCTGAGCTTTCTCATGCTTTCCTCCACCACCTGCCTAGGAAATTGTGGTCTTTCTATTTCATTAATGTGAGCAATCATCTTTTCCAAGATTTCAGAAGCCTACTAGCAGCATACTGTCCCCGCTTCTGCAGGTGCATGCAAGCCAGACTCTGCAACTCCTTGGTCCCTCCCTTCCCTTAATGAGCCCCACACCCCATCCATGGAGCTGCCCTGGGATTTGACTCCTGTAATTTGCCAGGATGGGAGGTGGCATAGACCACGAAGGAAGCAAGCTGTGTTTTATAAAATGCTATCCTTTCTTGAGGCCCCTGCACCATCCTGGAGCAATAGGTAGAGCCACGTTCTCACAAGGGAAAACAGGCTGATTCTACAGGGCCAGCTGGTTCAGGATGACCTGGGGATTCAAGGTTCTCAAGTGCATATACCCAGGTGCCACCATCCCAAGGTGCAGGGTTCTATCACTTGCCCATTAAGGCCTTGGCTTTGGCACAGAAGACCTGCTGGGGCTGGGAATCCCACCATCCCAGAAGCTCCTCTACTCTTAGCGTTGAGTCCTGAGCCCGGCCTTCTCTCTGCCCTCCAGCTGTAAGAGAATACAGTTTCCTTAAATGCTGCAAAGAAAGTCTGGCTTTTAGCATTGCCTTGAATTTGTGGTTAAACACCCTGTCATTCTCTCTCATCAGTGAATAAAGGTCACTCAGCAGCAACCACCCAGTTCCATAGTTCCTATTGCCACCATTCCTTCCTCCTCTCAAGCACCAGAGATACTTTACCAGTCTGTGCAGCCCTTCCACTGGGAACTCAACCCTATCCACCATTGGTGAAAGTTATAGCAACTGCACCTCTACAGCCATCCACATAGGCCAACTGGCCAACAAGTGATCGAGCTCCAACATCCCACTAAAATAATGCTAAAGAGTCTACTTACTAGGACCACTTCTGATACCAGTAAATAGCCTTAGATTAGGTTCTCTGGGAAAAGACTCAGGCAGACTCCATGCTGAAGATTTCCTGCAGGTGCTCTCAGCAGATATACCTGGGGTAGTGAAGATGGCAGGACTGGGTGGAGGGAGAAGCTGTCTCACCCTGCAGTTGCAACTAAGGCCTCAGATGATCCTTTAGGGAGGGAGTTCTGCATCAGCCAGTCATTGATCATGGGTTACCCTGGAGAGGGGACATAGACCCGGGTGCAGCTGTTGTCTGTGGCCAGGAGGGATATGGCTGTGAGCTATCAGCAGGTGACACTCCTGGCCTTTGAGGAATAGATTCACGGGCCTGAAGTGGGGATCTAGGGTGAAAACCACAGGATCCCCTATACTGCTGCCCCATGAAAGGGAACTCGGCAGAGAAGACACATAGATGTCCACTCTAACCTCAGAGAGTGAGCAGGAGCTGGGTAAGTGTAGTCAATGGGGAGATCATTTCAGATGGAGCAAACTGGCAAAGGCTTCGGCGTGGGAATAACTGGGACTGCTCCAATGTGCAGGTGACTCACAGGGGAAAGCAAGGAGGGGAAAATCAAAAGCCTGTTTATATATTTGAAATAAGAGAAAAAGCATCCACTTGTCACTGCCTAGTTGGGAAAATTTTCTTTTAATATTCTGGGTGGTTCTGGAAATCCAGTGAAGTTGTAGCTTATTTAAAAAAAAGTTGGTGTTACAGATTAAATATTTATTTCCCCCCCACCCCAATTCCTATGATGAAATCTTAACCCCCAAGGTGACAGTATTAGGAGATGGAGCCTCTGGGGAGGTGATTAGGTCATGAGGGTGGAGCCCTCACGGATGGAGTTAGTGCCCTTATAAAAGAGGCGCTCTCCCTCTTCCACCATGTGAGGACACAGTGAGGAGGTGCCACCTGTGAGCCAGGAAACAGGCCCTCAGCAGACACCACATCTACTGGTGCCTTGGTCTTGGACTTCCCAACCTCCAGAACCATAAGAAATAAATTTTTGTGGTTTATAAACCCCCCCCCAGCCTGTGGTATTTTGCTATAGCAGCCCATCATATTTTTTCCTAATTGGGTCTTAAGGTCTCTCTCCTGAGAGAAGCTATAACCTCTAGCTTTCGCCTGACAGGTCCACAGGGGATTTGGTCTTGGGTGTTTACGCTGTGCCTTTCACAGGATACTTCTTTATCCTGGTGTGCAGCCTAATGCCCATGGGTCTGACCTGTGACCAGGGTCCTTCTCACAGGAAATTTATTTATACTGGCAGATGCCCTTGTGGCTCTGGTCTGACCTCTCTCTGGTTTATTCCTACCAAGACGGCCACTGTCTACCGTGTTTCCTCGAAAATAAGACCTACCCATAAAATAAGCCCTAGCAGGATTTCTAAGCATTTGTGCAATATAAGCCCTACCCCGAAAATAAGACCTAGTGGTAGGTGTGGCTACTCAGTGCGTCTGCACAACCCATGCATTTCGTCGCTGAGCGGTAAAGAAGACAAGCAGCCCTTCTCATCTGCCCCATGGTGACAGCTACTATCCCAGAGGTGACCAGAAAGGTGCGGGCAGCCCCACCAACAAGGTCGGCTCCCCCTGTCAGGACCCCGCCAATGGTTCTAAAGGAAATAGAGTTGCAAGAAATTCAAGATGGAATTTGGGGATTGGAAAGTTATGATGATGTTCCAGATGAAGACGACTTAACTATATTTGAATAAATGTAGATTGTTGTACCGTACTTAAAAAAAATAACACATCCCCTGAAAATAAGCCCTAGGGTGTCTTCTTGAGGAAAAATAAATATAAGACCCTGTCTTATTTTCAGGGAAACACGGTAGGAAAACCCTGAGCTGGAGAGAAGTTAGCTTTCAGTGTGTTGGTCAAGTGAGATGCAGTGGAGGCAACCAACAAAGCACAGGGACTGACAGAAGCCCTGCATGACTCACAGGTCCACAAGGGAAGGGGGACCAATGAAAGCCAACAGGAAGGTCACAGGGGCAACGTGCTCAATCAGCAGATGGGGAACCAGAGGGAGATGAACCTGTGGGCCAAGGTGTCTACTAGTGCCCAAGGTGTCACCAAGTAGGATTCTCCTGGGGACTTGTAATTGGTGGATGTAGAGCAAACAGGCATGGTTTCCCTGGAGTCATGCTGTAGCCAAGAGGGGGTCATTGTGGCACATCTGTGCAGCCCACGTGGGATGCGGGGTCTGTGAGCAAGTCACGTTGGTTGTATTTGGCTGTCCCATAGGGAGGTGGTCACCAGGAGGCAGTTGTAGGCAGATATCTAGGTCGACCACCCTTAAGGCCTGGGAGGAGGTAGAGATTGGGAAACTGTGTTGAGGTGACTAATCCTTGTGTCTTATTTGAGAAAGTCCAACTTGTATTCAGAATGGATGCTGAGGCAGCATAAAATTACAGGAACTCACCACGTAGCCCAAACGGATTAAGACAAGTAGGGATAAGCCAAAGATGGGACATTCAAATGTCTACAGGAGCTGACCAGGCAACATAGATAAGTAAAGCAGGCTGGGTTTTATTTTACTCTTTCCACCCAAACACACATTGCATATAAACATGCCCAGCCCCTGCCAGCCTATAGGAAGGCTTTGAGCAAATTAGAAGGTGATGTCCCCTCTGGGCTGATGCAAACCTGAGTGAAGGTAAGCCAAGTCAAGCCCTGAATCAAGGTGAGCTGAGTAGAAACTGTGTATCAGCCCCGGCTTGTGCCCTTTGCACAGGACATCATAACGGTGAGCGTGCACAGCCGTTAGGTAAATATATGTTCTACTCTATTTTTCAAACAGATGGCCCTTTCTACCTTTCATTCACAGACAGCAGCAGGAGTGGCAGGAAAATGGCAGCTGACATTCAGCCAGCCTCAGTGCCGGAGTGATGATGGGGGGGGGGGCTGGAGACTGAGACGAGCTGGCAAGGACAAGCTCCACTGTACCCTGCGGAACCTGGGCTTTGTGTTGCTTTGTCCTGTGGCTTCTCATGATGTCAAAAATCTGAATTTTTCATGTGAAATTCTCCTGCTCTTTGTTTGCTCAGTTTAAAAAAAAAAAAACATGGTTCAGTCCAAAGAAAACATATCAACCGGCTGTTGTTTTCTGTCTGCCGACCACTTGCAAGCTGTCAATGAAACGGTACAGCCCCTGGGTGCTGCGTGCAGGGACCATCTCACCAGAAGGGTCAGAGTCTGTGTCGCGGCTCAGCAGGAGAGTCCTTTGGGTTTGGAATGGGAGCTGGAAATTTTTCCTTCAGTTCAAGATCAAATAAGTGGGGAAAAAAATCAAATAAGATAAAGATGCTGCAGAACAAAGTGTTCACAGCAGAGACACAGAGCAGCGAGTGCCTCAGAATTACAGGCAGGCTCTTCCCTGGTAATGAATAAAATGTGACGGACATTGCGTGTGTCTTAAAGCAAAGGAAAACCTTTGGGAATAAAACCACGAGGACTCTTTTATTTTTAAAAATCTGAACCTCAAATCCAAGAAGTCTCCACAATTATTAATAAAGGTCCTCCGGTAAGGGGATCGTGCCGACTACCCCTTTCATTTTCTGATAATCAGAATGAAAAGAATGGGAAATTGACATGTTCCCTGGTCTCTGGATAGGGGTTTAGTGTATCTTTGCCCTAGGACTCAAAATCCAGAGATTTGGAAATGCAGTTTATGAGTTCTTTATTGCAAACAACAGAAACCAAGTTTGGCTGCCTTATGCAAGACGGGGATTTATCGGAAATACATATAATAGGGGACCACAGAATCCATGTGAGGCCAGACTTGGAAAATGGGTGGGAAAAGGAGATCTCAATGGGGCCAGGAAGCCAGAACCGTGGCTGAGGTTACAGATGGGAGTATACACTTGACTACTTAAAGTGCGATTCCTTACAAGCAGCCTATAGGCTTTATTTATTTATTTTTCTCTTTTTAATCCAATCTGACAATCTTTATCTTTTTTATTAAAGTGTCTAGTATCATTTTATGTATCAGTAATTGCTGATATGTCTGGGATTAAATTTATTATATGGTAATTTTTTGTTTTACTTTATAATGTTTTTCTCTACTCTCTTGCTTTCTTTTCGATTAGGTATTTTTATAATTCAAGTATACATTTTAAAATTAATATTCTTTTAGTGACTATCCTAAATTAAAGTATGCACCCTGAACGTATTAAAGTCTACATAACTTATTAATTTTGCTACCTTTTGGTTAATGCAAAGACCTTGGTATATTTTAGCTATATTTATCCCACTTCTATCTTTCTTTCATGCTATATGTTTTTTGTTTCTTCTGCCTAAAGACTAACTTTAAAATATCCCTTTAGTGTAGGTTAGTTGGTAACAAATTATCTCAGTATGTTTGTATATGTGAATATATATCTGAAAATATCTTTTCTTCACCTTCATTTTGTAAAGATTAATTTCACTGGGCATAGAATTCTAGCTTGAAGGTATTTCTTTCAGCAATTTGAAGAATGATGTTGTCTTTGGCTTCCATTGTTTTTTGTGATAAATCTGCTGTCAATCTTACTATTGCCTCTTTTTTTTTTTTTGAGACAGAGTCTCACTTTGTTGCCTAGGCTAGAGTGAGTGCCGTGGCGTCAGCCTAGCTCACAGCAACCTCAGACTCCTGGGCTCAAGCAATCCTCCTGCCTCAGCCTCCCAAGTAGCTGGGACTACAGGCATGCGCCACCATGCCCGGCTAATTTTTTCTATATATATTAGTTGGCCAATTAGTTTCTTTCTATTTATAGTAGAGACGGGGTCTCGCTCTTGCTCAGGCTGGTTTTGAACTCCCGACCTCGAGCAATCCGCCCGCCTCGGCCTCCCAGAGAGCTAGGATTACAGGCGTGAGCCACCGCGCCCGGCCCACTATTGCCTCTTTGAAGGAACTGTTTGTATTTTTTCTAGGCACTTTAAAAATTTTTGTCTTTTGTTCAGAGAAGTTCGAATATGTGGTGCCTGTGTATGGCTTTCTTTGTATTACCCTACTTAGGGTATATACAGCTTCCTGACGCTGTGGTTTGGTGTTATTTATTAGTTTGAAAAACCCGTGATCATTATCTTCTCAAATATTTTTATAGGTCTATTTCTTCTTCTTTAGTGACTGAATTTGCACAGATATTATGTACCATATAACTTTTGTTTTATTTTCTGTATTTTTAAAATCCACTTGTCTTTTCATACTCCTATCTGATTATTTCTTTGGGTTTGTCTTCCAGTTCACTATTTCTCCCTTCTGTTGTATCTAATCTGCTATTAAACCTTTTCATTAAGTCCTTGATTTTATTTACTATAATTTTTAGTTATAAAATGTCCACTTTATTTTTTGTAGTTTGTGTTCCTCTGGCCTAAATTTTTTATCCTGTTTGTAAACTTTTTGAACACATAAATCATAGTTATTTTAAAGCCTGATTCTTATCATTTCTATATCTGGATCTCCCATTGGAATATTTCTAAGGTGTGGGTTTTTTTTTTCCTCTTGGTTTCTTGTCTATTCTTATATTTTTTTGCATGCCTGGTCATGTTTAAGCAAATGTCCACATTTTGTATGAAAAATGATGAAGTTCGGTATATTATTTTCCATTTACTTGTACTTGGGACAAGCAGTCAGGCTTGAGGCAGATGACTTTAAAACAATTTGAGACTGAGTTGATTTGAAATTGAAGCAACAGTCATTACTCTCAGATGGGCCTTGTGGTCAAATGTGGTGGGTGACAGGCAGATGCAGAGAGGGCAGCAGATTCCAGCTCTTTCTTTATTTTCATGGCTCCATTTCCACCTTTTCTTCCCTACTGCTGAGTCTGCAGACCAACAATGGCCACAGTCCCCTGCTGAAGGTTTGGCTGCAGACCTGCAGAAGCAGCACACATGCAGAGGGGACAGCTTCCACAGGCTTCTCCACCAGCTCCCACCCTAAAAGCTCTGACTTGTCACTGTGCACTAGCATTTTAGGTGGGCTGGTTAGTAAATTTCCTCTGATTCTTTAGTTCTCCTTTCTGACCCCTTACTTCCTCAGCTTCTCCCAGGATCATGCAAGGTCTTGTTTCATAATACTTTGTGGTTCTGCTGCCCTCACTGAACACTGACTCATACTGTGTAGCAAAGATTCATCATCAGAGGAATGTTCACAATTCCATATTTTCTTGCAAAACAACAATCAAGTGTTTTACAGATGCTAAGAAAAAAAGATGCTCACAAGTACATGAAGCTGTGTTACATTCTGTACTGAGATTCATGCAAAAGTATTGCCTTTCACACATCAGGCAATAGAATGGAAAATAAGAGAAATTACCAAATCCCTTTGAATGATGAAAGCTATCTTGAAGCAGTGAGAGTACAATGGATGTGTGCAGCCCACGGGTCGAGCTTTAAGTTAGTGAATATAGCAGTCAGAGAGGGCCACACTCTCCCTCCCCTCCCCATGTGTGCATGCTGCTCCTCACATCAAGATGTGAAGTCTAATTTTCCTTCCCTCCCCTTGAATCTGAGCTTGACCAATAAAAGGCAGCAGAAGTATTATTCTGGGATATTTGAAGCTATTAATGCATTATAGGAAGCCTACAGCTTCTTCCTGGGTCTTTTCAAATACTCACTCTTGGGTTATTCCTTCTGGGAATATAGCCACCATGCTGTGAGGAAGCCCAAGTCAACAATGGAAGCCAAATGCAGTGCTCTGATCAACAACCCCAGCTAAGCTGCACCTGGACAGCCTGCATCAGCTTCCAGGTGTATGAGGGAGGCATCTCAGATGTCCAGCCCATCAGTCCTCCAGATGCTCAGCCCCAGCTGACATCTGACTGTAACGACGTGAGAGACCCAAGGGAGAGCCCCCCTGAGGAGTCTCATCCACCCACAGAACTGTGAGATACCATCAAATGGTGATTGTTTTAAGCCACTGAGTTTGGGGTAGTTTGCTTTGCAGCAATAGATAGGCAGAACAGTGGCATAGCTTAGCTGGCAAAAGGTTTTCTTTCTTTACAACACAAGAGACTATGTCCATTTTCAATTATTGGCATCTTATGTTAGGTGAAATGAAGTAATAACTTTCTTGTTTCAAAGGCTTGCTTTGAGAATTAAATCTCTCCACGAATAAAACCTATTATTATTTTTTAAATTTCCGAGTGGCACTATTGATTTAACATAGATTTCCCCAGTGTTACTCTCTTGTCTTTTCACTCACTTTTTCTGCACTTCCCTGCTTCTCTGCTTCCCCTTGTAATTTTAAGGCCCAATTCCATTTGTTTTTCTGTTCTTCTATTTTCCTCCTCTTCCCTTCACTGGAAGGAACTGTATCTCAGCCTCCAGCTGTCTGTTGACTCCAGAATAAAGTCACATTTACTTCAAATACCTAAAGTTGACTGGCATAAGCACCCCCTCATTCATGCAAGAACTTCATGCTCTTCCTGACACCCCAGGGAATTTTGAGGTGCACTTTGTGGAGGAGTGTTTCCATGTCCTTCCTCCTTTTGTGATCTGATCAAATCACATTGACACCATCTGCACTGCCAGTGACCTTGTCCCTACAGTAACAGACCCCCAGTCTGGTCCCCAAGTCCTTGCCATGGCAGCACCTGTTGGCTCCCTGTTGCTCCAGCTCACAAGCACTTGGCTTGTCCCCCAGCCTGATTGTGAGAAGGCTGTAATTGTTTTCTGTACCTATGGTTTCTCCTGCCGCCTTGCCTCAGTTTATTTTTATGCGTATTTGTTTAAATAGACTTTATTTCTAAGAGCAGTTTTAGGTTCGCAGCAAAATTGAACAGAAACTACAGAGATTTCCCATATACCCCTCCCCCCACCCATAGAGCCCCCTCCTCCCCTCCCACTGCATCATCTCCTCACCCCAGAGTGGTCCATTTGTTACAACTGATGAACCTACATTAACACATCATTATTACCCAAAGACCATGGTTTGCATGAGGGTTTTCACTCTTGGTGTACATTCTATGGGTTTTGACAAGTGCACAATGACACGTGCCCACCACTGTAGTATCATACAGAATAGTTTCAATGCAGTGAAAATCCTGTGTTGCACCTTGTCATCTCTCCTCCCCTAAACCCATGGACACCACCAATGTTTTTATTGTGCCCATGGTTTTGTTTCTTCCAGAATGTCATAGTTAGACTCTTAGGGTGTAGCTGTTTCAGACTGACTTCTTTCACTCAGTAATATGTATGTAAGATTCCCCCAAGTCTTTTTGCGACTTGATAGCTCATTTCCTTTTAGCACTGAATATTTCACTCTATGGATGTACCACAGTTTATTTATGTTTATTGAAGGGCTTCATGGTTGCTTCCAAGTTCTGGCAACTATGAAAAACGCTGCTATAAACCTCTGTATACAGATTTTTGAGTGGACGTAAGTTTTCAACTCATTTAATAAACACCAAGGAGCGTGAGTGCCATATCTTAAGTTCAGTTTTGTAGAGTTTCTGTTGTTCCACATCCTCACTAGTATTTGGTGTTGTCAGTGTTTTGGATGGGGCATAATTATAATTCGAAACACGTAACTACTTCTAGAAGGCCTTCCCATTTCTTGAACTATTACAGAACAAACCAGGCGTCCTCAAACTGCGGCCCCCGGGCCACATGTGGCCTGCCAAGGACATTTATCTGGCCCGCTGGGCCGGGTGTTTTTGCCACCGCTGCCTGTCCTGCTTAGCAGCCAACTCGTCCCAGGCCCATAGTGCGCATGTGTGGAATGTGTACTGCACTCTCCAACAGCCCTCCAACGGTTTGAGGGACGGGGAACTGGCTCCCTGTTTAAAAAGTTTGAGGACCCCTGGAACAAACATATACAGACATGACAAAAATTTTCTTTGTGCATTAGATGTGGAGGTATAGGATATTCTGAGGTGGCGAGAGCATCAGCCTGGCAGTCTGCCCTCAGTTCTTTGTGTGCTCTTGGCCGAAGAATGACCAGACACGCTATTGTCTTGGAAAAATCACCAGCAGGGCCAATGCAAGAGAGTAACCCCAGGCAGGGAGCAGATTCACACGAGCTCTTTATTGTAGAATAAAACAGGTCTGTCTTTGCAAGTGGAGAGAAACAGACCCACTCTCTCCCTGACTTGTCAGCCTGTTTCCTTTTATTAGCCAAGTCTAGGGGTGTGCTCTCAGAGGTGTGGGATGTTATCAGTTGATTAACAGGTGTCCTCCAAATTCCATCTGCATATATGGGTTCCCTCTCCAAAAAGCCCACCTAGGGGGTTCAACCACAATTTGGATTCAAGCTAATGGCATAATAATTACCCTTAGGTTATTCTAGGTCACTTTCTAAATCCTATCATGCCTGGGCTGAGAAATTCCCAGATTGATAAAGTATTCCCTCCTTCTCCAAGTATAGCAGCTGCTTGGGATACCATGTTTCCCTGAAAATAGGACCTACCCATAAAATAAGCCCTAGCAGGATTTCTAAGCATTTGTGCACTATAAGCCCTACCCTGAAAATAAGACCTAGTGATGGGCGTGGCTATGCAGCGTATCTGCACAACCCACGCATTTCGTTGCGGAGTGGTAAAGAAGACGAGCAGCCCTTCTCATCCGCCCCATGAGAGCTCTATTGCCCGACATGAGAGATTGAGGCCAATGGTTCTAAAGGAAATAGAGTCGCAAGAAATTCAAGATGGAATTCGGGGTTTGGAGAGTTATGATGATGTTCCAGAAGAACATAGTTAATATAGTTAATGTTCCTTAACTATATTTGAATAAATGTAGTTTGTTGTACCTTACTTAAAAGAAATAACACATCCCCTGAAAATAAGCCCTAGGGTGTCTTCTTGAGGAAAAATAAATATAAGACCCTGTCTTATTTTCGAGGAAACACGGTAGAATTAGGGTTAGGGCAACACAAAAATGGAGTGCCCGCCCTTATCCTTCTTCCCGGGTGGAGCAATTGCTCAAGACAGCACCAATCTGGGCACCCTTGTCCCTAGAAGGGCTGGAGATCCTAGCTATCTGCCTAGCAAGAGTACAGAGGATAGCAGCACACTTTGTAAGGATCCACTCAGATGCAGAAATGCCTAACTTTGCAGGAATTTTGACCTAACCTAAAGCCAACCCTGGAGTAGGAAGCAAAGGTGGTGATTACACACCGTTGGACATATCTGCTGTACTGGGAGGGAAGTTCCCTGACTCCATGGGACAGAAGCTCATGGGGCTTTTTTTCACACAGCAACCACTGCTGCTTAGAAAGAGAGCATGCTGATAGAGTGACCTCAAGGGCAGCTGTCACCTGAGGGCCTGGACTCTTACATGGAAGCTCCCACAGAGCCACAGATTCATACTGACGCACCTGAGGTTGTTTGTCACAATACACAGAACTAAGACTTTGAAAGGGGGAAGCACAGGCTTCTCCCCTTGCCCCTGGCTTCTCTCTCCTTGGTGATCAAGCTCCTCAGTGCTGATCACGGCTAGTGCTGGTCTCCTGTTTGCCCTTCGCCTCACTGGCTGTGCTTAAGGTGAGAGGATCCCTTGAGCCCAGGAGTTCAAGGCCAGCATAGCAAGACTCCCTTCTCAGAAAGAAAAGAAAGAGAAAGGAAGAAAGAAAGGAGCGGAGGGAAGGAAGGAAGGAAGGAAGGAAGGAAGGAAGGAAGGAAGGAAGGAAGGAAGGAAGGAAGGAAGGGAGGGAGGGAAGGGAGGGAGGGAGGGAGGAAGGAAGGAAGGAAGGAAGGAAGGAAAGAAAGAAGGAAGGAAGGAAGGAAGGAAGGAAGGAAGGAAGGAAGGAAGGAAGGAAGGAAGGAAGGAAAGAGAGAGAGAAAGGATTCTGTTAGTTGACTCAATTTGTCAGAAGGATTTGGTGGTGAGAAAAATGCATCCGTTTTGTTTTCTTTTTTTGAATTGAGTCATATTGCACGAAGCATCTTCTGTTTTCCTTCAACCTAATTTTAATCGCACCCCCTCCACACACCTGCTCTGAGCTGCCAGGGAGAAGCGATTTTTCCTGCCATTTCACGATGGTTCTCTTAGCCCTCCAGACGCCCCCGGGGAGGCTGCCTGGCCTCACGTCTGTTCAGAACTGCCACTCAATTTGGCACAACTCAGCCAGTTGGGTCCAGGCATCTGGCAGTCGGGTGAGGGAGAAGGGGGTGAGGTGCGGGTGGCGGTGGCGGTGGGGAGGCCTCCGAGCCAACGTGGGAGAGGCGGGCCTGGGAATGGCAGTCGGGGTCACCTGTTCCTGCCCAAGTTGCTCATGGTCCACAGCACTTCAATCCCACAGGTTTGCTGAGCACCTGCTACCCGCAAAGCACAAATTTAGGTCCTGCAAGACAAGGTTAAACACATGCTGGCGCACACACTGGATCAGTCTGCTCTGGCTGCTGGCACGAAGCGCTGCAGGCTGGGCGGCTTCAACAGCAGAAATGTATTCTGTCACAGTTCTGGGGGCTAGAAGTCTGCGGTCGAGGTGTCCGCAGCTTTGGCGTCTCCGGGGGCCGCTCCCTGTGGCTGGAGGTGGCCAACTTCTCTCTGTATCGCTCTAGGTCTTTCCTCTGCACGGATCAGTGTCCAAACTTCATTGTATAAAAACAGCAGTTACACTGGATTAGGGCCAATGCTAGTGACCTCTTTGTAGCTTAGTTACCACTTTAAGGACCCTGTCCTCAAATACGGTCACATTCTGAGGTACCAGGAGTTAGGGCTTCAACATATGAATTTTATTTGGCCTGTAACACATCCATACACACTCACAGACATTCACACACATGCACACACTCATTCACACACACAGAGTTTGTTTCCTTGAAGATTTTGATACTGCTGACCCATGGGGGGTGGGGGGAATAATTTCTGACCTCCAGTCTCTCTGTGGCTTTATTTTACATTATGCCCCAGGGGGTTGCAAAATTGCTCCTGACCTTGGTTAACTTAAACTGGGGAGCTGACTCTGGTTTTTGAGGGGCTATTTTTGCATTTTCCGAAGTTGGGATTGTGAAAGTGTGGGAGACAGGGGGGCGGGGCTGTGAGCTGTTCCCCCAGGTCTGGTGCCACAGGTCTCACAGCGAGGCCTGGGCTGCCTGTCTCGGGATCAGCAAGGATGCTCGCCGAAAAGGCATTCTTGCAAATGTCCCCAGGTGAGGAGAGATCAGTGTTGGAGGTGATGGGTATCCCCATTACCCTGATTTGATCCTTGTATACTATATGCATGCATCAAATAATCACATGTACCCCCAAAATATGTACAGCTGTTATGGATCAGTAAAATTCCATCTCCTAGATGGGCCCTTAAATTGCTTCAAGGGAAGGGCTTGCTGTGCCAGAGAGACCCGCCATGTGAGCAGAGGGCCGGAATTTTCAGCCCAATCCCCGGTCTCCAGGGAGGAGAGCTGGGCTGGAGACTGAGTTCAGTCGCATGGCCAGTGATTGTCTCAGTCCTGCTGCCTAACGGAAACTGGGGTGGGGAGCACTCTCTGACTTCACAGGGACAGAAGTTCCTGCGCTTAGAACCCTCCTGGACGTTGTCCTATGTGTCTCTTCTCTCTTTGTGTCTGCCTTCTATGATAAAACTGCAATCCTAAATACAGTGCTTTCAGCGGTTCTGTGAGGCATCTTAGCGAACTGTTGAACCTGAGGGGGTTGAGGGAACCCCGAGATCTATAGCCAGTTGGTCAGAGATGCAGGTATCCCTGAGACTTGGGGCTGGCATCTGGAGCGAGGACAGTCTTGGGGAGGGCTGAGCCCGTACACATGTGGGGTGTGCAGTAACCCGGGTGGTTAGCACCAGAGATGAACAGCATCGCTGGACACCCAGCTGGGGCCACAGAATTGGTGTCAGAGCGGTTGTCGCGGCAGGAAGCCAGAGCTCTGCTTCCTATGGAAGCATTTGTCATAAGAGATTCCCCCAAAGGACAAGAGGCTTTGGCTGCAGGACATCCAAAAAAAGTGACAGCTCCCTATTTCAGGTGGCCAGGCCTATCTACTTTTAGGTATACAGCTTTTTTTCCCCTAACCTTTGGTGACATACTTTGAGAAAAGAAAAGACCTTTTATCTAAGAAAGGTAGTCCTTTTAAATGATCAGGCCCAGAGAGACAATAAAATGAGGCAGCAATCACATCCTATTGTACCCCTTGGAGCTATGTAGTCACCTCTTGAAATTGCTTACCATGGCCACAAGCAGCTATAAATTAACCTAATAATACCGCACAGGGACACTATAACCCACACCCCATAGCTCAACGACATGTAGCCAATCACCAGTGCGTGTTATTTCTGTAAACCGATGGGAATTCCTGACAAACAACTTTGCGTCTCCCTTTTTTGCCTTTAAAAATCCACTTGTACCTGCGCTAATCGCGGTGTGTATTCAGGGCAACTTGATCCCTCAGTGTAGTCCTCAAGCGTGGCCCAAATAAACTCTCTACTTAGCTTAATGATGCCGTAGCTTCTTCCTTTTAGGTGGACACTCTAAAAACTATTTATTGGCCGGGCGCGGTGGCTCACGCCTGTAATCCTAGCACTCTGGGAGGCCGAGGTGGGCGGATTGCTCGAGGTCAGGAGTTCAAAACGAGCCTGAGCAAGAGCAAGACCCCGTCTCTACTATAAATAGAAAGAAATTAATTGACCAACTAAAAATACATATACAAAAAATTAGCTGGGCATGGTGGCGCATGCCTGTAGTCCCAGCTACTCAGGAGGCTGAGGCAGCAGGATTGCTTGAGCCCAGGAGTTTGAGGTTGCTGTGAGCTAGGCGGACGCCATGGCACTCACTCTAGCCTGGGCAACACAGTGAGACTCTGTCTCAAAAGAAAACAAACAAAAAAAACCTATTTCTCACCCTAAGATTCATCTGAATCTGTTCTATAATTTTTGAGAAGCCTGGCACTTCCAGGTTTATTCCTATGAAGGGGTGGGTCCCGCAGTCATCCTCCCCGTCCTGACCCTGCGGCCCCAGACCTGGCAGGGTGAGGGAGGCTGCAGAGCATAAGCGGCAAGGTTGCATCTTCTTTAATGCATTACACCCAATCTCTCTGAGCCTTCCCTTCCTCCTGTATAAAAAGACAGGCTTGGATGATGTAATGTTTAGGGTACTTCCAGCTATAAAATTCCACAAATTAAATTCAGATTCTAGTTTTAAAAAATTTTTAAAAACTGTTGCAGCCACTGATGAATTCACTTATACACAAAATGATGAAACCCACACAACATATGCCTGAGTATGAGTTTGAAATCATAACTAACAACAACAAAAAATGTATTTATATTCTGCAGTGGCCATTTAATCAAACGGCTGCATGAAAATGTCCTGCTTCCACCTGATCTGCATCTAAACAGCAGTCTGGGACCAATGACAGCTGGCGGGGCTGCACGCCAGCAAGAGGGCAAGCAGACGTGCGCCAGGGCTTGGTGTGGCAGCTGCAGACACAAGGGAGGCTGAGCTGTGGCTTCGCCCTGGACGTACTCCCTCTGTCGCTTCCTCTCTGCCAACTTTCTCTGCGATTCCTTCTTACCCGCCCCCTAAAAAAATTCTGCACTCCCACTGTAGTAACCGTGTCTTTTATTTCTGGATTCTGGTGCTCAGACATCTTAGGGCCTGGCAGACCCAGGAGAGACTGCCCCTCCCAGGTTAGCAAATTCCTAGAGAGAGTAAAGGACGCACCTGCCAGTGCCTTTCACATGCAAACCACCAGTTCAGAGTCCCCCAGCCCCCTCCTTCACTGGCTGTCATACTGCTGGCCACTATCTACCTGCCCTGATCACCTCCGGGCGGGGTACCAGACAGCTTGGGACAGCCCCCATGCCCCAGAGCACACTGAACAATTTAAATTAGCCAGTTCTAAGCTTGCTTGCCCTGCCTTGCCTGCTCCTTCCTGTGGAAGCCACAGTGAAGATGCTCATCCACTGCCCCCGCCCTCCGCCTCCTTGACCACACCTGGGGCCTCCCACGTGGCCTGCATGGTGCAACAGCATGCTCCCTCTTCTTGGATCTGTGCGTGACAAGCTCTCTTTTCAACAGCTATTATTTCCTTATCTATTGGTCTTATTATGTCTAAATACTAAAGATACCTATATTAAAACACCCACAGTGCATTACTTCCCTGAGTGCTACCTCCAGCTGTGGCCCTAAGCCCTTTAAGACTCCCATGATGGCATCGGGAACTACCTTTGCACCCCACTCCCTTCTGTGACCATCTTCCTACACTCTGGGCTCTTCTTGGATCAAATAACACCATTTGTGAAACGAATTCTACTTTTTTAGAGTCTTGGCCAGAATTTTGCCCCCAAGGTCTTTTTTGCTTGGAATGATGAGGCAAATATTGCCCTCTCCCTTCTCTCTGCACTTGGCCTTGCAGGTCTGGACCTTCCTCTAAGCTGCAAATCCCCCCCACCCCCACCCCGTGTTCCTCACAGGTCATGCCATCTGCTCCATGGTCCGGCACCCAGCACCCAGCGCCCAGCACAGTAATCACAGGTGTCCCCACAGGTGAGGTCAATTCCCAACTATTTCAAGACCTTCGAGTTTCCATCAGCACTGAGGACTCAATCTGTTGGGCCACTAACAGTCAATACCTCTCACAGAAACAGCACCAAGCACAGGAGACTTGACACCCAACATTCAACTTTCTCTTCATTTCAATGGGCAAAGGAATCCACACCCACCGTGAGTCTTAAGTCAGCCTCTGCCATACCTGGCTAATGCCACAGGGCAGTTGGAGTGGCTTTCTCTGTAGTTTCTCAGAGTCAAAGCATGGAGCCTCCAAAACTCCACCTTACTATGCACAGCCCTTTACAGTTTGGAGGCTTCTCCTATATACTGTCTCCTTTCATCAATGCAAAACTACTACAAAACAATTGGGCAATGGTAGATAGTAAAATTATAAAGCTTAGTTTTCTGGATGAGTTGGGGGGGGGCAAAATGAGGAGGAGGAGGAGGAGGAGAAAAGGATTTAGTTAGTTTTAAACAATCAGTTAATTTGTAATGTGAAGGTGGTTTTGCTCTTATGCACTCCAGAGTTTTCTCAAGATCAAAAGAGCACTAATAATTATCATTTATCCTTACATAATGAGCTACAGTTTACGCAGTATTTCCAAGTCCATTCTCTTATTTAATTCTCACCAAAAAGCTAAGGCAAGATTGATGCTTTATCCCTATTTTATGAAATTGAGGAAATTGAGGCTCAGAGAATTTAAAAAGTTAAAAAACATCCATTATCAGATTAACTAAAGCAGTCATTGTAAAGTGTTAAAAAAAACAATCTCATTTATGGCTTCATGGCCAAGTTCCGGGTCTCGCTTTCATTTTTCCTCTCATTACTCCTCTGGCCAGTTCTGTCCCTAGAACCTCTCCCCACATCGGTGGACCCTGCGCAGCCTGGTGGCGCTCTAGCTCGGCAGGTGGGGACACCGGGACTCCAGGAGGGTGGGCAGGAAAGCAGCAGAGCACAGAGGGATCCGGGGTTCCCACTGGGGTCTGGGGCTGGGCAGTGGACTCGGGCAGCGAGGGAGTCGCCTGCTCAGTGTTCACTCACCGGAGCACAGACCTCTGGGGAAGCCACGCCATAGATGCAAGAAACAAACCCAAGCTTAGCAATAAAGTTGGGTGAGAAAGTGAGTCTGGTCTCACACCACATGGGTCTTCTTAGAGAACATATGTTGTTTCTCTGGGTAAGGGCTTGTTAGAGTAACTCAATCATTTGTTCATTCACTCATTCACTCATTCAGTGAACACTATATTGCCACCGTAGCACTGAGGATACAAATGAACACATCACGGCCCTCTACCCCCACCCCAGGTCATAGTGAGTCAGGGGGGCAGACCCCCTGAGTGAGCCCTGGGAAGGAAAGCCATGCTTCTCGAGCCCTGAAGGGGCGTGACCTTCCAGAACGGGAAATGGAAGGGTCACAGGTGGGGTCACCTCCCGGAGACCCCCTAGCCTTTCCCTTTCCATAGTTCTTCCTCTGTGTTCATTTTTTGGATACATTTTGTGTTTTGGCTTATTTCAGCAGACAATTCCAAGTCGAGACCATGTCCGTAGGTAGGTGGGTCTTGAGATATTTAGGCATTAATATTTGTTTTCTCCATACCTCAGAGCCATCTGGCCATCTCCATTCTCCTCTGTGCCTGTGGCCACCCAGGAGACTGGGCACTTAGAGGGATTAAAGCCAAAGGGAACCAGAGGGTAAAAATCAGTGGACAATCCACATCCCCCCCAGCAGAAGGGAACTTAAAATTGGGGATATTTCACAAGGTTGATTTCATGCATCGCACACAGCCTGCGTCCACGGGGGATGGTGATTAGAACAGGGACAAAATCCAGCACAGTCGGGGCTGGGTGAATTTCCTCCCCCTCCCTCCTTCCCTCCCCACCAGCTAAAGGAGAGCAGCTGAGCCTTTGGAAGCAACAACACCCTAAATAGAGACAAAATTTCACACATATGCTCTGCAGATTTTCAGAAGAAGAAATAATAAAGTACTTGTGATAGCAAGTAGCCTTTCTTGTATTATTTTTCAAAGCCTGCTAGATTTAACTTCCCGTGGCTTCTGGGCTGCTCAAGTGAGTCCATAAACAATAACATTATTCCAATGCCTTAAGAGGCTATTGACACCCTTTGCAGTAAGGTTAGGAATTAAAGCTCTCATCGCTAAAGTCAAGGGCTTTAACGATTTCTGTTCAATTTAAATTTCAATGATTAAAACAATTCCATTATACGAATATCAATCGTATTAGATTGCTAGGGCTGCAGTGACAAAGCACCTTGGACTGGGTGGCTTAAACAATAGAAATTCATTTTCTCACAGTCCTGGAGGCTGGAAGTCCAAGAGCACAGTGTCAACAGGGCTGGTTTCTCCTGAGTCCGGCAGATGCTGACTTCTCCCTGTGTCTTCACGTGATCTCCCCTCTGTGTGTGCCTGTTCAATCTCTTCTTGGAAAGACCCCAGTCATACTGGATTAGGCGATACCTTAGTGACCTAATTTTTAACTTAATTTCCTCTTTAAAGGTCCTGTCTCTAAATACAGTCACATTCTGAGATGCTGGGGGGTTAGGGCTTCAGCATATGTATTTTAGGGAGACACAATCCAGCCCAAGACACCAACCAAAAGGTCCCCTCCACACAAAAGCAACTATGTGTTCCTCTTCCCATACGCACATGGGCCTATTTGGAATTCTGTGTTTTACTTTTTTAATCAACACTCTTCTGTATTCTCTCTGTGTGTATATGCCTACAAGGCCTCCATGTTTACCTTTTGCAACATAGCTGCATTATAGACGTGGTATAGCATGTCAGATTCTGGAACTTTCGGACTGTGTCTAGTTCCTCAAATATAAATACAAGACAAAAAAAAAAAAAAAAAAAAAGCAGAGCCAACCGCATGGGCAGGCAATTCCACGAGGTGGAGAAGTGTGAGCATCGTAATAATCAGGCTTCGAACACCCAGGTTCGAGTCTAGGACAAGCCAGCCACTATTGAGCAACCAGCTTTGGCAGCTGGGATGTGTAATCTTCCTAACAGTCAGTTTCTCCCTCTGTAAAATCATCCTGTCTTGTGAGGTCATGATGTAACATTTGCAAAGCACTTAGGGCAAGAACTCAAAGTAACTTCTCTCTTTTCTGTACATTAACACCTTTATCCATAAAATTTATCTATAGTTCTTCAAAGTGCCACCAAAACTTCCTCCACTTCCAAAAATTTTGAGCCAGTTTATACCACTATTGTCTAAGCCATAGTGCCTGAGATACTATCGCTGTGTAGCAGATCACCCCAAAACATAGTGGTGCCAAATGCCTGTTCCTAACGCTCAGTGACACTGAGTCAGGAATGTGGACAGGGCATGGGGGTCGCCTTGTCTTTGCTCCCTGAATCATAGTCCTCAGCTGGGGGGACTTTAAATGCTGGGGCTGGAAATGTCCATAGGTGTCTTCCCTTATTAGAGGTTGCCCTGCTAGAAACTGGCCCGCATCTGGTGCCTAGGCTGGGCAGACTGGAAAGCTCAGCTCGCCAAGTCTTGTTGACAAGGGCACCTAGACAAGGACTTCCTGTGGGACCCGGGCTTCCACAGCAGGGTAGCCTCAGGGCTCCTGTGGACATTGCCTTTCGTGCTCCGGCCACTTCTGCAATTCCGCAGGTGGAAACACTTATGGGCCCATCCAAATTCAAGGGAAGGCCCATCGACCCCACCTCTCCACGGGGACAGTGTCAATGGATTTGCAGCCCCATGGATGGATAGGAGAGAAGAGGACCAGGATGTGGTGAAGGCAGAGCCACCGCCTGCTCTGTCTTAGGGAGAGTGGGCGGAGAACCACAGATGTTAACAACTTTGCCCTGCCACATGGGGAACTGAACACATTATTTTATTCCTTCCAAACGTAGGTTGGATGTCATCATTCTGGCACCCAGTTTCTCCATCTGCAAAATGAAAGGGTGAAATGGATGATTATTTTTCTGTATTATAAGTATAATTTTAAAAGAATTTTTGTATAGATTCAGGGGGTACACATGCAGTTTTGCTGCATGGATACAGTGCATAGTTGAGAAATCTGGGCTTGTATCACTCTAAGTGTACATAGTGTACCCATTATTTCATCCCTCACCCTCTCCCACCCATCCACCGTCTCCCCGCACCAAGTCTCCAGCGTCTGTCATTCCACTCCCTAGGTCCACATGCACACATGATTTAGCTCCTACTTATAAGTGAGAACATGCAGTGTCTGGGTTATTTCACTCAATGTAGTAGCCTCCAGTTCCATCCATGTTGCTGCAAAAGAGATGATTTCATTCTTTTTTATGGCCGAGTAGTATTCTACGGTGTGTGTGTGTGTGTGTGTGTGTGTGTGTGTGTGTGTGTACTACATTTTCTTCATCTAGTCCTCCATTGATGGACACTTAGGTTGCTTCTGTATCTTTGCTATTGTGAATAGTGCTGCTATAAACATACAAATGCAGATATCTTTTTGATATAAAGATTTCTTTCCTTTGAGTAGATACCCAGTAGCGGGACTGCTGGATCGAATGGTAGTTCTATTTTTAGTTCTTTGAGAAATCTCCATACTGTGTTCCATAGAGGTTGCACTAATTTACATTCCCACCAAGAGTATGTAAGCATTACCTTTTCTCCACATGAAATGGATGATCTTTAAAATCCATTTTGACCTTAACAATTTAAGATTCCATCAAGACTCCAACGCTGTGATTTGTTTGATGAAAATCCCTACTGAACTGCTCTTAGAGGCCACCTGAGCTGGCACTGCACAGCCCCCGCTGGCCACCTGGGCCACTTCTCAGCCTGTGGCTCCTCTCAAAGCCACTCTCACAGTGTCTTCTTCTACGGTTGCTCCCCTCACACCCATCTTCCTCTCACCCTGTCTCAGTCCCAGCAGAACTGGGCCTCTTTGAGGCTGTCCCTCCAACTGCCAGCTCAGCTCAGCTCCAAGGCTGTCTGTTCTCAGCCCTGCCCTGACCACCCTCCTAGATCCATCTTAAACAAAAACAGAAACAAAAGGTATCATGGAAACCTTGAAAACATTACGCTAAGTGAAAGAAGCCAGTCACAAAAAGGCACTTATTGTATGACTCCATTTATACAAAATGTCCAGAATGGGCAAATCTATAGAGACAAAAGGCTGACTAGTGGCTGCCTAGGGCTAGGCTGGGGTGACAAAGACAACATTGGGAGGACTGTAGAGTCGTTGCTGTAGGGTATGGGGTTTCTTCTGGGCATGATGAAAATGTCTGGAAATTGGTTTTGGTGATAGTTGCACAACTCTGTGAATGTACCAAAAGCCATTGAATTATACACTGCAGAAAGGAAAAAAAAGCGTCCCTGGAGCCCTCTTTTTGTAATAGAGGGGGAGGGGTGGTGAAGCACACTCCCCTCCCCCCACAACAGGTAAGCGACAGGTGTTAGCACTACAGGCACTAGACCCTGCTCTCACCCCTGCCTGCTCGCCTGGCGTTTCCTCCCCATGCGACAACCAGACGCCCCGCCCAGGAGAAATGGAAGCTGTTTAGCACAGATGTAAAAACGCACCTGGGAAAATATGTTTCCTTTACTGCATAGGTGGGACAGAAAATGCACATTCATAGCGTATTTTATTATTTGAATTGATCGTTGTATTTTATTGGTTTGTTTCATACTGTCAAACGCAAGATTCTAAAATGCCAATCTGGCCTATTTATATTCTGAGAAGGAAATTCCAGAAAGTTTCGGGCACGTTTTCCCAGTGAAATAGTACGGCCTGCAAGCACTTACTGCCCGCAAGCACTGACTGTCTACGCTGCTAACGCGAGTAGTACAGAGATCCGCCGTGCTTCGTAAGCCTTGGTATCCGTACGCCAGCTCTGCTAGGAGCAGATCTGGGCAGGGCCAGGCATCATGGCCTGTGTATCTTTTTACTCTTCCTTCCCTCTCAGCGATCTTCCCATCCTGCCGTTAGCATCTCGTTTGTACAAGGGGACGGACAGCTGTGTGTTGGATGATGCTGCAGCAGCTCCTTCCTCTTGGAGCCTGTGTCCCTGTCACCCCCGTCACCTCCTCCGCCCTGGAGGCCTTTCTGGCCCCGTGTTGTCCTGCTTTCCTGGGACTCAGGATGCTGATCAGCCTTGGCCCCGATTCCAGGGCCTGGGCTCCCACCCACAGAGCAGAGACACGGGCTACTCACCCGGCCGCCACACCGTGTCCCTTGCTGCTGTCTCGGGGCTTCCCTTGCTCCCTGGAGGCTCCTGCTCATCCAAGATAACAGAGTCAAACCTCCTGTGGGCACGAGTCCAACACCATCGCCATAATTCCTCCGGTTCCCAATAGGGATCAACATTGCTTGATTAAACATATCCGTTTAAAGTAAAAGCCTCATTAATAGCGAGGGCTGCGAGCCCACTCGCTGGGATAGATCCTTGCCTCATTACTTTATTTGATTTATTCCTCTGCAAACTCGCATCATAAGGCCTCCCCGCCACTTAATTTCGTATCCGAAGTAAATGTGTCCGTCTCGTCAGCCCCGGGCAGCGCTGAGCAGTGCCGAGTCTGGAGGGGACCCTGGGTCTCATTCTCTCCAGGAACCAAACTCCCCCACCCTTCTCTCCCTGGGAAGAGGGCACCCGTGATATGTTAATTCTGGGAAGATGAAAAACAAAACGTGAAAGAATAAATAAAGGCTTATTTTCTGCATGAGCCTTCAGGGAAATTGTTCTCAATCCATCAAGTTCAAGTTGAATTCTGCTCTAGGCTAGCCCCTCTGCTGGGGCCTTTGCGGACAGGCTCATGGGATCGTTGGGACAATCTTCCCAGGAAAGATGACGAGGATGATGATGATGATGGCAATGATGATGATGGTGACGGTCATACACCAGTGCTATTCACACCGATGAAATGCTCTCCTCAAGGTCACAGCTATCACACGGTCACCTTGGCCACAGTGCAGTGTTTTTTCTACCTCTCCCTGGGTGTCTAGCAGTTTTGAACTTCTTTCCCCACCCCCTTGAGACAGGGTCTTGCTTTGTCACCCTGGGTAGAGTGCAGTGGCATCATCGCAGCTCACTGCAGCCTCAAACTCCTGGGCTCAAGGGATCCTCCCCCCTGAACCTCCCCAGTAACTGGGACTACAGGCGTGTTCCACCATGCCCAGCTAATTTTTCATAGAGATGGGATCTCACTGTGTTGTTCAGGCTGGTCTCAAACTCCTGGGCTCAAGAGATCCTCCTGGCTTGGCCTCCCAAAGTGCTGGGATTACAGGTGTGCGCCAACTGTTCCTGGCCAGCAGTTTTGGACTTCTATAATGAACAGCCCCTGCCCTGGGAACTATGCTGGGGTGGTATGTCTCTCTGAAGCTACCCCCTGCTAGTCCCTAGAGCAGTGACTCTCACAATTCTGGGGGCTGGTGAGAACCTTGTCGCTACTGAAAAGGAAGCTCTTCCCCCACCTCCCTGCTCAAAGGAGGTCCTCATCCCTCTCCTCTAGGGACAGCTCCCTCCCCTCCCATCTCCTGTGGAACAGACAGACTGCCATCAGGGCTAAAGCTCTAGGGAGAGCCCCTGCTGTCCCTCAGGCGTGTTGACAGCCAGCAGAGGGCTTTGCAGGTGCCATGTGTTTATATGTGCCATGTATGTGTTTATATGTGTCTCTGCCCTCTCCTCTTGTGCTCTCTAGCAGGTGCTGGGGAGACAGGAAATTCACGTCCGCATGTCTCGATCCTACTGATACAGATATTGAGGTGGACACCAAACGTCAGTGCTCGAAAGAAAGAATTGGGGTACAAAAACCAAAAGCTCTTTCTCCTGCAAATCAATGACACACAAATCTAGGTATTATTGGGTGCCTCCCCTCCATATTTTTCGACAATGAGAAGTGGACTCGGAGGACAGAGTGGTAAATTTAGGGGCCTCCAAAGAACTGTAGGGATGGCAAGCAGGTTTCGGCAGGGCTGGCTCGGAGCTGCCAGGGATTCAGTGACTTAAGTCATCGGTGAGATCGTGGAGGATTTAATGTGGCAAAATGAACTGATTGGAGATTACAGCGAGGTGGATCCACACTAACTTTCCTGCATTCAGAACACACCCTGAGCAGAAGGGAAGGGATGGGGCGCACAGAGCACACCCGCCAGCCCCCACCATGCCGAGGGGGTCATCATTCCCACACCTGATGACAATTATTTCCTTGCAAAGCTTTTTGGCTGTTCCACTGAAATTTAAGTGTGTATATTGAATCTTGCCAAGCATGTGGACCTCATCCATTACGTGTGATGTGGTAGGAAAAAAAATTGGTGAGATTCGCTGGTCTGGATGATTTTTGAAGACCCCCTTCTGACCTGCAAAGGGGAGGTCGGAGCCGCTGGCCTCGGGCAGTGGTGCAGGGGGGAGCAGTGGCTTTCCACTCACTCCCACTCACATGAAGAGGTTGAAAGCCAGAACAAAGGAAAGCTTCTGGAAAACACCCACGAGCTGCCTGAAATGGCTTTGCAGTGGCCAGAGGGAAGGAGCACCAAGCTGGGGATTGAAAGGGGTCGCAGATGCAGAGATGCAGCCCTGCACTGCACCAGAGATGGTCCAGTGTGTGTTGTTTGGGGTCAGGAAGCCAACCTGTGTCCTATTACTTTACATAAGAGGTCGCTTGTGCATGCTACTGAATGGACATAGGCACCAACGGCGATTATGGGGAAGGTAGAGCCCTCAGGCTTCACCTTGGTGAGTTGTTAACTGTACCAAGTTCTGGCTCCAAAGTCACAGGGCAATTTGAGATTCTTCTCTTAGAGCCACCCATGCAATGTCACATTAAGCTTTAGCTTGATGCTGAGGGGACATGAGAATTTGCCCAATAACTATGGCCCTGATGGGCTGTGAGAGATCTTGTGCTCCTGGCAGATGACCCTCTGCCCACACCCTCCCCACTGTGTCCCCTGGCACTTCTAGTGGCTACCAGTGTGCCCTACCTGTTCCAACACCTTCCTGCAGTCCTGAGCAGGGTTCCCTGGACTGACCTCCATCACTAAACCAACAGGAACCCTCCACTAATGCATTGGCCAGCGTTGTCATTGCTATGGTGACAGTTACCCATGAGTACATGAAGAGAAAAATAGCCACAATCTAGCAGGTGTAGGGTCCTAGCATAACATACCAGTACGAGCTTATAAAGTTTTCTAGTTTTCCCCAAGACTTTTAAAATTAGGAACCAGTATGTAACCGCTCAGAACACAATTTCCCTAGCAACCAGAGAAATGTTATTCTCTGTCGGTGGGAGAGTTAAAAATAACATTTCATGTGCCACCGTAACCAACTGGAATCTCCAAATTACCTTCTGGAACATCCACATCCCCTTGGTCATAGCAGATGCCCAACTCCCTAAAGCTCATCTATCATCCAGGTAGCCTGTCCAAGGCACAGATGTGATCCACCTTCAAAAAATTGCTCAGGTCTCCTCTCTGCATACAGGGAAAGTCAGGGGCAGCTTGGTCCTGATGAGCAGGGCTGGCTGCCCTCCCGCCCCTCTCCTGTACAGTACCGGAGTTCTTGGCATAAGCAATTTCTCCAAATTCTCTACCCAGACCACTAGCCTGCCTGCCTTCCTGCTTCCTTTCTCTTCCTTCCTTTCAGGATGACTACCACACAAAAATATATAAAGATCTTAAGTTATCAGTTCAATGAGTTTTGACAATTGTATATATGGGGCAAAACACAGAACATTTCTACCATTCTAGAAAGTTCTCTCATGCACCTGTCCAGTCAATCATCCCCCAACCCAAAGACAACTGTTTTCTGACATGTATTGCCATAGATTAGTTCCACCTGTTCTAGAACTTCATGAACAGAATCCTACAGAATGCATTATTTTGTTTATTCCATTATGTGAATAGGCCACAATTTAAAAGTCTATTCTTCTGTTGATGGACATTTGGGCTGTTTTTAGTTTGGGATTATCATGGATAAGGCTCTTATGAATATTTTTTGTGCTAGTCTTTTTGTGGACAATCATTTTTTTATTTCTCTTTGGGCAAATACCTAGGAGTGAAAATTTCTGGGTCACAGGCTAACTCCACGTTTAACTTTACCAGAAACCACCAGAAAGTTCTCCAAAGTGGTTGTACCTTTTGACTCTTTCATCATTATGAATGAGAGTTCTGGTTCTTCTGCATCCTCACCAACATTTGCTGCTGTCAGTACTTTTTAATTTTACCCATTCTACTTGGTGTATAATAGTATCTCCTTGTGATTTTCATTTGCATTTTTCTGAGAACTAATCATGTGAGCATATTTTCATGTGTTTATTATCATTTGTTTGTACATCTTTTTATGAAGAACCTGTCCAAGTCTTTTGTCCATTTTTAAAATGGGGTTATCTTTTTATTAGTTAATCTATTAATAGAATATTCCGAATACAAGCATTTTGTCAGGTATGTGTTCTGCAAATAATTTTTCCTTCTCTGCGGTTTGTCTATTCAAACTGGTGTATTTTGATGGGCAGAAATTTTTAACTGTGATGAAGTTCAATTTATGATTAGCTCTTTTTGTGTTTTGTCTCAAAAATATAAAACTAACGTAAGGTTGCAAATAATCTCTTCTGTATATTCTTCTAGAAGCTTTATAGTTCTGGCTTTCTCATATAGGCTTTGATTCAGCTTAAATTATTTATATATGTGTATAGTGAGACAGGGGTTGGGTTCTTTTTTTTCTATAAGGATATCTCGTAGTTCTAGCACCACTTGTTGAAAAGGTTTTCCTTTCCCCATTAAATTTTTTTAGTGCCCTTGTCAATATCATTTGACTGTAGAAGCATGGGTCTATTTCTAGACTCTCTCTTCTGTTTCATTGACCTATGTGTTTATCATTACACAATGCCATACTGTCTTTTTTTTTTTATTTCGGCATATTATGGGGGTACAGATTTTAAGGTTTCAATAAATGCCCATTCCCCCCCTCCCCACAAAAGTCTGAATCTCCATCATGACCATCCCCTAGATGGTGCACATCTCACTCATTATGTATGTATATACCTGCCCCCCTCCCCCCTCCCACCTGCCCAATACCCTATTACTGTAGTACCTATGTGTCCACTTAGGTGCTACTCAGTTAATACCAGTTTGCTGGAGAATATATCTGGTGCTTGTTTTTCCATTCTTGGGAAACTTCACTTAGTAGTATAGGTTCCAGCTCTAACCAGGAAAATATAAGATGTGCTATATCACCATTGTTTCTTAGAGCTGAATAGTACTCCATGGTATACATATACCACATTTTATTAATCCATTCTTGGATTGATGGGCACTTGGGCTGTTTCCACAGCCTTGCAATTATGAATTGTGCTGCTATAAACATTCGAGTGCAGGTGTCTTTTTTGTAGAGTGTCATTGGATCATTTGGGTAGATGCCCAGCAATGGGATTGCTGGATCAAATGGTAGATTCATTTGTATCGCTTTAAGGTATCTCCATATTGCTTTCCACAGAGGTTGAACTAGTTTGCAGTCCCACCAGCAGTGTAGGAGTGTTCCTCTCTCTCCGCAACCACGCCAGCATTTATTGTTTGGAGATTTTTTGATAAAGGCCATTCTCACTGGGGTTAAGTGATATCTCATTGTGGTTTTGATTTGCATTTCCCTGATGATTACTTATTTTATAGCAAACCTTGGAAATCGTGTACTATAAATTCTTTAATACTCCTCTTTGTAAAGATGGCTTTGGCACTGAATTTCCATAAAAATTTTTAGAATTAAGTTTTTTTGTTTCTTAAAAGCCTGCTGGAATTGATCATTAAAACTACAGATTACTTTAGAGAAAATAAACATCTTAAAATATTGAACATACTAATCCATGAACATAGCATGTCACTACACTTATTTATTATATCTTCTTTAATTCCTCTTAATAAATCTGTGGTTTTTAGCATAAAATTTTTGCACATCTTTCATTAGATTTACTACTAGATTTGATTAAAAATCAAAAATCCTTATTCTATTTAAAAAATAATATTGAAAATAATATTTTTAATAAAAATAATATCATTTATAACTTCACCAGTGTAGTTCTGCACATATGGTTGCAGACACACGGATTGTCTTTCTTCTCATCTGTATACCTGCCTGCTACTCTTCCTTCCAAAACCATGTTCTGCTCCTCTCTCTTCTCCCAGGATAAGTTGGTAAACCCATCTCTGTGCTATGTTACAGGCCTTTGTGGGTCCCTGTTAATCCAAGATCTTGCCATTTTTAACTGTTTATTTTCTGTCTCCTAACTGTACCTTGAGCACTTCAAGGTTAAGGCTTATGCCTTTAATCTCTGTATTGTAATAAATGTTGAATGAATGAGTCAGCATATAGATTCATGAGCCAAACAAGGATATGGAACATTCTGCGAACAAATGATAGCATCTTACTGTTGTGAAGAATCTCAGATGTCCATCATATTTAATCTTCTGCATAAATCTCCACTATATTATTTCATGTCCAACATGGATTAAACCTATCTGGTTCTGGTCATGGCCAGATATAAAGCCTGTGTGCATCATATCTGAGGAACAGTTTTTGTTCATTGGTACTAGATCCTGTTGAAGAGACTTCCATTGGAATTGAGGAACACTCTGCATTCTCTACTTGAGCAGTAAGGCTCTAGAGTCAAATCTGCCCTGCAAATATTTCCTCCTCTTTGTTCTTTAACTTTAAGCACATTTAAACATTCTGATGTCTCATCTATTAAACACATCTGAGTAGTACCATTTCATGTTTTAGAATGCTTTATCTTTACATTTCTCTCGTTAATATATAATATTTATGTGATTTTTGGGATTCATATCAATTCTAGGCAGTATTGTACCATAACAAATTGTAGCCGCATAACACTTTTTGTTCTGCCACTCAATAGGTGTATAATTTTGCCTTTTCATACATAAGAAAATATCTGCAATATGTTCATTGTACAAATCACACATTTGCTGTGTTGGTGGAAGCCTAGATGCTCATCCGAGGAAACTGGAAAGGTAAGCTGTATTAAATGTGCTTCATGGAATGCCACACAGTAATTAGAAGCAGTGAATCACTATAGATGCATGTACAGCAATGTGCCTGGATCATGAGAACAGCGCAATTGAGCAAAAAGTAAGAAATATATAACACAAAAGCATTTGTGCAAATTGAAAACTCATCTAACATCAAACAAAGGCATCAAAAGAACAAACCCCATTTTTCAAAAACACATTCAGACAAAAATATACATTAGAATCATGACATGGGAGGAAATCTGTGTTATAGGAGAGGGAAATGAGGAATAATAGGAAATCAATCAACTGAGGGAGAGACCTTACAGATCACCAGTGTGATAACATAGTGGGAAAGAAGGAGTTGCAGAAACTCGAGCTTCTTTTCCTAAGTTCCCAAGCAGAAAATAGAAGAGGTAAAAACAAGTTTTTATCTCACATATGTCCATTTAAAAATGTTTATGGGTCATAGCAGCATTATTCACAATACCCAGAAGATGGAATCACCCCAAATGTCTATAGCTGGATGAGTGAATAATCTGTGGTATAGCCACATAACACGATATTATCATTCAACTTTCACAAGGAAGGAAAT
The DNA here is from genome assembly GCF_040939455.1 of Microcebus murinus. Taxonomy (NCBI): domain Eukaryota; kingdom Metazoa; phylum Chordata; class Mammalia; order Primates; family Cheirogaleidae; genus Microcebus; species Microcebus murinus. Next base: position 39,939,666 of record NC_134122.1, on the reverse strand, counting down.
TCCGACAAATGCCACAGCATGGATGAACCCTCAGGACATTATGGCAAGTGAAATAAGCCAGTCACAATAGGACAAGTGCTATATATTGCCAGTTATCTGAGGTTCCTAGAGTAGTCAGATTCATAGAGACAGAAAGTAGAATGGTAATTGCCAAGGTCTGGGGGAAGGGGATGGGGAATTATTGTTTAATGAGTGCAGAGTTTCAGTTTGGGAAGATGAAAAATTTCTGGAGGTGGATGGTAGTGATGGTAGCACAACAATGTGAATGCACTTAATGCCACTGAACTGTATACCTAAAATGCTTAACATGGAAATTTTATGTTATGCATTTTTACCACAACTCTTTAAAAAGTTAAAAAAAAAATGTTTAAGGGAAAGAAAAATAGCAGATGAGATCCACAGGCGCTAATGTGTTTGCTGATTGAAAACAAACTTGATTGCACTGTAGGAGGCCACCTGATTGGCCGGTCCAGGCCAGCGTCTGCAAAGATGTAAACTGATCAGCCGGGTGGTCGATGAGGAGGGAAGCTCTGCTAGGGCTGCCGGCCCCACCGCCCACAGGACAATCTGGCATTGGAAGTGTGGGCGGAGCCTGCTGTATCAACAACTGCCTGTTCATTAAAGCCAGGTCAGAAATAGAACTAGACAGATGCCTGGAAGATAGAGCTTGCTGGAAAGCCCGGGGACTGTTGCAGAAGGATGGAAGTTTTCCAATCAGAAAGGTGGTGAGAGGACCTCAGCTGTTGACAACTCACCCCTAAATTCTCCACCGGACACAGAAGCACCCCACTACCTGCCAGGGGACGCTGATCCACTGCTCTTGTTAGACAAGTGAGGCAACCGAGGCCAGAGAGATGATGTGATTTCCCCAAGGCTGCACAAATCAGGGGACTCGTGACCTCCTAACTCTCTGCTGAGCGCTTTTCTGCTATTTCACACAATAAATCACGTTCTAGGGAGACCCGTCCACCTCGAAATCTTTATCACAGGGGACAGATACCGTAACTGTCATCATCGTTCAAGGCCACATTGTTTTACAGGGTAAAAATATAACTTTCACACCAATATAAAATGAAAACGTGTCCAAAGTTTATTTTGCTCACTATTTAATCTGAGAAACAGGTTATAACCATTAAGAGGAAAATCCCAGGAGCGGACTCACAGAGGCAATCAGCAGTGTTAACACAAATTCGCTCAATAGATGCAAAACTGGTGGTAGAGAAATCGATGGTGCTTCCACCAGACGAAATTCATTTTCATTTTTGTGGTCAAGAGTCATTTGCATTGATATCGGCCAAAGTGCTTCTAATGTGTGAATTAGCTCAAAAAAAAAAAATGACAGCCATGTCTTCCTCATTTCAAACACATTCACTGTTTTTCCCCCAATGTTTCCTCTCGCCCCTCCCTGCCGAGCTCATCAGGATCTCAGAAAGGAGTGCTCTTCTTCCCGAGAAGGGGCTGGTTCCTGTGATCCGACCTCATTCTTCCCACATGAGCAGCAGAATTGCTACTTAACCATAGAAGCCTCCAGAGTTTGCTTTTGCCTATTTCAAACTTAACATTATTGCACAATTCTAAGGCCACAAAATTAATGTCTGGCTTTGAGTTTTCATAAGAAATCTCAGATTGTTTAAATCTTCTGTTACTTGCTGTCCTAAGCTTAGGAAACCGAGCCTTAGAAACTCTCCCCCCCCCCCCCCCCCCCCCCCGTGTACCCCGCAGTCCTCCCAGGCTTGCTGAAGGTCAGGGCCTGCCCTGCCACCTGTGAACCAGGAACTGGCCAGTTTTCCTAGGTGAGCTTTCTAGGTGCTGACTGGCACCCTAAGCAAAGTCAACTTGTGTTCCCTAAAGTGCTTTGTCACCGCTTATTCAACGAGAGTCCTTCTCTAACATGACAACTCCAGGTAAGACCCTGATTATACAATTAATGTTCCTTTCCCAACTATATCTTGGTAAAGAGAAAGGAAAAAAGAAGGAAAAAAGGAGCACAGATTTCTTACGGAACTGATTCAAATAACTATAATGTTGTGGGAAAGAAAGAAACTCGGTAATAGTTTCTGAACTAGGAGGGTAGGGGAGGTGTCAGAGAGAATCAGTTTATTACTTTTTAAATGCAATTAATTTCTAAATGACGTATTTGAATTAGAAAGCAGTGAGTTAAAAAACTACTGAGTTGATGTGGTAAATTTTTTACACCTGATGAACCAATGCTGCTATAGTATTAGCTAAAGTCCATAGTTTATTCAAATTTCCCCCTAACATCTTTTTTTCCTTCCGGGATCCCAGCCAGAATGCCACATTGCATCTAACCATCATGGTGTTGATGTTCATTTCATTTTTATTATTGTTGAGTAACATTCCATGGTATAGATGTACCGTAGTTTGTACATTTGTTTTGAAGGACATCTTAGTGGCTTCCAGGTTTTAGGGATTATTTAAAAAGTTGCTATACGGCCAAGCGTGGTGGCTCACACCTGTAATCCTAGCACTCTGGGAGGCTGAGGCGGGCGGATTGCTCGAGGTCAGGAGTTCCAAACCAGCCTGAGCAAGAGTGAGACCCCCCCCCCCTGCCCGTCTCTACTAAAAATAGAAAGAAATTAATTGGCCAACTCAAAATATATAGAAAAAATTAGCTGGGTATGGTGGCACATGTCTGTAGTTCCAGCTACTTGGGAGGCTGAGAAAGAAGGATTGCTTGAGTCCAGGAGTTTGAGGTTGCTGTGAGCTAGGCTGACGCCACGGCACCCTAGCCCGGGCAACAGAGTGAGACTCTGTCTCAAAAAAAAAACCCCCACCAAAATTGCTATAGAACATTCATATGCAGGTTTTTGTGCACATAAGTTTTCAACTCAATTGGGTAAATGCTTAGGGGTGAGATTACTGGACTGTATGATAAAACCACACTTAGCTTTGTAAGAAACCACCCAACTGTCTCCCAAGGTGCCGGTGTCATTTTCCATTCCCACCGGCAGGGTTGCTTTCCACCTCCTCAGCGTTTGCTGTCGTCGGTGCTCTGGATTTGGGTCACTGGAATAGGTGTGTTGTGGCATTTCACTGTCTTTTTAATTTGCAATTCTCTAATGATGTATGATGTTGAACATCTTTTCACGTGCTTTTTGTCATTTGTACATCTTCTTTGGCGAGGTGTCTGTTCAGGTCTTTTTGTTTTTCTTTCATAATTGAGATTATTTTGGTTGCATTGAAGACCAGGATGTAGACATTATGAACAATTCGTACACAATTGTTAATGCACCTCCCCCAAATTTAAGAAACCATGTAGTTTTTATTCTTTTCTAAACAGTTAATCCAGTGACTTTCCAGAAAATTAATCCAGAAAAACTTAAATCCAGAAAATGTGCAGGCAAATTTTTCCTAAGAAGATATCAAGTACCAACATCTTCAAAAGTTATAAGCTGTTACATTGTAAGTCTCAGCAGTTCACATACTATATCATACATCATACATAGTTAAGTTTTCAATCATTCACATGTTGGAGTGAAGGAAAACTTCCCCTTCACTCTGAAGGTTTGCTGAAAGATCAACTCACAAGAAGGCAGATTAATAAGAGAAAAAGCTTTATTTACCATGCACATGGGGAGAATCGCACAGTGATTACTCAATATCCCAGTGGGGTCCAGAAATTTATATACCCTCATTTTAGAGGGGAGGGGAGATGAGGGGTGCAGATAATTCTGATTAAGAGCAGTAAGTGGTTAGCAGGGAGGATGAATAGATACCTGGGAGGACAAATGGATGGAGGGAAAACAGATTGGCTTGTAATTGATTCTCTTTGCAAATTAACCCAAGAGGCAGGTGTTATATTTTAAATGATTTGGGCCAGGCCTGGTTGTACTCTTGATCTTCTTTCCTGTGATATATTGACATAGCCAGGAGGGGAAGGGCAGTCCATTGTTCTTTTTGATGGGTCTGTTTTTTATGAGGAAAGAGGGAAAGCCCCATCCAAGGACTATTGGTTTCAAAGAGCATTTAATTTAAAAAACTCTTTGTACCAAGTAGGTATATTTTGGGGTGAAATTCCCTGAGGTCCATCAAACAGCATGGTAACAAAGTTACGAGGAAACCTGGACTAGCATAGTCGAAGGTGTTAAATGGTGCACAGTCTGACAGGGACAGCCAAGACTAGGGAGCAGTTTTCTTTAAAAAAACCAATTCTACTAAAAACAACGTGGGAATAAAAGCAATTTAAAATGTTCAAGGTGGATACTTCGTTCGGGATCAGCACTGTTTTTTGTTGCCTGCCAGCAGCCCTGGGGATAGCACGGGCTTCCTCTGTTCCCTCTTCCGGCCCTTCACGTGGTGAATCAGCTCCTCTCTGTCATCTGCTCGTCCTGCTGCTGCCTATCAATGAAATTTTTTTGTGTCTGTCTCATGTTCAAAAGCCTCACGAGTGGATATGCTTGGTTCAGTTCGTCACCATCCTCCAAGTTGGAGATCACAGGCCAGCCTATTAGTTAGCTGGCTTTGGGAAGGGCACCCACCCATGGTCCCATTTCCTGTGACCATGTGCTGGGGTCATGCAAGTCAGACATGTAGGCAGAAGGGTGGAGGCCCTACCCTTCAAGTGTGCTCCCTGACTCTCAGAGGGGGTGCGGTGCCTAAACAGGCTAGTTCAGACTTTTCTGGGGCAAAGCTGGTCATGAGATTTCTCCCATTGGTCACCCTCCCCCATCGTCATCCCTGCTAATAGATATTTTCCCAATAACACACTAACTTTTGAATAGAGGAACTCTTAAAGTAGAGGGTCATTTGAATCCCAATGAATTTCAGCCCTGAGGCCCTATTTCTGCCTTCAATGCCATAGTCCATTGCAGGGCTCATTACTCCAGCAGAGCAAAGACATGGTTGTCTTCTCACTTGTGTCCTGTTAGAGCAGGGGCATTGCCACTTACAGAAAGACTTGCTGGTAGGATCAGGAGTGAAAGAGGAAGAAGAGTGTATTTGGGGCCTATTTATTCTAGGCATGAGATTTCTGCCATTCTCTATGCTCTATTCCACTTCTAAAAGTCACTTAGCCAAGAGATTAGAGAGGTAGGTAGATAGAAAGTGCTTTATGCCTAATGATAATCTCAACCGACATTTGCATAGGCTTTATTTTCACATGCAGTCAGCCTTAGGGATGTAGGTATCTTTATGGCCATTATGCAGAGGAGTGAACTCACAAGGGGAAAAATTAAGTAGCAATTTATCTAAGCCGTCACAGCCAGAGGAGAAACCAAAATGTAAACCTTACAACTAAGTCTGTCCACTATGAAAGGACCCAGGGAAGAGTTGGTGCTATCACAGCCTACATTTAGACATTTCTAACAGTTGTGCTGTGTGTGTGTGTGTGTGTGTGTTGCAGCGATGATCTCGGACAACTGTGCAAGGTGAGACTCAGTACGTATGTGGACGCTTTAGGGTGAGATAAGCCATTGCATCTTTGGCATCACATGAAATAGATCATGTTTCCCAAAAAGGAGATGTTGTTTTGTTACTTAAGCAAATGTCGTTTTCCATTAATCAAAGCTAGTTTTGTGTCTATAAGAATCAATCCTTCAGAAACATGCATCAGCTTTCTTTAGTCCTGTGAACTAGACCCTCCATCTGCAGGACTGTTAACATGTCTCCTTCTCCCTCCTCCACCTGTAGTGAGGAATGTACCTTCATGGCGTCTGAAGCATGATATTTATCCAAGGGGAGAAAAAAAATATGATGTCAGCCAAGTTTTTCCCCAGCCATGGTTGTCTCCGTTTTCTTTGTGTGTACTTTAACACTCACTTCGATCTAGGACCAAAATGTTTCATTGCTGTTATAGCCCAGATCTTTCTAATCTCCATCTGACGGCTTGTGCTTCACAGCAAAAATCACAGGGGCAATTGTAATTAGAGTGCGGTCACATCTGCATTTCAAATGACCTCAATCCATTTGGGTTCTCATAATTTTGAGGGCTGAATAAATCGTGCTCTCCCGGTTGTGAATGGCTTGCAGTACTGAGTGTCGGAAGGGAGGGAAACAGTAGGATTCGAAATGCTCCAGACTATTCTTGGCAGCCACGGTGTTGCTTTGAGGACTCTTTATAAACCTGGATGTTATTCTCTTTGGAACATTGTGAAATGGTCCTGAAAAGTTCCTCTTTGAGCTGGAGCAGTTTTATCTGGTTATCTTTCACACGAGAGCAATGCACTCTTTCCTCAAGAGAATCGCTTGGAAAAAATAGATCATTCGCTTTTGATGGGCAACATACCGGAAACGCCACCGTTAGGAATTTGTGACAAATTGGCAATGTACTGTTTTGGTTTTCATCTAAGGGACCTGTCATGGAGGAGAGGTGAAGAGTGAGTAGTTTTTGACGGGTCATTATAGGTTGTTTGGGTTTAGTTCTTGAGTCACCAAAGAGCTTCTGTCAAAATCAAAAGCTAAACTCCTGTTTCTGTCAGTAAGGCAGTTTAGGGGCACTGAACAACACTTATGATTGAAATAGCTACATTGTTGGGTAAATACCCAATTTTTCCTTTAAAATGCATTGCTAGATGGTACCAAGGTAAGGAATCCACAGAGATACAAAAGAATGCACAGTGAGGAACCTTGGGAATTAGGCCAGTGCAAAGCTAGCTTGCTTTCATCTTGAAGGTTCTTGCTGAAAACTAGAATACTTGGAGTTACTGCTTTGAAGAATACATAGGTATGAGAGGCAGAATTAAAATCCTAGGGACCACCCCAATGAGGAATCTGATGCAAAATACCTGCATAAGTATTGGACACCAAAGGGCTATAATTTGTGTTAAGGTGAATTAGAAATAAACTCTAGTGTGCAGAAGACAAAGTTAAAGCCAAGAAACTCACATGCCTACACTTGGTGCTGGGGAAAAGAAAAAAAAACGTTTCTCTGATAATATATAACTGTAAGTAAGATACGTGAGTTTTCAGTCCAAATTCACATCAAATTCACCAAATTCACATCTGCACCCACCAAAAACCACAAGTAGATAATTTTATTCAGAGTGGTTCCAGATCGGTGGCACCTTTAGGATACTGCAAAAAGCAAATGCGCATCCTCTTTGATGGACTTCAACAGCAAGCCAGCCTCAAAGAATTTCTGCAATTAATGATCCAAGGAAATAAGCTGTCACGGCACCACTCACAAAACCTGCAATGAAATAAGGCACTATATGTGAGAATTAGCAGAATCAACAGACAGCTGAAACAAATTCTCAAAGGGAATTTGAATATGTGAGCTGGGAACAATAGATTATACAAAATGACCGTGAAGATATTTAAAAAACAAATCGAACTGCAAAAATTAAAAAACAATAAAGGAAAGGAAAACTCAATGGATGGATTAACCAGCAGATTAGATATGGGTGAAGAGTAATTTAGTGAACTAGAAGATGTCAAAAATATTTTTCAGAATGCAGTTTAGTTAGACAAAGGGAAACAAAACATGACAAGGGGCTAGGGCAGAGAGAGGCTGAAATGATGGGGTACGGCTTGTGCCTTAACAACGCACCAGCAGGAGATGGGGAGAATGGGCCATATTTTAAAAGATTATGGATGAAAGTTTTTCCAGAATTGTTAAGGACACCAATTTTCAGGTCCCAGGAATCCAGTGAATTCCAAAATAACAGCAGATGGAAGACCTGTTATATAAGAAAGAATGGTAAGAAAAGAAATTGATGAATATGTAGGTAAATATAGATGTACATTTATGATACAAAACAATAATAATATCTAATTTATAGGTCAAAACAGTCTAGTATGAAAATTCTAGATAGCACAGAATGTATTTTGGGGGAACATTATTATTAACGTTTCCCAAGGTCCTTTTACTCTTCCAGAAGAGGTTAAAGATGCTGTTTAATTTTAGTTTTATAAGCTGAACATATTTTAGTATATGTGCTGCCAAAGCAAGCACTATAAGCTAAATATATATCCTGGAAGATCTAGGGTAGCTATTATGAGCCTAGAAACTGCTCTAAAAAGAATAGAGCTAACAAAAGCCTATTTACTGCAGTGGTACGAGTGACAGCAAAAGGTTGAAAACAGCACGTGTGTTCATCAGTAGGTAGCTGACACGTTGAGGAGACTATGAAACATCTATGCAACAGAGCTCTTTAGAAAGAATGAAAATATGATTTCCAAACAAAGTAAAAAGGAAAAAAATGGAATGGGGGGCGGGGAATTGAGGGGAGAGAAAACCCTAAACAAATCCAAAAGAAGGCAAAAAAAAAAAAAGGAGAAAACAAATAGAAAAAAAGTGGACAAAAAGAAGCATATATATAATAAGATTATAGTAATGAATCTGAATCTGATATATCCACAACTCTATTAATGTAAATGGACTAAACTCTACAGTTAGAAGCAGAGGGTATTGGACTGGGTTAAGAGAATCCTATGCATATGCTTATTATAAGAGGTATACAGAAACATAAGGATCTTAAATCATTGAAAGTCAATGAATGGAAAAACATGTACTTGGTAATATTAACCCCCAAAAGCTGACAAACAGACTTTAAAGAAGATAAATTTTCCTAAAGATTTTACTAGAGATAAAGATAATGATAAAGGTTCAATTCATAATAATGAACTTGCAGGAATGTATTATTTAACTTCAAAATACATACACCAAAATCTGACATATCTGGAAGAAGAAATTAAAAATTTGTGACAATAATGGGAGATTTAAAAATCTCTGTCTCTGTAGATTATTGTAGTTGACAAGCTAAAATTGATAACCAAACCAATATATTAATAGATAAGTATACAGAAGCTATGAATGGCATATTTAGCAAGGTTTAACAACCTTGTTGAGAGAGAGAAAGAGAACACACATTATACTTCAAAATCAGAGAAAACACATCCTCATCAAGGACATATGGAATGCCTACGAAAACTGATCATCTCCTAGATCAGCGGTCCCCAACCTTTTTGGCACCAGGGGCAGGTCTCATGGAAGACAATTTTTCCACGGCCCTGGGGCGGGGGTGGGGGGACGGTTTGGGGATGATCCGAGCACATTACATTTATTGTGCACTTTATTTCTGTGATTATTACATTGTAAGATATAATGAAATAATTAGACAAACCTCTCTGCTAACGATAATCTGTATTTGCGGCCACTCCCCAGCGCTAGCATCACCACCTCAGCTCCACCTCAGATCATCAGGCATTAGGTTCTCCTAAGGAGCACACAACCAAATCCCTCGCAAGCACAGTTTGCAGCAGGGTCCGTGCTCCTATGAGAATCTAATGCCGCAGCTGATCTGACAGGAGGCGGTGATGCGAGCAATGGGGAGCAGCTTTAAATACAGATTGATGCTTTGCTTCCTTGCCCGCAGCTCACCTCCTGCTGTGCGACCCAGTTCCTAACCGCCCACGGACTGGTACCAATCCGAGGCCCAGGGGCTGGGGACTGCAGTCCTAGATTACAAAGCTATTCCCAGCAACTTTTGAGGATTGGCATCATACGGGAACACCTTCTTAGGCCACAGTGCAATTATATTAGAGAACATGAAAAACAACAAGAAGAACCTGGAGAAAATCATGCATTTAAACATCAAAAATAAACATTAAAAATGTTTTATTTATTTTAATTTGACAATAAAAATCGTACATACTTAGGGTGTACAACATGATGTTCGGATATCAAAACTAGAATTCTAAACCACTCGTTGATTCAAGAAAAAAAATTGCAATGGAAATGAGAAAATATTTAGACACAAAAAATAATGAAGTTAATACATATCAGACTCGTGGGGTAACCAAAGCAGTGCTCTGTTAGCATAAGGTTTTCTCACTCTGTTGCCTAGGCTGGAGTGCAGTGGCCCAAACATAACTCACCGTAATCTCCAACTCCTGGGCTTAAGCAATCCTCCTGCCTCAGCCTCCTGAGTAGCTGAGACTACAGGTGTGCACCATAACACCTGGCTAATTTTTGGTGTTTTTTTTTTTTTTTGTAGGGGTGGGGTCTCTCTTTCCCAGGCTGATCTTGAACTCCTGGCTTCAAGTGATCCTCCTGCCTCGGCCTCCCAAAGTGCTGGGGTTACAGGCATGAGCCACTGCTCCCTGCCAGTTTAAGTATTAACATTAGGAAAAAAAGTCTCTAGAATAATGAGGCAAGCATCACATATACCATTCTCTCCACCTTGTTTTTAGAAGGGTATGAAGACATACGTACATATTCTATAGCAGGGTATAAAGGCATACTTTAGCAATGGCTATTCACAACACAATCATATTGCTCTACAGACTCGAACTCCCAGCCCCTGAATAGCTACAACTATGGGCACACTACTGTGCTACCTCATTCCTTTATTTAACTGAAAATACTCAATGGTGAGGATATACCATATACAATTAGTTTATTCAACCAGCTTTCTTCAACAGATGAGATAGAGAGATGGTGGGAGTTCAGATCACAGCTCAGGGCTTGGAACAGAGGGACATTTCTGACTTGTAAGGACATCTGAGCCTGTGTTCTCATTAGCATGAAATTCTAACCAAGGAAGCTAACCAGCCACAGTCTACATGTAATAATATACACAATCACAGACTGTATTCCCCTCTTTTCCCAAACCTGACATCTTTATCCTAATGCCAGTCTCATACAGAATTGTCTTTACAACTCTACACTTTTAATTTGCTGCTTTCTAGACATTGATACCCATTATAACCTGTATTTGGAGGTATTCTTCATTTTTTAGATATGTCATATAAAGGAAGAACTTGATCGTTTTTCTTTTAACTTAAATGTCTCCTCTACTTCAATAGAATACTGAGAATGAAAATCATTCTGTGAATACCATCAGGTCTTAGAATTTATAGTTATTACTAGTGAAATATCTATGCCAGAGAATTAAGCCAAAGTCCTGAAAGTCATTTCTTCATCTCTCTCGCTATCTTCCTTTTATCATAGGAAGAAAGAGAATTTAAAAAAATTGATGCCCTTTATTTTTTTTAAAGTATATTATGGGTTGAATTGTGCCTCCCTCTAAAAGATATTTGGAAGTTCCTGTATGTGACCTTATTTGGAAATAGGGTCTTTGCACATGCTCAAGCTAAGACGAGGGCATTAAGGTGACTGGTGTCCTTAACAAGGGGAAATTTGGATCCACACACAGATATGAATGAGGAAGACGATGGGAAGATAGTTCTGGATGACAGAGGCAAAGACTGGACTGATGCACATGTAAATGGAGGAGTGCCAAGGGCGCCAGCCACCACCCCAAGCTGGGGAAAGGCAGGAAGGATTCTATCCATGGTCCCAGAGGGAGCATGGCCCTCCCACACCTTGACTTTGGACTTCTAGCTTCCAGGGCTGTGAGGCTATAAATTCCTGTTTCAGGTAACCCAGTTCCTGGCACATGATCACAGCAGCTCTCACAGACAACTACAGAGCAGCTTGAGGTCTACAGAAAAATTGAGCAGAAAGTTAAAAGTTCCTGTAAATTTCCTCACATACATACCACCCCCCAACCCAACACACGTGCACACGCGCATGCGCACACACACACACACACACAAACAGGTGTGTGCACATACACAGTGTCCCCTATTATTGTCATCTTGCATTAGTGTGGTATATCATTAGTATTAACTAAAGTTCATAGTTTACATTAAGGTACACTCCTTGTGTTGCACATTCTGTAGTTTTTGTGTGGACATAAGTTTTCAACTCCTTTGAGTCAATACCAAGGAGCACAATTGCTGGGTTGTATCGTGAGATTATGTTTAGTTTTATAAGAAACTATCAAACTGTTTTCCAAAGTGGCTGTACCATTTTGCATTTCCATCAGCCATGAGTGAGAGCTTCTATGGTTCCACATCCTTGCCAGCATTTGATGTTGTTACTGTTTTGGATTTTAGCTATTCTAGTAAATTCTGAGAAAAAACTATTTCTCTATACTCATTCATACAACATTGCACTTCTGACACCTGATGTGGGCTTTTTCCCCCCAAGACAATAAAATTCAATCCTGATGTCTGGTTTGGCAATCTTGTTCTGTGCGCTTGGCCAAAGAATGACCAAACACACCAAAGTGAGGCAAGCACGAGGTGAAATTAATTGAGGACCAGCAAGATAGGATTATAGAGCAAGAGCAAGATGCAGGTTTACAGAGCAAGATACATACACCACAGATGTGACCGGACCCCTTGTCATAGCAAAAGAGACCTTGGTTATGGTCTGGGTCTTGCTTTACAGTGTCTGGATAGAGACTTCCCTGTGGTTCAGACGTCATCATGGGACCACTTCGATGGACAACTGGAGTTATATGACTTGAGTCTTACTGCACATGCAGATCTCCCATGAGCCTCTCTGAAAGCCCATGGGGAAGGTGAACAGCAACATAGATTTAAGCCAATGACATGATAATTAGCCTTAGGCTGTGCTAAGTCACCTTCCAGACTGACTCTATTGTACCTATGCCACTTGGCCCATGGGCCAGAGAGTCCTCTGTGCTCTTTTGCAGTTGGCGTGCTAAGTTCTGACTGGTAGATTGGTGGGGCGTTCTCTCCTCCCCCTGGAGCGGCAGTCGCTCAGGACAGGATTAAGGTGGGGCAACACCAAGACGGACCTGGGGCCCTCCCTTGTCCTTCTTCCCAGGTGGGGCAATTTGCATGCACCGAGGCAAGGCACCCACTTTTGTCCCTAGGAGACCTGGAATCCCTCGTGCTCTACCTAACACTGACACTATCTATCTGGCATTAGTATCAGACCCACAAGTTGAGGGCTCAGTCCCACAGGACTGCCCCAACTTCAGATGCCATTTGAAAGTCCCCAAATCCCTGGGACCTCTGACTGATGGACTATAAATGCATAGGGTTCCCACAACTCCCTCCCCAGATTCAATAATTTGCTAGAATGGCCCACAGAATTTAGGAAAATACTTTATGTTTACTGGCTTATTATAAAGGAAACAACACAGAAATCACCACAGAGCAAGTTATGGGGGTGGGACAGGAGGGTGCATGGGGCTTCTGTGCCTTCTCTAAGCATGCTACCTACCCCCCAACTGGCAGCTCATCAAATCTGATGTTCAAGAGGTTTATAAAGCCTGACCTCCAGCCCCTCCCCCACCCACACCTAGAGGCCAGGGAGCAGGGCTGAAAGTTTCAACCCTGTACTCACTTGGTCTTTCTGATGACCAGACCTATCCTGAGACTACCAAGGAGCCCTATTCTAAGCCACCTAATTATAAACCCAGCTATAATCAAAAAGGGCCCCTTGTGAATAACAAAAGACACTCCTACCACTCAGGAAGTTTGAAGGGTCTTTGAAGCTCTGTGCCAGGAGCTGGGAACAAAGTCTAAATATATTTTTTATTATAGCACAGTAATGGTACCTCCCTATTGCTTTAATTTGCAGTTCCTTAAGGACATTCGATGTTGGGCATCTTTTCATATGATATATTTTCTTTGGTGAAGTGCCTGTTCATGTTTTTTGCTCATTTTTAAATTGGGTTATTTGTTTTCTTGTTGAGTTTGTATATTTTGGATACTACTCTCTTCAGATATGTGTTTTGAAAATATTTCTTCCAGTCTGTAGTCTGCCTTTCATTTGCTTAATAGTACCTTTTGCAATGCAAGTTTTTAATATAATGAAGTACAACTTATCAATTTTTCTTTCATTGATTGAGCTTTTTGATCCAAAAAGTAATTGCCAAACCCAAGATCAAGTATATTTTCTCCTATGTTATCTTCTAGGAATTTTACTAATTATTTACTTATTTAAATTTTAGAGGCAGAGTCTCGCTTTGCCACCCAGGCTACAGTGCAGTGTACAATCATAGCTCACTGCAGTCTCAAACTCCTGGGCTTAAGCGATCCTCCTGCCTCAGCTTCCTGAGTAGCTGGAACTGCAGGCACAAGCGCCACCACACCTCACTAATTTTTCTATTTTTAGTAGAGATGGGGTCTTGCTCTTGCTCAGGCTGGTCTCAAACTCCTGGCTTCAAGAAATCCTCCTGCTTGGCCTGTCACAGTGCTAGGATTACAGGTGTGAGACACTGCATCCGGCCTACAGCAAGTCTTGAAGTCAGAAGGTATCAGTATTCTGACTTTTGTCATTTTCAATGTTGTATTAGCTATCCTGGATCTTTTGTCTTTCCATATGAACTTTAGAATCCATTTGTTTATATGTACAAAATACCTTCCTAAGATTTTAATAGATCAAATTGGGAAGAACTGACATCTTGACAATGTTGAGTCTTCCTGTCTACTGCACATGGAATCTCTCTTCATTTATTTAGTTGTTTCTTTTATCAGATCTTTGGAGTTTTCCTCATATAGGACTTATACATATCTTGTTGGATTTATACCTAAATATTTCTTTTTTGGTGCTAAGGGAAGAGGATTTTTAAGAGAAAATAAAATTAGACAGCTTAGCAATTACAGAGAAGTAAAGTAAAAGAAGAACACTTAAGCTGCATAATTGAAGGCATAATTCCAAATGCAAAACAGCAAAAGAACAGAATACAGTTTGCTAAAAAGGCATAAAGAAAACCCCAGAGGCTCCCTCAGTGAAACAAGCATGTGGAAAACAAGCTGGGATTCACAAAGACAGCCCAAGGACCAAGTTCAGGGATGGAGGCAACTTTCTAGAGAGCAGAGCCTGCCAGGCTGCAGGAGCCCGAGTCACCCGCCCTGCACCACACTCTGGAAGGGCCCCAGGCAAAGCAAGGAGGAAAGGGAGGGAGGAGAAAGGTACCAGCAGAGTCTGACAAACACCCAGGTCTCTCCCACCGGTCACAAAGCCACATTGAGGAGCTGAGACATCATCTGAGAAAGCACAGGCGCTTAGACTATGTGGAAATGCCAATCCCTGTCCACAATCATACATCTCATCGTGCACATGAGGACAACGAGGACGAAAGAGCTGTCTCGTGGGCCATATGTTGTTGATCAAGTTACAAGTGCTCTGCAGACTTATCTCAGAGAAGAAACTGTCTCTGTTAAGCAGCTGCTTGGTGGTACAGGTTGGACTGAGAGCAGGAGTTTCACAAAACAGAAAAACGAATGAGTCTGTTAAACTGCTCCCCGGAGAAATAAAGAGGAATTAGGGGTGGAGTGGAATGCTGAGAACAGAGAGGAGGAGAGAAAGAGGGAGAAAAAAACAGAGGGTGTCAGAGGGAGGAGACTCTGGAGCAGAATATCCAATTTCACGGTGTTGGAGCCATTTCAAGGTCTCCTGGGTGCTATGGCACAAACTGACCCTTTCCCGTCTTTCTGTGCCACTCGTTACCCAATGGCTTCATGTGAAATCAAAATTGTCGGTGAAAATCAAGGAAAAGGAGCTGAATTCTCCTCATCTGGGTCAGCACAGAGAGAAAGAGAAAGAAGTCGCAGGAAATAAAACACGAGTGATCTCCAAAGGGTCTCGCAGAAGCAGCCATGCAAAGGCAGGTTAAGCATGAGAATGTCAATTCCAGGGAATATATAGAAGTCTTAGGTCACATATGAAACCTAACCCTAGTCTCTTTTTTAAAAAATGTTGACAACTAACATTAATTGAGTGTTTATTGGGCTTTGTGCCAAGCAATTTAAAAGCATTATCTCCTTCCACCTTATAACCCTATGGGGTTGGGACTCCTCATTATCTTTATTTGCAAATAGGAAAACTGAAACTGAGAGCAGGTAATAATTCCCTCGAGGGCACTGTATGTGACCAAGCCAGGAGTTGAGCCCAGACTGGCTGTCACCAGAACCCCACACTCATCTACAATGGTTCACAATCCATTTATTATTTATTTATTTATTTTTGAGACAGGATCTCACTCTGTCTCCTGGGCTGGAGTGCAATGGCACCATCTCAGATCCTAGCTCACAGCCACCTCAAACTCCTGGGCTTAAGCGATCCTCCTGCCTCGGCCTCTCTAGTAGCTGGGACTGCGGACAGGTGCCACCATGCCCAACTAATTTTTTTTACTTTTTGTAGAAATGTACTTTTTTCCTTTTTGTAGAAATCAGCCCAGGCTGGTCTTGAACTCCTGGCCTGAAGGGATCCTCTCACCTTGGCCTCCCAAAGTGCTGGGATTACAGGCCTGAGCCACCACGCCCGGCCTATAGTCCCTTTTTCTGCATCTGGTGGCAAGAATGCCTCACGGCCAATTAAGAAGTCATGGGATTCACTAACACTTGTGTTGCTAAGGTCAGCAACCCGTTGCAAAATCCAGTGAGCTAACTTCTGGGTAACAAAAGAGTCAGAGCCCAGTATCTTTAAAAAAAAAAGATAATAGTCAATGTTAATTATTCACAAAGCATATACCAGATGCTTCTTCCCTGTCCTCGGAACTTTATTTTTCTCTTTAGCACTTATTACCATTTGACATGCTATATTTAACTTATGTGTCTAGTGTGTCTTCCTCAAGTAACTGTCCCCAAAAGCAGAAATTTTTGTCCTGTTCTATTTACTGCTATCTCCCCAGCACTTGGAAGCGTGTCTGGGAAATGATAGTTGCTTGATAAATGTTTGTCGAATAAGCTCTAACATTTGAACAAAATAGCACAACAATTTGGTGTGTTTGGTAGTTCTTTAAAAATTTAAACAAGCATCTACCCTATGACCCAGCAATTCCACCCCTAAGTAATTACTTAAAAGAAATGAAAACCTGTGTCCAAAAAAAAAAAAAAAAACAAAGCCCTGTACGAGAGTATTCATTAATAACCTTATTCCTAATAGCCAAAAACTGCAAAACAACCAAATGTCCATCAAAAGGAGAATAGATAAATACATTGTGGTGTATCCCTTAAATGTAATAGAACTCAGCAATGAAAAGAAACAAACCCTGCTACAAAGAGCAGTATGCATGAATCCCAAAAGCTTGTGTTGTGTAAAATAAGCAAGACACAAAAAGATAGATCCTGTATGATTCTGTTTAATATGATGTCAAGGAACAGAAAAGGCTGAGCTATGGAGATAGAAATCAGAGCAGTGGTCTCCTAAGGTGCTTGGGCATTGCCAGGCAGGGCTGTAGGAGCTGCCTGGGGTTAGGGAAGTGTTCTTTAACTTATTTTGGGTAGCAGTTACAGAAATGTAAACAATACTGAAACTTACCAAATGAGCCATTTAAGACAAAGATGCGCATCTTATGATATATAGGTTATATTTCAATTTTTTAAAAATCTGTTTTTGGCTGGATGAGGTGGCTTACACCTGTAATCCCAGTGCTTTGGGAGCCTGAGGCAGGAGAATCCCTTAAGGCTAGAAGTTCAAGACCAGCCTGAGCAACACAGCAAATTCCTGTCTCTATAAAAAAAATCTAAAAATTAGCCAGGCCATGTTGGTGCACTCCTATAGTCCCAGCTACTGGAGAGGCTGAAGCAGGAAGATCACTTGAGCCCAGGAGTTCAAGGCTGCAGTGAGCTGTGATAACACCGCTGTACTCCAACCTGGGAAACAGATCAAGACTCTCTCTCTTACAAACAAACAACTATCCCCCCTGCCACAAAAAAAAAAAAAAAAAAAAGAACAAAAAACCCTGTTTTGAAAATATTAGCCAAAAAGTGTTGGAGACTTATTTCTTTTCTCTTGGAAAGCAGTGTGATCTAATGAACTAGTGCCCCATTTTCTAGCTGGGAGATCTCGTGGCCTCTGTTGTCTCCCATGTAACGCAAGGAATACGATGCTTACCTGACAGCATTTTTATTAGAATCCAGTGAGATAAGGTATATAATATGTTCAGCATCTGGCGAGATCCATAAATGTTAGTTCTCTGTCTTGATATTAAAAATAAAAGACAATTCTCCACCCTGATTGCTTCGTTCCAGCAGCTTCAAGTTTTGTCTATTTTTTGCCTGCTGGCAATTTTCTGAGCATGTCTGTGTTCTTTAAATATTGAAAAATTCAGTCTATAATACCACAAGTGCTTTTGACCTTGAAGCAAGAGAAAACTGGGTCAAATTGAATCAATTTAGATAATGGCAAAGTTAAAAGTCAGTTCTGAAATCTGTTCCCTAAACTACAGAACTTTAGATCTTTTTGGTTTTTTTTTAAAGGAAGTGAATTGAAGGAGCATTGACAAAACCTTTTTAAAAACCGTCATTTTGATTCTCAAAGTAAACGTCTGCTAAAGATTATGGGTTTGGGCAGTGCTGTCATTTCATTATGGTAGAAAAGGGGAGTAATCACTGGTTGATTTTGCATTACTGACCGGCTCAAAGACTCCTGTTACTCTGTAGTCACAGCCAGTCTGCTCCAGAGACTCTGTGTGATGGTTAGATCTTGGTTGTGGATCCCTGAACTCATTGCCCCAGGGGACACTGTGACACAGCCAGGGTAGCAGATGCCAGCTCTCAGTCAGGCTGTGAGAACAAGTCCCTCTCTCCTGCTGGCAGCCACATCTAAGAACCCGAGGACACTATGAGGTGGCAGGACCTGGGTCAGCTGGAATCTGATTCCCTGGGCCCCCACCCCAGGCCTAACAGAGGTGGCCTGATTGCCTGGCTTTAAAAGACGTAGGACAAGAGCGCCAGACAAGCCAGCTCCACCCTCCAAGCCTTGACCCAGGAAGTCCTGTCCTGACATCGGGCTATCTACCCGACAGCGACAGCCGGATGTCTTCCTCACATTGTCTTAATTAGACTCGAGCAGAGGGTGGCCAGGCAGTAACAAACTACAAGATTCTGGAATGAGTAGGAGCAGCCTAAGGCCGACTGTCACCTCTTTCCTAGTTCTGACTGCAGGCCTCCTACACCATATCAGCACTTCCAAGAAACTTCCATGTTTTCCTGGTGGCTTGGTACCATGGGATCTTCTCGAAATTACAGAGCAGAGGTGTGGGACCCCACTTCCTCTCCATCTCATCAATGCCATGGGGGCTATTTGTAGTTTAAGGTGAGTAGTACAGAGCCTCTGTGGCCTTGGACCAGTTTTTCTTTCTAGGCCTTAATTTCCTCTTCTATAAAATGGGGATGATCACACCTACCCCAGTGGGGTTGTCCTAAGCATTACATGAAAAAACAAATCTACAGGCCGGGCGCTGTGGCTCACGCCTGTAATCCTAGCTCTTGGGAGGCCGAGGCGGGCGGATTGCTCAAGGTCAGGAGTTCAAAACCAGCCTGAGCAAGAGCGAGACCCCGTCTCTACTATAAATAGAAAGAAATTAATTGGCCAACTGATATATATATAAAAAATTAGCTGGGCATGGTGGCGCATGCCTGTAGTCCCAGCTACTCGGGAGGCTGAGGCAGGAGGATCACTCGAGCCCAGGAGTTTGAGGTTGCTGTGAGCTAGGCTGATGCCATGGCACTCACTCTAGCCTGGGCAACAAAGAGAGACTCTGTCTCAAAAAAAAAAAAAAAAAAAAACAAATATACAGGTATCCCAAAAGTCACCACACTTAGGGAAAATAGGAAATTGTAGCTAACTGTACCTCTATTTACAAAATTTTTCCTTTGTAGGGAGAATTTTGGGACCCCCCGCAGTTCTTGGCACATTGCCTCCAGAGTAATTGTTCAACAGCTATTGTTGTGTTATAATTCCTTGCATAATAACGTATCACGTGGTTTCTGATACCTTGCTGTCTCCTAGTGATAATCCCGTTAATGTCCTCTCCAAGTCTCGCTCTTATGTAGGAGGTCTCAGTCATGTTGGTTCTCCCAGGAAGTTTTGTCTACCACTCCTGAGCTGCTTCTGTCACAGAATCTCACCCTTTCTTAGATCTCATCTTCTTTCAAAGGAGATGGAAAAAGGGCAAGAATTCTTGTTAAATGCTGAAAAATTCTCATTTCTTCCTGTGACTCAGTTTTCTTACATCAATAGCAAACACAGAACCCGCTTATGACCCATCAGGCAGGCAGAGATTCAGGAGCTAAATATTAACATTAGCAAAATCGTTTGCTGTCATCCAACAAAAAGGCTCCAAGATGGTACGCACAAGGTGTTCAGGGTTTCCTACTTCTGCAAATGAGCTCATTATTCCTGAGTAGGGCGAGAGCCACAGAATGACAATCTTGTAGAGCTGGAAGGGTCCATGGAGAACATTTAGTCTGCAGGGTGTTAGGGAAATATAATTAAAAGAATAAAATCTTCTCCCAACCCAGAAATCCTCTCCATAAGATAGTAGAGACAGAAACTGTTTTATTATCGAATAAACCAGAATGTGATGCATCTCACAATCTGCTAAGAGATTACGAAGATGAACAAGTCTGACCCTTTACATAACCAACACATATAGCCCGTATATACATACTTTCAAGATAAATAATAACTAATCCCCAGAAGTAAGAGGACTCGGCAGCATCTCTTGTCACACACAGTTCCTTCTAACTTTTTTTTTTTTGAGACAGAGTCTCGCTTTGTTGCCCAGGCTAGAGTGAGTGCCATGGCATCAACCTAGCTCACAGCAACCTCAAACTCCTGGGCTCGAGCAATCCTTCTGCCTCAGCCTCCTGAGTGGCTGGGACTACAGGCATGCACCACCATGTCCAGCTAATTTTTTCTATATATATTAGTTGGCCAATTAATTTCTTTCTATTTATAGTAGAGACGGGGTCTTGCTCTTGCTCAAGCTGGTTTCAAACTCCTGACCTCAAGCAATCCTCCCGCCTCGGCCTCCCAGAGTGCTAGAATTATAGGCGTGAGCCACCGCGCCCGGTCAGTTCCTTCTAACTTTACCATTGTAGTGCAGAGTCTACCTGTGCTAGCTTCATCCAGAGGAGAAGCAAACTTCTCATATCTTTATGACAGGGGTAATTTTGCAAACTGGAGCAAGGAGCCCACCGAAGTTAGGTTCTTACCCTCCCATAGGAACTGGGACTAGGGCTGCCATCTGCCTTGGTGTTGCATTTCAAAAAGATGCTCCCAGGTCCTCAAAGAAACATTCCTGAGGCCCATCAGAGGCTATTAAAGCCATTAGAAAGAGTTATTTACGTTTGAAAAGGATAGAGAAAACTTTTGAAAAGAAAGAGGAGAGGCAAATCTCTTCCCTTATTTTTAATAGGAAATTAAGCCTGGCATTTTTAGTTTCTATTTGCCCTTACAGGAGACCCAGGCCCAAGGAAGGCCTTCAAGTGGGGGTTATAATCCCTCTGAAACTACACCCAATTTTCCAAGTATAAGCAGATTTTCTGGAGAGGGACCCACAGCTTTCATAGATTCCCAAGGATCCAGTGACCTAATCCTTTCATTTTGCACATGAAGAAGTCAAGGCCTCTTGTAGTTAACTACAATTTATAGGAGGCCATTGGTTTGGACTGAGCTCCTGCACTGGGACCGAGAGACCAAACGGAAGTAGAGTCACTTGTGCTGAAGTCCCATGCCCCCAGCCAAAGCTAAGCTGTTCATCTGGCCTTCTGAGGAATCAGGACAGTGAGACACGACATCTAAGTCCCCAAGCAGGGAACTTTTAGCCAGTGTTATAAGGAAATCCTCTCTGCTTTAACCTTCTCCAGGAAAGTAGCTTCAAAACAACCAATCTGCTTTTTGTCTTCTGTTTCTGCTTCCTCAGCTCTTTTCTGTCTATAAAACCAACCTCCTCTGCTCAGCTCATGGGAACATTGATTCCGTTTTATAGAATGGGCTGCTGCCTGATTCTAGAATCATAAGTAAAGCCAATTATGATCTTTACACTTTAGCCAAGGTGATAGAGTAAAACTCTGTCACAAAGGGAAAAAAAAAAGATCTTTACACTAAATGTGTTGTAATTTTGTCTTCTGACAGCCTGAAGAAAGGAAGTATGGTTTTTACAAATTAATTTAAATGTGGTGATATAGAAAGAGACCTACTCTCTGCTGCTAGGAGTTGTGGGACGGCTGCCACATGGTCGCCCTGTGTCTTTTCATCCCATCTTTCAAGCAGCTCGCTCAGAATCTGCCTGGCTTACCAAGAATTTCCAAGCCCTCCCTGCCACCCAAATACTACACTCTTCCATGGAGAAAGGGTTGCCAGATTGAGCAAAAATAACAAGAACAAACAAACCAACCACAAAAGACAAAAAAAAAGGATACCTAGTTAAATTTGAATTTCACATAAACAATTAATATATTTTTTAGTGTAAGTATGTCCCATATCTGAAATTCACAATGAACTGGGCAAACTCTATGGAGATAACAAGGCCACAGACCCAGCCTGCAGCACACTTAAGTAATATCTCCATTTAATTGCTTGCTAAAGATAGAGTCTTCTGGGAGCAGACCAGAGAGTCCCAAGCTGGCCTAAGAGTCAGGG
The DNA here is from genome assembly GCF_040939455.1 of Microcebus murinus. Lineage (NCBI taxonomy): Eukaryota > Metazoa > Chordata > Mammalia > Primates > Cheirogaleidae > Microcebus > Microcebus murinus. The sequence continues at coordinate 39,917,504 of NC_134122.1, read as the reverse complement.
AGGCCACCAAAGGAAGCACCTAAATCCATAATCCATGGATTGAGTAATAATTTTCTAGGTTAAAGGGGTGAGGAAGTTGCTAAGCTGAAACTGGGGGGTCAAACTTTCAGGTCATAGTACCTCCTGCCCTGAAAGCAGTAAGAGGAGCTCTGGGGATTCCCTTCTTGTTAGGGTGGGGACTCATAATGCAGGATGAGAAAGAATTCTCAACACAAAGATGAGAATAGTTTTAAAGAAAGAAATTTTATTTTATTTTTCCTTAGAGAGATAGGGAAAGGAGTGAACATAACAAAGAAGAAATGTTGGCCCAGAGGACAAATGGTTTGGGCTTTTCATGGAGCTAAACGGGGAAAAAAGTGATTGTTGCCAGCTGATAACAGAAAATGACTGTGAAATACTTGTATCTATTTTTCCCTTTTTTCCCCCTCTTCTCTTCAAGGCTGCTAAAATAAAACTTTGAGAGATACCAAGTTAAGCCCCAGGTAGTTGATCAAAAAAGGGGCTGTTGTGCTGTGATCTTTCCCTTCAAAGGGGTAACTATGTTCTGTGAGTTTATTCCTCTTTCTTTCTGTTAGTTAATTTTTCTCTGTTAGATAGTTTTAGTAGCAAGGCCATCCTATCACTTCTTTCCTATGACAGTCATATAGTCAGTAGCTGGTACAGGTCACCCAGGACACAAGGCCTGTGTGGGCTTCTATGACACCTCCCAGTGAATTGGAAAAGAGTGCCTCTTCCATAAGGGAAAAACTGTAATTACTACATTATTTGTTTTTCAATAATCATGATTACTAAAATGAAGTCAATCTGAATAGATTTTGCAAATTAAATTATCAGACATAAATTTTAGAAAATGGACCTTTTAATCACAATAATGAGAAACTCAAGGTCACCAGACTAAACATAATTACACATCTTTCTTCCTTTACAACATTCCCAGGATGGCTTCATTGCTTACGTGCCCCAGTATTCTGTTTTCTGTAGAAATCATTGCCAGACTTGACTGCCTTTCTTAGGGCATTACAGGCTTTAAGTATTTTGAATAAATTTGAATTCTGAGAAATTATATTGGCAAAGTTGAATATATCCTGGGAGCTAGTATGTAAAGAGATGCCAGGTGCAGTCCCCTAAGCTTGTAATCCCAGCTACTCAGGAGGCTGAAGCAGGAGGATTGCTTGAGCTCAGGAGTTTGAGACCACCCTGGGCAACTTAGCAAGACCCCATCTCTAAAAAGTAAAAATAATAAAAATTAAAGTTGGTATAGTGATAGACAAACTTTTTAAAAAAAAGAGGTATGTAGACAGGCCTCTGATAAAGCTATTGCTCCAAATATAGTAAAATACATTCACGGATAACATACTAGATTTTAGAAAGTAACCTGAGGCTTTTACTGCTTATATGGTAATATCCCATCAATATCACATTGCTTATATATATACACAGTCTATTTGTCTTATAAATTTGCACGTAGTAGAGTATTGCACATGCATTATGAGTCTCAAATACATGGCCTCTAGATCACTCGTAGATTAAAATGCTCAGTATCATAAACTTGTCTTTGAAAGATGATACTTTTGTAAAAAATTAAAAAAAAAAAGAAATTTACTCCCAAATTAATTTTGGATCATAGCTAGGCTGATCATGGGATTTTTTTAAAAAAATGAGTTTTCCTTACCTTTTAAAAATATTTTCCACATCAAAGTCAAGAGGCTGCAATTTGTTTAGCATCCCTCATGTATATTTTATAAATATTGTCTCTTAGTTTTTCTTCAAAACATTTCTGAATCCCTTCAATGTTTCCAAGAACATTATATACATTGAATCTTGGCTCCTATAATTCTTTGCTAATGATATTAGTTTTACTTAACACATCATACCAAATAAGCGCTAAACAAATAAATCCAAAAGTGTAGTTTTCAAAAAGTATGCCTTTGGCTGAAGTCTAGAATTTATATCTTTATTGAATATTAAGAATTTCTCTCTTTTTGTCTTTTTTTTTGTTGTTATTGTTTTTGTTTTTGTTTTTTAGAGACAGATCCTGTGGCCCAGGCTGGAGTGCAGTGGTGTGATCATAGCTCACTTCAGGCTTGTACTCCTGGCCTCAACTGAGCCTCTTGCCTCAGCCTCCCAAAGTGCTAGGATTACTGGCATAAGCCACCACACCTGGCCTGAATATTAAGAATTTCTAAAACAAATTTACACATAGCAATTGAAGTTTCATGCTATCAAGACATCAAGTCAACTTCCCCAATGTATATTCAACAATATTTTCAATTTATGTTTGCTAAATGTATTTGCAATACACTTCAACATTTCACTGAAGTTGAAAATAGTCATATAGTTTTTGGATACAATAAAAAGTGTCAGTGGTATCAAAAGATTTTAAAAAAAATTTTGCTGCATCCTTTCCTACTGAGTTTAAAGAATACACAGAACTTGACATGAGTAGCGTGAAGAGGGTCTCCTTCTCTAAGGGCAGCTGGGCACAGGGCCTCTAAGAAGGGTGTCCCTGCCAGGTGGGATTGGTGGCAGCAACCTAGTACTATCAGAAAGGGCCTGCTGAGGGGAGGTCTGGCAGGAGGTCAGAGTCGGAGCAGGGTGAAGAGGATGTCCACATGGGTGGGGCAATGCAGCATGGAGAATCTGACCCTGTGTGGGCGAAGAGGGCATCTGGCAGGGCAGACGCAAGGCTGGTCACATACAGGGGAAGTGACCAAACTATGTAAGTATATAAGGGTAATGGGAACCAGGTTAACCAGGTTTGGAGAAGGTAGTTACAAATATGGAAAGAGGGGACTAATTAGAATGAACCTTGTATGTTGGATTGAAGTGGAAAGTAATTACATAAACTCAAGTTCAAAATATATAGAGATATAAAAATAAATATGGATGCAGATGTGTGCACGCATGCTCAGACATACATGTATCGGCAGATGCACATAACTACATGCTTATGTATATTTAGCACTGTGCATTATGTCGCCTGGGATCAGTGGCATCCCAATAGCAATGAGCATCTCCAAGGTTCAGATCTTGGCTTCTGAGTTCCATTCTCCACTTAAGGGACCCAGGAGAAGTAACTGATTTCAGGGCTGGGCAGGGGCAGACAGGATAGACTTGGAACATCCTGTAGTGCCAAAGTGCTCAAAGAATGATGGGGGCTTGTTGAAAGAACACAGAAATCAGCACAAAAAGAACCGCCAATCTGTCCCCCAGGCTGGGGACAACAGGCGTATCAAAACAAATAATGATGGTAACAGATTATAAGCCATTAAAAATAGGAAAACAGGCCGGGCGCGGTGGCTCACGCTTGTAATCCTAGCACTCTGGGAGGCCGAGGCGGGCGGATTGCTCAAGGTCAGGAGTTCAAAACCAGCCTGAGCGAGACCCCGTCTCTACTATAAAAATAGAAAGAAATTAATTGGCCAACTAATATATATATATAAAAAATTAGCCGGGCATGGTGGCTCGTGCCTGTAGTCCCAGCAACTCGGGAGGCTGAGACAGCAGGATTGCTTGAGCCCAGGAGATTGAGGTTGCTGTGAGCTAGGCTGACGCCACGGCACTCACTCTAGCCTAGGCAAGAAAGCGAGACTCTGTCTCAAAAAAAAAAAAAAAATAAAAATAGGAAAACATAAGTCCATACAAATATAAAAATTAATAACTGGTAAATCAGAAGAGGAATAAGATATTTACATAATGTTAAAGTACCACCCCACAAAATACTTCTGAATTTTGAAAGGGGAAAGTATGACTTTGCCATGGAGAAGACTGGCACATACCACCTTAATCAAGTGATCAGGTTGCATCACCAGAGCACAGCGGTGCACACCTGTAGTCCCAGCTACTCAGGTAGCTGAGGTGGGAGGATCACTTGAGCCCAGGAGTTCCAGGCTGTGGCATGCAGTGGCCATGCCTGTGAAAAGCCTGGTGTGGGCACCCATGCTTTGTTCCAGATCTTAACAGAAAAGTTTTCCCCCTTGATTATGGTGTTAGCTGTGAGTTTTTCATGAATAACCTTTACTATGTTGTGAAACTTTTCTTTTGTACCTAAACTGTTAAGAGTTTTTATCAAGAAAAGATCCCTATAGTTTATCAAATGATTTTTGTGTCAATTTAGATGATAATGTGGTTTTTATCTTTCATTCTGTTAATGTGAAGTACACAATGGTGTTTTATTTTTAATTTTGAGATACAAGCAGTATATGAGTCAGAAAAGCAGCTCTTTGTATGCAAGCAGATTATTTTAGAAATTATTTGGGCAAAAAGATCTTTCCATTATCCAACTTGCTCTCTATTTTATAATCAAAGCAGGACAATACAGAGGCATCTCTCACCTAACATTAGTTAATGCATTCTTGAAACTCAAATCTTCCTCCATTATTTTAAATGAGAAAATTTATTATACATTATATGCCTGTAACAGAGTAGTCACCCCTCCTCCCATAGATACAGAAGGGATATATTGAGAGTTGGGAACATGTAACAGAGGGAAAGGCCTGGAAAAAATGGCAAAAATATTTTCTGTTTCTGTAAAACAACCCGCACTCCTTTTTGAGAACTAAAGCAGGCAGCTCTGCCTCAGGCCAGCAGTTGGGAGAGGCAGGGTCAGTTTTTTGTTTATTTTTGCGACAGGAGATTGCCCGACCTGGTAAAGGGAGGTTCAAGGTAGAAGTCATGAGATTGTCTTCAGCAGAGATGGGAAGATCAGAAACATCAACTGTAGTTGAACAATAGTTGCATGAAGTTGAGACCCCATCCTTTAAAAGCTCTGTATCTGTGTGAGTATGCAGGAAATTTGGATTTTGAGACAAGAAGGTCTACCATTTTTCCTCCTTTGCTGGAAAAATAATAAAACTTCTCTTCCCTCCTCCCCAAATCACTTGTCCTCATTTTTCTGATTCGGCCTCGTGGACAAGTGCCAACAGAAAAATCTCTAACCAACTTACGAAGGCAAACTAAAACACAGTGAAACACCTATATGTAAGTAACAAAACCATGAAGGGATACAAAATGCTAAAACATTGCTTCTTGATCTCAAAACACTGAATGCACTGTTAACCAATACTTGCTCTGTATCCACTAGCAGGGGGGACTTGCATGCAATATTATATTAGCAATGCAGCAAGCAAGTAACACATAACTGTAAATGGATCTACTAGGGAAAATGCACATGAAGCTTACCATAAATTAAGAAAATTGCCTACAATTCTACTCACTAAGTGACACAGATACTTGGAGCTGACAAAACTTGAGAAGCTGCTACTGTAGATTCAGATAAATCTTCAGAGCGAGTGGTGACACTACAGAATGAAAAAAAATTGCCAAGAGGATCTCTGCTTCCACTCTTAGCACTTATGGGTGTAAATTTCTTTATAGGGTATAATCGAGGCAGGAGGCTGTTCTTAAAAGCAAGACTCCATCCTATGACTTCAAGAGTAGGGATAGTGTTGCTTACATGATTTTAAACCATTGGTGTCTTGGGGTTTGATACAATGCTCTTCCAGGTCTTCACTGTAGTCTTCTGCAAACTCAGTGGTTGATAGTCCCTCAGCGTGAGATGTTTAAGAGCTCTCCCACGTCACTTTCACTCTCTCCTCCAAACCCACTGCCTTTGTAGGGGTCATGGCTTTGCCTGGACATCCACCTCATTAAAGCCTTCAAAATCAGCCACAGATTCCACAGATTATAGGGTTAATTTCTTCCATAACCACGTATTGTTTATAGAAAAACTCTTCTCAGTGATGGTTAAGGTTTCATCTGCAATCTGGCCCAAAATTGGAAATATTTTCCATACAAACATCAGCTAAAATCTTTGTATTGGGAAATAAGCACATCCTTTTGTTACAAAAGTTGAATTTTAAAAAAATGCAAGGGTCTACTGTGAAACCAATATATAGTGTATACCTGTGTATTCACCCTGCTGGAAAGAGGCATTTTATTTTCATCTTTCAGAAAATTGCTATAACACGCTGACTTTACTTTAAAAAGAAGGTGGTTTTATGCCAAAAAATGCCATAATAAGCAATAAATTGCCCATTTTTGGAGTCAATAAATTAGTAATGTTTGAAGAAAAGAATTTCAAAATAATAAAGATGGCTTTTATGGTAAGAGCATCTCCTTAGATGTGGGGCTTTGTGCAGTGCAGAACATGAACAATTTTATGTGGCGGCCAGTGGTCAGATCCATGCATCAACTCATTTTGTATTCCGTTAAAAGAGAGCCTTGTGCATGGTAGGCGTTCAATTAAATACTGACAACATGGCAGGATGGTTACTTCAAAGCCCACTTCCCTAACTTTTTCAGGTATCCAGACATCTTCCTAACCCACCTCATCAACTCACTGACGTGCATGGTGGTCTGATTGTGTCCCCCAAAATTCATTCGTTGGAAACTCAATCCCCAATGCAACAGTGTTGAGAGGTGTGGTCTTTTGGGAAGTGTTTGGCAGAACCCTCATGAATGGATTATGCTGTTATGAAAGAGTTTGAGGGTGTGGGTTTACCGTCTTCTGCTCTTCTTCCACGTGAGGAATAGCATCCTTCCCTCCAGAGGATGCAGCATGCAAAAACCATCTTGCAAGTGGAGACTGGGCTCTCACCAGATACCAACCCTGCCAGCACCTTGATTGTAGACTTTCCAGCTTCTAGAACTGTGAGATAAAGTTCTCTTCTTTATAATTGTCCAGTCTCAGGTATTCTGTTATAGTAACACAAAATGGACTAAGACAGCATGCTTCAATTTATTCACAATCTGCAAGCTCTACAGAGGAGTAAATCCATTTTCTCTTTTTCCTCCGAAAGGAGAGAAGGCTTCTCGTTTTCCCCTCCTCCAGGTCCCATCCAACCGTTACCTTCTCTCCACTAGGAAGTTGATTGTGTCAAATTCTGAAAATCAGACAGCTTTTGATCACTGCACCTCTTTGTTTTACTCTCTGCTGTAAGCTCTCTGGATGACAAACAGTTCTCTAAAACTAATCTTGTTATCATGTGCTACAATTTTTCTACAATTCTTCTTCCTCCTCTCAATGCAGTAAAAACGTCATGTGTTTCCCCTAAAGGTTGGTGGTTTAGCAGTTCTGTTTTTTAGCCACCCTCATGAGCAAACACAGGATAAACTCCCGCACGTGTTTTCCCTGTCACTTTCTTATGTTCTGTGTTCCCAGGCTGGTAGGGCTTAACAATCAGAACCCTATAACTTTGATTGACTACTTGACCTTTGTGAGTTGTTTCCCAGAAATGGTGGAATTTCTGCAAGATAAAGGAGTTGAGGTTCTGAAGGCACCTGCCACAGACTTTCTGATGTCAGGACTCACTGTCCCTCACTAACTTGTAACTTCTAGATCAACTTGCCCCAGTGCACATAGCCCCTCCTTAATTTCAACACAACCTGCCCAGGTGCCCACAGCCATGTTCTGTCAACCCTTACAAAAGCCCCTGCTCTCTGTTACTCAGACAGACAGATTTGGGTCTGCCCCTCTTGTGCTGCCAGCTGCCAGCATTAATATCAAAAATTCCTTTCTTCCTTGGCAGTCCCTAGTGTCTCAGTAATTGGCTTTCTGTTCAGCAAGCAACTGGACCTAGGATGGAACCCCTTTGTGGTTTTGGTAACATTTTGTTAACCTGCAAGGAGCCCCCAAACATGTAATTTGAATATTGGAGCACTGATGACTGAAAGTATTATGGGATGATAATAATTTTAAGTGAAATATATTTTCAAAGTTTTGGGTTAGTGAGTCTAGGATGAGAAGTCAGAGTCCCAGAGATGTAGCTTCTGGCCTCCCATGGAGCTGCATCGTGGATGGAGGGACCAAGAATGACAGGCTTCTGTCTTCTCTGATCATCATGAAGACATTTCTTTTATAAAAAAAAAAATCTCTATTTTCCCACTTTAGAAATAAATCCTTGGATTTAATGGTAAAAATCAAAGTGCCATATCTCCATTTAAAAGAGTGTCCTGCAAATAGAGGAGCCTTGAAAGATAGTCCAATGAGATGCAGGAAGAAATATTAGAAGTTTCTAATTAATTTATAAGTCAATTAGAAGTTTCTATTTAATTTTCATGTCATCCTTTTAAATATTTATTTTTTGTATATCATTTATAATGCATGTAATAATTTAGGGCATCAGTATGTCAATAACTTATAAAGAAATAAATACACATGCATAAATATATATGCTTACATTATCGGTATATTCTCAAAAAAAATTCTTTTTTGGAAAGAGAGGTGCACAACAAAAAGTGTTTGGAGACACTGTAATGTGGACCCAGGTATAAAGCTTCCCCTGACCCCACTTCCCTCTGTCTATAGTGTGAATCATTAGAACCCCTTTGCCACCACACCTGCTCCCTGAAATGTTCCCTGTGTACCATTCGGCTCCCGTTGCCACTCAGACCATCCCTGCAGGCTGTGCTGAGAGTACGGTAAGGACAGGAGTAGGCCAGGTGGGCATTCAGTCTCACCTCCGCCTCCATTAGGGCTCCCACATCTTGAAAGGCCAGCGTAACCCAGTGTTTGCAAACATAAGCTCTGGAACTGAAGTGGGTGGAGAGCCAGCTGGTCCCTCTGTAGCTATAGGCCCCTGGGAGAATTGTGTGACTTCTCACCAAACACAGTGCTCATGTGTGACATGGGAGTGAAAACAGTATGTCCCCCGTGGGCTGCTGTGAGGACTATGAGGATGCCAGTCAGAGCTCAGCAGCCCTCAGTAGACAGCACCGTCCCTACCAGCAGCTGTGGACGCTACAGTCACAATTACTCACGTAATCAGAATGGAGTCCATAGTTTGAGATGACTTTAAGGCAAAGTCTCTGGCTGGATATCCCAGACTAACCTGTTTTCAGATGAATTCTGCTCTATTGGGAAGAATGATTCAGCTAGCTGCCAGTGGGTTTCTTTGAAACCCTTTCTCAATTGCTGGATTCTTCCTGAAGAAATGTTCTCAAGGGAGAAAAAGTGGGGAGATACTCTCTCTTCAACAGAAATGGGGAAATGGTTATATGGCCAATTCATAGTGCCTTGGACATAGAAGATGCTCAATAAATACGTTTTATGTGATAAATTATGGCTTTTGAATGAAGCCTGTCTCTTATATCTAAAAATAACACCAATAGTGATGGTAATTCCAAAAGGCACATTGTGGCCAATGACATGTAATTAACCTGATCTGCTCTTTAAGCCAAGAGCTTAATTAGGCTTGGATGATTGAGTAGAGTATGATTAAAAACAAACACTAACAAGATGCCCAAAAGCCCAATTCCTCTTCCCGTTAATTTTCTGCTAGAACAAAAGAAAAGCCCCAGGGAGGTTTATGTTGCTACCGAATATAAGGTGGCCAAATCCCAAACTAGGAAGGTTTGGAGTTTGTTTTGATTGCAGACATGTGCAATTATATGGATGTGCTGTTTGTTTATTCCAAAGGACATTTCCCTGTGAGGCTGCAAATATATCTCAGTCTATTTACTAAGGTGCACAAAAAATATGATTTAAGTTTTTAAAAAATCTGTTTAAAGTTCTATTTCAAGTGCAATTTTGCCTACTATGATGGGCTGCATGGTGTCCCTCCCAAATTCATATGTTGAATCCTAATCCCTCATATTTAGAACATGACTGTATTGGAAGATGGGGCCTTTAAAAAAGTAATTAAGTGAAAATAGGGTTATTAGGGTGGGCACTAATCCAATATGACCTACATCCTTATAAGAAGAGGAGATTGGGACACAGACACACATAGAGCATGTTGGGGACACAGGGAGAAGATGGCCATCCACAAGCCAAGCAGAGGGGCCCCAGGAGAAACCAACCCTGCTGACACCTTGAACTTGAACTTCCAGCCTCCAGGAATGTGAGATAATGAATTTCTGTTGTTTAAGCCCCCCAGCCTGTAACTGGTCTGGCAGCCCTAGCACATAATACACCTATGCTTCAGAAATGATCGCTTTCAATTTGAGCGTCCCGCCCTTTATCCTAAAGTTTTGTTTCAGTTTTGGGGCCTGGTGTCAGAGTACCAGGCGGGGCAGGAGCTCACCACATCTGCTCTGCTGGGCCATCCAGCCACTGCACAGCTGTCCCCAGGGCTGGCTACAGAATTTGCAACCCTAGTGCAAAATGAAAATAGGAGGCCCTTTGTTCAAATAGCATGAAAAAAAAGCACTGTTAAATGTACCAAAATAGAAAGCACTTTCCTTTCTTTTGCAGTCTCTCTCGGCTTGTTATAGTGATTTTTATTTGTTATTTAATGTCATTCTAAGTAAAGAAAAATTTTAAATTTTAATTATTAGCATGAATTTTACCATTCATCTTTAGAGTTTACAATACCAGTCCTTAATCACTCGTATGTGGATCTACCAGAATTATGCAGTTCAATTTCATGCTGGGAAAGGCATATGTATTTTGTTCTTGCTATATAAACTCTGCACAAAACTAACTCAACCGCTTTCATTTCATCTTTTGGTGCACACACCTTCCACCTTGGACTGACAGGTGAGCGAGGAAGGGCCGAAAGGACAAAGAACAGTGGGTTGCCGTATGTGCTCCATTTCTTCTGCATCTCACCACTGCAAGGGGAAGTGATTGGCTAACACAGGGATGTAACGCGAGTGAAGAAGGATACAATGGGGTTTTTGGTTGTTCCTGTATCTTAGAACGCCATTTCCTTCTTTCTGAGTTCAGTGCAAGTTCCGATGTGCAGGGAAAGCGTGGCCTCTCGGAGCGGTCCCTGCCCTTGTTGCTGGGTCGCGGCTATAACTGGCTTTCCTGGCACCCGCTGCCCTCCCACACATCCTGGGTCGGATAATGCTGCACTCACCGCAAAGAACTTCGGACACTCAAGTCACCCTCCCTCCTCTATTCAGGCACTTGCTCCCCTGTCCCAAGGGAGCACAAGTTCAAAGGTAAAATCACTGGGAGTGTCAAGACACCCACCGGAGAGCATTAAACCATGCTGCGGGCCCCTCCGAGGACAGGGCTCTGCGTGACCAAGGTGCCCTGCCTGTCTCTCCATGTCCTCCCCCAGCCACCTTCAGGCCTGGAGACCAGAATCAAGGCTAAAGGAACGTCCCCCAGTGGATTTGCTGCAGTGAGATGTGCTTTCGATATGGATTGACAGTTTTTCCTCAGTATGTTTCAAGCCCCTCCCAATCCCCAGGTGTTGCCTCTATTTAATAGCACAAGATAGGACATCTGGTGCTCGAGGACCGAGGAACAGAGGGGAGGGCAGGGAGCAGAGGAACATTAGTCTATTCTCGGTTTTTGTTTCTAAAACTTAGGCTCTTAAGTAGATAGAAAAGCGTGGTGGCATAGACAAGAGATTCGGAAGAAAAGGTGTTAATTAAACGTTGTTGTCGTGCTGGTGCGGTGGCGTACACCTTAGTCCCAGCTGCTCAGAAGGCTGAGGTGGGAGGATCACTGTAACAGGAGTTCCAGGCCAGCCTGGGCAAGAAAGAAGAAGGCAAGGAGATTTCATCTCTATAAAAAAAAAAAAAAAAAAAAAGCTGTCTCCTCCATCCAGACTGAAAAATATGATATTCCCAAGCAGAGGGAGGATGGGGGTTGGAGGGGAACCCCTAGAAGGCAGCCATCAGAGGTTCCCCTGGAAATACACCCTAAACCCTTTTCTTTGGGCTGAGCCCTTGTGATGAGTCCACAAGGGCAGTCAAAGATGGTGCTTATCACACAAGACCACAGCGGTAAGAGAACAGCCACACGTATGACAGGTTGAAGTTATACTTAAGGTAAAAGCATATTTGAAATACATTTTCTTAAAACAAATGGTAAAGCCAGGATACAGAGAAAAATCTCGAACACTCGTGTGGTTGGTTGAAAAGTGACCCTCTAAGATGTCTCTGTCCTAATGCTCTGAACCTATGAACGTGACCTCAAATGGCAAAGGTGACTTTTCAGATGTGATTGAGTTAAGGATGTTGAGATGGGGGATTATCCTGGATTATCCAACTGGGCCATAAAATAATAATAAGGACCCTTGTATGAGAGAGACAGAGGAACATCTGCCCGCAGAAGAGGAGAAGGTGATATGCTGATGGCAGCCGATGTTGGAGTGATGCACTTCACAGATGGTGGAAGGGGCCACAAGCCAAGGAATGTAGGAGACCACTGGGAGCTATAGCAGGCAGGGAAGTGCGTTCTCTCCAGAGAGAACCAGCTCTGCCCACACCTTGAGTTAAGCCCAGAGAACCTGATGTTGGGCTGCTGACCTCCAGTGCTGTAAGAGAACACATGTGTGCTGTGTTTCAGCTGCTGAGTTTGTGGTAATTTGTTACAGCAGCAAAAGGAAACTAATGCAGCTCGTAAGTGTGCACACTGAAGATGGCATGAAAGGCGAGCCTGAAAAGGGGGTTCCTCTACAATGCACACCTGTGTGTGGTCCCTTCCCGGTCAAAGCCCAGCGTCTACTCATAGGCTGGTCTCTCACGGGGAAGAAGTCATTACGAAACCTCAGAATGAAGGTGCTGCACAGGGTGTGTGGGCAGAGGGGAGAGTGGCGGGTCATGACAGATGACACACCCTTCCATCAGAACACCCCACTCATTGGCCTTTTTCTGAGTCCTCTCCCCGTGGCCGTCTATTACAGAAGGGGCATTCGCTGCTTGCTTCGCGTTGCACTTGGCAGGCTCAGTGTGGTCTCTGGGACCTGCTTTCTCAAGGAAGAGATGCAGAGAGGCGCCGCCCAGCGATGCATGTGCCCGAGCGGTGGTCCAGGGACAGGGACTATCCCGTGGGCTCTTCACCCCGTAGCCAGGCAGGCTGAGATAATCCATTCCCAGCAGACACGAGCCTCATACTGAAGAGAGAGAGGACCATGATGAACATGGCAGCTTCGTTCTCCATTCTCAGGTGTCCCTTCTAGATCGTTCTTGCTTTTGTCCTTGGGAAGTCTCTGGGAAGAACGGCTTGGGGATGTGTAGATCCTTCTACGCCAACGCTGATTTGGCTAGATAGATGGAGCAGGGACAGGGCTGGGAGGGGGTGAGGCGAGAGTCATCCCATCTTTTGAGGATCTCACACTGTGCATCGTTTCAAGTTTCTCCCAAGGTCACCTGTCTCTGCCCATAGAAGGAATACTTCGGATGAGTCAAGTTGCCTGGAAAATGAATTTTTTAAATCTACCTCACCGTCTGCTGTAGTCCTGCATGAACGCCGCCCGGGGTGAAAGCTGTTTGCGCTGAGGTAGAAAAGTGGCTCCCTCAGGACGCTCCCTCTGCGAGGGCCGGAGCTCGTGGGGCCGCGCAGGCCCGACCCTCAGCCGTGGCCGGGCCGTTTCCCAAGTCTGTGCAAAAACCCAGCCCTCTTCCGGAGGCTGGTGCTGCATCTAGACAGACATATAAATATGTACATTAAATTTTTATATACACCGTTATATCTATATTTACATATGTTTATATGATATTTACCTATGTAGATATAAAATGTAAATATTATTTAAAATGCTCATTTGCCCTCAATTTTGGCAAGATGGAACACATGGCATTCAAGAACACACAGCACTCTTCCCAACTCCGCGATGTCCATTTCATGTGGCTTAATCCTCACAACATCCCCACCTTCGAGATGTTACAGTCAAGGTTCAGCGAGGACCGATCTCTTGCCTAAGGTTCTACACGCAGTACGTGGCCTCTCACTTGGGTTTAGAAGCCCACATGGGGGATTTGGCTTGGTCTCCTTGGCCGGGGACACAAAGCCCAAGGAGAAAGGGAGGGACAGACATACTCAGCTGGAGTTGAGGGCAGGTCTTAATTGGTCTTCCTGGGCTAAACAAAGAGAGTCCTGCCACCTAAAGAAGGAGACATCCCCACGGGTCCTGACTGGGCAGGAGTCTGAGAGCACAACTCTCCAAACTGGGGTGATGGGGGTGGCGGTGCGGGGGCATCCCTGGGAAATGGGAGCATGGGCTTCTCTATCCTACAAGTGTCAGAGGTTCCTCCTCACCTGGTATCATTCTGCCCACTCGTCCTTTCCCCCTTAAACAGCATTCCGAGGAAGGGGTATTCCAACTGCAGAATTACGGCAAGTGATGTAACATACTGACCCACCCCGGGGGGCTTTTGATTATTATGAGGGGCAGGTAATCCCAAGACAAATTAATGCATTTCAGGCACCAGCAAAATGACTCCAATGCTAATGTGAGGGTTGGTGATCATTAGAATAGAAATATTTCTGGGAGTTCCTCTTTTTTCTTCTTCTTCTTATTTTAGTGTATTATGGGGGTACAAGTGTTAAGGTTACATATATTGCCCATGCCCCCTCTCCCCCCTCAAGTAAGAGCTTCAAGAGTGTCCATTTCCCAAACGTTGCACATCTTACTCGTTGTGGTTGTATATACCCGTCCCCTCCTCCCCCTTCCTACCCTCCTGACACCAGATAAATGTTACTCCTATATGTCCACTTAGGTGTTGATCCGTTAATACCAATTTGCTGGTGAGTACATGTGGTGCTGGGTTTTCCATTCTTGAGATACTTCACTTAGTAGAATGGGTTCCAGCTGTATCCAGGAATATACAAGAGGCGCTATATTACCGTAGTTTCTTAAAGCTGAGTAGTACTCCATGGTATACATATACCACATTTTATTAATCCACCCATGAATTGATGGGCACTTGAGTTGTTTCCACAGCTTTGCAATTGTGAATTGTGCTGCTATAAACATTCAAGTGCAGGTGTCTTTTTCACAAAGTGACTTTTGATCTTTTGGGTAGATGCCCAGTAGTGGAATTGCTGGATAAAATGGTAGATCTACTTGTTGGGAGTTCCTCTTAACCTCCCTCATCCTTCCTTCTCCTCTCTAAGTGAGTGCTATGCCACTTAGGTTTTCTGAAAGAAACATGGATGGCATAGTAAACTGCGTGACCCCTGCAGCTTAATTCATCCCTGAACAACAATTAATGTTATGGACCTCACCGTTCTTGGTTCCTGAGTCAATACAAATCGGCACCAGACTGAAAAAGGCATATACGCAGGCAAGGCTGCATGGGGGCAGGGGGCAGTTTGTGCAAACAAAAGGGAAAAGTGCTGGTTAAGGAGCAGCCAGACTGGCTCTCCCAACAAAGGGCTGGGGAACTTAAAAGATACAGAGAGGGCTGGGCTCAGTGGCTCACGCCTGTAATCCTAACACTCTGGGAGGCCGAGGCGGGAGGATCGCTCAAGGTCAGGAGTTTGAAACCAGCCTGAGCAAGAGCGAGACCCCCTCTCTATTTAAAAAAAAAAAAAAAAGGTACAGAGAGAGAAAGAGAGAGTTTAACGCTAGCACTGAAATCATAGCATGTAGAGGTGGTGTTTTGGTGGCAGCTGCCCATCCAGCAATCATGCTTCTTCATACATCATATGTCTCATTAGCATAGTAAATCTTTATACCCTTGGGTGTGATTTTTAGCATTAAAATGAGGCAAAAGGTCTATGAGCAGTCAACTTTTGGCTTCATTTTGGCAATAACCGTGTGTGCTGGCTTTGACTGGGGCCAGGGGACCCCTGCTCCAGTGGTTGCCACTCCTGTTAGAGAGAGCAGGACCACCTTCTATGGAAGTGGGGTGTTCATCAATTCAAAGCTTTTATTCAGTATTGTAAGCAGACTCAAGCTTTGACTCTAGGCTCAGGGGGGTAGCCACAGTCCACCTCCTACACCATCTCATTAATGCTAAGGCTTGAAGGATGGATTCATTCCTGGGCAGAGGAAAGAGCTGAAGCAGAACGTATGAGTCAGCCCTTCCACCAGGGTCTAAGTGATGGAAGCCGGTGGACACCCCTCATGCACAGCCCCTGCGATTTAGGTATTGCTGGCTGTCCTTAAATGGGAATAGGTTGGGGAGCAGATGACAGTCAAAAAAACTGTGGGCAGCCAACCTGAAGAGCTCAGTCTGGAATGAGACTGTCTGAGTTCTGACTCCATTGTCTACGAGCTGTGTGACCTTGGAAAATTGACTTCACCTCTCTAAGCATATGTGTTGTCATCCACAAAACGGATCATGAAAATAGTAACCTCGCAGGGTTTGTCGCAAGGATTAAATTGGATACTCCACATAAACCACTGAGCACAGTTCCTGGCATCCAGAAGGCATACATAAAAGCTGACTATTATTTTTATGGCTCTCCTTTTTTTTTTTTTTTTTTTTTTTTTTTTTTTTTAGCCTTCATTAAAGAAGCAAATGTTGAAATATCCACTACTTAGAATGTTATGAGGAAGACATATCTATCTGTGTTGAAGTAGGGAATTCTTGTTGTTTCAACCTTGTGGAAATTTTTCTAGCCTCTGTTAGTAGTGCTGCTTTACCAATTAGAACAGACATGAAAGAGCAATGTTCTTCTGATAATTAAGTTGTTCATTGTGACCAAGGGTATTTTTAATCCCAACATTAATGCTTATAAGAAACAATTACTGAATTGTTTCTCAGTAATAAAGATGGAAAAATGGTTGGCGGTTGTGCTACATTTGATGAAAATCCTGATACAAGTGTTTGTCCTCCTGGTTCTCTTCTTTATCCTACAGCGATCGTGCAGACGGCTTCCACCTGGGTGGTTGCTCCAAGTTCGCTGTGTGAGTTCTGCAGGTGACTCGCCTCTCACGGACAATTTGGTAAGAACCATTCTTTAGTCATTCTCATAGTAAGAAACCTGACGGACAGATGTGGCTTTATACTAAATCTACAACAACACATCAGTTCTATAATTTAAGATAGAATTTGACCCTGAAAATCCAGTGTATACTTTGAATTGTGTCCATGCCACACATGGGTTTGTGAATTTAGGAATGTTGAGAAAGCCCCCCAGCTAGCAGGGAGCTAGCTATATGCTCCCTCTTTTATAAAATACCTGAAATTCTACCACTAAGCAATCCTTTCATTTGTGTTTAAGCACGGGCCTCCTCCTGCAGTTTCCCTTTTAAAGGCAAATGCACTTGAGGGATGGTGCTCTATCAGACCCCTCCCTTGTTGTTGGAGAACTGGTGGAGTGGGGGTGGGTGTGCTTAAAGAGGGGAGATGTTGCCAAGGGAGCAGGGAAGAGACACAAGATAAATGTACAAAACTGTGGAAAGGGCTTTGGAAACAACACTGACTCACTAAAGTATCCCATTATCTAAGAATAAGAAGATTTCGCTTCCAATGCGTATTTTTTCTTTGTTCTAAACATCTCATGATGTTCACTGGTTGGTGAGAAAGGTAGGCTGAAACACTAATCAGAGTTGTTTGTGCTGCTTTGCAGGGGTCTAGCTGCCTGAAATTAATTCATGGAAATGTTAATTATCATCAAAAGAGAAAAAGAATTCCTGTGATTAGAAGCTATCTACCCACCTCCTTTTTCATGTTCTTTAATCCTCCCCCCAATTTCTCACTTGCCCCATTTGCTGGTGTAGATTCCACGCCCATCTCTGTGGTCACTCTCTGGTGCTCTCCTGTTCCATCATGTATATTCCTGTTAAAATCCCACTTTGGTAAAACCCAGCCTTCTGTTGACGCTGTGTCCACCCCTAGCAACGGAATATAATTGGAGACAAACAGAACCATGCTGGCCCATTTCACATTAAATTCTCGACTATAAATCCAGATATGTTTCTCTAGCCATCTAAGTCTTACTCTCCTAGATAACCACTTTGACTGCTCTTCACCTCCTTTCCTCAAACTCCTGGCCCAGGGATCCTCAATTTGGCTGCACTGTTGAATCACCCAGAAATCTTGAAAACACACCACTGCCAGCCGCCCACCCCCAGAGAATCTGATTTAGCTGATGTGGAACTGGGCCCTGGATGTGAGTTGTGCTTTTAAGACTCTCCAGGTGGTTCTGATGTACAGCCAGGACAGAAAGCTAAACAGCTCTCCCCTTGCATCGGGTGTAGCCGATGACCCTGCCTCCCACTTCACTAGGAAAACCAAATCAGAGAGGAAAGAATGCTGCAGACTTCCACTACATCTATGGATGTGCATACACGGAATCTTTACTCCACTTTCTCTGCGCGAAGATGAAACCTTCCTCTTGTTCGTTCCAGCTCACCACCTTTCAAGCCATCAAGGACCTGCTTTGGCAACTGTTCCCTTTCTCACCTGCATCTTTCCTATATCCTCCCTACGGAATCATTCCTACAACCACTCAAACATCTAATTTAGAAAAAAATCTCTCCCTCTACCCCTTATCTTCTTTGGAACCTCCCCTTTCTCTCTTCTCTTTGAAGCAAAACTCTTCCAAATTTGTCTTTATTCAATACCCCCATTTCTTTTCCCATTCTCAAATCCACTCCAATTTTAGTTTTGTCATTTCATTGACAAATCCAGAGGTTGATTCTCAGCCCTCTTACTACATCTCTTAACAGCATCTGACAGTCAGTTATTCCCTTCCTCCTTGAAATGCTTTATTAGCCTCTAGGACCCTCAACTCCTATCTTCTCTCTCTCCCTTTTTTTTTTCTTTTTTACAGACAGAGTCTCTGTCACCCAGGCTGGAGTGCAGTGGCATGATCATAGCTCACTATAACCTCCAGCTCCTGGGCTTAAGAGATTCTTCCCACCTCAGCCTCCCAAGTATCTGGGACTATAGATGCATGCCACCGTGCCCAGTTTATTTTTTAATTTTAATTTTTGTAGAGGTGGAGTCTTGCTATGTTGTCTAGGCTGGTCTTGAACTTCTGGCCTCCAGTGATCTTCCTGCTTCCACCTTCCAAAGTTTTGGGATTACAGGCATGAGCCACTGTGGCCAGCCACAAATTGTCTTATAGTTGGTTCTGGGAATGTGGAAATCCTAGTGCAGTCATCACAGTTTGAGCTTATGCAGACTTTGTCACTATTCCTAGGGCATGCCTGGCCTTCTCACCCCTTGATGTGCCAGGTCATAGGCCTCCTGAGGTCTCTTGGAAGAAGGAACATAAATCTAGTTATTGTGTAAAAACTTTGGATTAGATAAAATAAAACAGAACAAAACAAAACAAACAAAACACCAGCATCAAGCAATGCAGAATGAGAGGCCCATTGCTTGGATGACCTAGGAGCACTGTTATAAGAGACATGGCATCCCAAAAGCTCTGGGTGACTCAGAGAAGCACATTGTGGGGAAAACCTGGGCATCGACAACTCTGAGTTAGAAAATAAACAAGGATAGTGAGATTCTGAGTGCAAAATTAGCAAAACTTTAACCAATTACTTTAACTTACATTTTTATATTTATGTATGCACTAGAGCGACACATAATAAAAATATGTCCAACTAATTATCAAAGAGTTTTCTCAATAAGTTTAAATTAAAATTAGAAGTAAAAAAACATTGTATCACAGTTTTCTATGGTAGGTAGCATTTTTTCTTTCTTAGTGATACATAAAACAATTGTGCATTATACCATGAAAGGAGGCTTAGGCTTAATGAAATATGGCACTTAGGCCCTGTTACATAAAAGTAAGAACCACTAGTTTAACAAAACCTAAGGCATCTACTACACAATGAATTGCTTTTAATACCTTGAGCTCTTTGGGAAACCCATAAACCAGAAGCTCAATATTAACCTTAAATTAGTTAATTATATTTCATAGTTAAATTATTTGGAAGATGATTTCAAATAACTCAAAGTTAAAAGACCTCAGTGTAATATGGATTCTATAATTATCCTCACAATGTTACTAATAAAAATGATGTAGAATCATAATGGCAACGTCATGTACGAGGATGCCAGCCAGATGAGAAAGTTTTTTGTTTTCCAATTCTTTTGTCTCCTCTCCCTTCCTTTCACCACAATAAAAAGCAGTCACCTGTCTTCACAGGTTGGAATATTTTCACTTTTCTTGTTTGGAAACACTTGCTTAAATAAAAGTAACATGCTAAAAACTCTAAGCTGAAATAGTCATCTTATTTTTATTTGACAAGCTTTGAAGTAACAGTTTGATTTATCAGAGGGTTTCTCTTGTGACCATATAATCCTCTTCTCAATATTGCATCCTGTGTGAGCTACAAACATTTGTGAGCCTAGGAAACACAAAGGCCCCACAGTTTCCTTGGGATTGGTACCATACAAGTGCAAATTAGGGATAATGGAAGGCTGTCCATCCATCCTTATCACTGTTACTGCTTTGCTCTCTGCTTGCTATGGGTAGCAAAGCAACTCATTGTGTTTAAAACACACACCTTAGCTGCTGACTTTTTCACTGGCTAGCTGGAGAAGAGAAGAAACTCATTCATCAAGAGAAGAAACTCATTCAGATTTTAACCCTCTGGATCACATTCAACTATTTTGTAATAGATAACAGGAAAACTTGCAGGAGTCTTACCCAATTCCTAATTGCAAAATTTGAACTTGAGCTATGCAGTCTTATTTTGCTCGTGGCCTCTTCAACCTATGCTTCACCATGACCCTTTCTGATAAGTCTTCAAAATCTTCGAGATGGTTAGCCCAGGTATGTTGGAAACCAGCCCTTTTCTGTGGCATAGTTCTTCCAAGGGAGTTGAAATGCTTTGCAAACACCTTCTCATTTATCAGCCAATCCACATAACTAGCAATGTCTGTGAATCCTTTCCTTTTATATATCGTCTGTTAGTGATTATCATGGAGGCATGCCTGTGCAGAGCGCCTGGTTTCGGGGGGAGGAACCACAGGGACTGGAGAAGGGAGGGCATGAGTGAAGGTTCCTGTTTGACACTAGAATTGACCTCACTTAGTGGCAGAATGGTCCTTCCTCCTTTCATGCATGTGTAGAAGTAGCAACATGCGTCTCCCTTTTGTGTAATTATCATTTAGTTAATGCCCAGGAGGATTTGCAAGCCCTTCACATCTCCAAGGATTTATTTTATTTCAGAGTGAAAGTGACTTTATGACCCAATTACCATTAACGTGACTTACTGCACTATTTGAGGGAAGGGAGCACGAAGACAAAGTCTGATTGATGTTTGGGCCATCAACAAGATGACCACCAAACGTTCCTGCCCGAGAAAGAGGGGCGGAGGGAGCATTTCTGTTCTATTGTTTATCAAAGCACTGGAGCCCGGGTGACCGTGCAATATTTTAATAAATGACTGTGTAAAACATGTGTGTGAAGGAGACGTTCAATGGATGTGTTAGAGTAATCGATGTTTGGCAGTAATGAATATTTTGAGTTCAAGAGATGTCAAACGTCAAAGATGACGAGAAATGACTGTACACCTAATTGCGTTACAGCCACCCTTACATTATGGGGACATTGAAGCGAGACTGAGCTAGTATCTGACCCCAGAAATAGACCTGCGAGGCAGGCTCCTAATTATGGCAAGACTCCGGGAAGCCCGACAGCCCCGGTATTTACAGGAGCGCACGGCGCCGCGGGGGTGACCCACGGGAGGCAGCGGCAGCCTCGGGAGAGGTGACCCTGGGACCCACGCCTACCTGGAGCGTCTCCGCAGCGCCTGGTTCAGAACCACCGGCGCGGACAGCTCCCCGGGCTGGCGCGACTGCGGGAGGACGCGGAGCCGGGTGGGCCCGCGCTCCGGTCCGCGGACTCGGCGGGAGGAAGGCCCCACCGAGCACCCCTTCCCCAGGCCTCCCGGACCCCGTCCCGACCCGGCGGGCTCGCGGGGTCTGTCGGGGCCGTCCCGGGCGGCGCGTCCCGCAGGAGCCGACGGGCCGGAGCCGGCAGCGGCCGCTCCCCGCCCCGCCCCGCCCCGCGGAGAGGCCGGGCGTCCCCGGCGCAGGCCCCGCCCCGCCCTCCCGGCCGCCGCCGCGCCAGGCTCCCCATTGGCCGGCGGGCGGAGGTGCGAGGAGGCGGGCCCGCCGGCGGCGGCTCGCGCCCGGGAAGGTCGGCCGGCGCTGCTGCGGGAGGGAGCGCGGATCGCGGAGCGCAGCGGCGCCCGGTCGCGGCCGCAGCCCCAGCCCCAGCCCCAGCCCCAGCCTCTGCCGCGGCGCGCAGCCCGCGGTGCCGGAGCTCCGAGGGCGCTTCCCGGGCCCCGGGCCCGCGGCGGCCAAGACGGCGGGCCGGCCGGGCGCGGGGCGGCGGGCGCTGTGCTGCGGGCTGCGCTGGTGGGGGGCGGCGGGCCGCGGCGCGGGCCCGGGGCCCGGCGCGTGCGGCTGGGAGGCGCTGTGGGGCGCGGGCGCGCGGGCGGCGGCCGGGGCCATGGCCGAGGGCGGCGCGGGCGCGCGGAGGAGGGCGCCGGCGCTGCTCGAGGCGGCCCGCGCGCGCTACGAGAGCCTGCACATCTCGGACGACGTGTTCGGCGAGTCGGGCCCGGACAGCGGCGGGAACCCCTTCTACAGCACCTCGGCCGCCTCGCGCTCCTCCTCGGCCGCCTCCTCGGACGACGAGCGGGAGCGCCCCGGCCCCCTGGGGGCCCCCGCCGCCCAGCCGCCGGGCTCCGCGGACTCGCTGGGCCCGGAAGACGACGAGGCCAGCGCGGGCTGGAGCAACGCGCTGCGGGACCGCCCGCCCCCGCGCTTTGAGGACACTGGCGGTAAGGGGCGGCCTGCGGGGCGGGGTGCAAGGGCGCGGCGCCGGGACCCCCACTTGGACCCCCGGGGTGCTGTGCCCGAGAGCCGTGGGCACCGGGGCGCACGGACTGCAGATGCCCCCTGTGCTGGCTTGACTGTGGCAGCTGCGCCTTCAGGACGCAAATGCAGTTTCGGGGAGCTGGGACTGAGTGCGAAATTAGTCTCACCTGGGGGCTCCACGTCCGTGGGCGAAGGGGATGCGATGGAGGCCGTGGCTAGCGCTTCCCCGATGAGGAGAGTCTGCCTTCCCTTGCTGGAGTGTCCTCATGTGCTGCCCTGGAAGCCAGTCACACCTGTGGGGTTGGACTTTAGGGGCCGCTTAAAGTTAGGCTATCCTAGTTGCGTGATTCTGACAGCCTGCTTGGCTGGGGTGGGGGAGAGCGGATGGGAGATGTTTTGCGGTGATGGCCAGAGAGCAAGCCTTACCCAGGTGACGGAGTGAGGCAGGTAGCAGTTGGAGCGTGGCCCAGTGAGAGCTGAGGGACGGGCCACCCATGGCGTCTTTACTGGGCTTAGTGTTCTGTTAACCTGAGAACTTTCCCTTGCTAAGAACCCTGGAGGAAGGAAGAGACGGATTCAGCAGCGTTGATGCAGGTGCATGCTCTTACCCCAGCAGGTACTGTCCGTGTGCTCTGCTTTCCACTGTGGTAATAGCCGAGCCGGGAATACCTGGAGACGGTGGCTGACTACAGGCAGCTGCAGCGGCCCCAAGGCTTCCTTACTGCTTGCTTTTGTGGGTTGGCTTTATAAGATCAGTACTTACCCTGCCTAACCTCAGCAGCCTCTGCCTTCTTTGAAAGGTGGAGACCAGCCCTCCGCAGCCACCCTCTGATGCTGTTTTCCTTGCTCCATGGCCTTCTGTGGCAGGCCCATGTTCCTGCACACTGTGTTCTTCCGTGGAAATGCACGCAACCAGTGTTGATAAAGGCCAGGGAGTGGCCTCTGTGGGCTTGATGCCGCTA
The DNA here is from genome assembly GCF_040939455.1 of Microcebus murinus. Classification (NCBI taxonomy): domain Eukaryota; kingdom Metazoa; phylum Chordata; class Mammalia; order Primates; family Cheirogaleidae; genus Microcebus; species Microcebus murinus. Next base: position 39,894,114 of record NC_134122.1, on the reverse strand, counting down.
GCCGCTTTTTCTGTGGTTTTCTCTGATTATTGTTCAACCTGTCAGGACCATGGCACACAGAAGAGCAGGCCCAAGGAACCTCTGGCTGGTGCTGGGACTTGAATCTGGACATGATTCAAGCCTGCTGGGAGGTTGGTAGGGCTGGTTGGACTCTGTGAGCAGGGAGTGGTTTGCAAACCTTCGACAGACTGCGCCAGTGTAGTTGCACGGAGCTACAGCTGGGCTTGCAAAGTCGGAGTTAGCTGTGCAGTGCTATGGGGTGGGTAAATGTGCATTGTGCATTTGGGCTGTGGTTAAGAGTTTGGGAATTTTCAGAATCACTCACTCTGTATGGTCCTTTTATACCACCATACATTTTCCAGGATGTCATTAAGTTCTTCCTGCCCTGGACAGCTGTTTTCCATATTGGCTATTTAAGAATTATACCAGTCCAGTGTCTGGTTTGGCAGACTCTATGCCTTGAGTATCTGTGCTCCAGTTCTGGTCTTGGAACATTTGAGATACAAGTCCACCTGGGAGAATATAGCAAGTCTGTCTATATCTCTAGGCAAAATAGGGAACTTGTGCTAGGTTAAGCCTGGTTATGAATAAGAATCATGAGTGTGCTGGTGTGAAAAGGGTGAGCACGCTGAAATACGTTTAAAAGCAATCTTATATTTCTTGGTAACCTTTAAATCGGTGAAATTCTGCAGCATGGACATTTAATCTGGCCACCGCAGCACTTATGGTCATGAAGAGCAATATCGTGTGTCATTTGGCATTAGGTTAAAATTCTACTTCCTGCAGATGCCCACTGAGTTCACACCTGGACCTAAGAATCACAGTGAAGCCCTTTAACCAAAGACTTTAGTGGTTATTTGTTTTTTTATACCCACTTTCATTTTCCTGTTCTGTGTGGGAGTTTGCCTTTTAAATCCAGTTCTAATTTAGAATTTCTTCTTTTTGCAAATTTCTCCCTGAGGGAAATTTGGGGTGAAGAGGTGTGGTGAGATGAGGTTGATGGCTTGTTAAGCTTGAATTCAGTCTTCCCTGAAACACTGGAATATGGCTTATGGGGGCTGAAAATAGATGCAGAAGTATGGGGTTGGTCAGAGAAAATCTTTGCACCTACCAGCATGGAGAGAGATGGATGTGTTTGTCAAGAGGCTGAGAGCTGCACCCCAGCCACTCTGAGAGCCAAGAGGTTCAGCCTGCTAGGTTTACCAGAGTGCAGTATCTAAGACACTCCAACAAGCAAGCATTCTGTACTTGCAAGGAATGCAGCCTGGATCTCTTTTCCATCTTTCTTCCTCAGTTTATTAACAGATCTCACTGGGTGGGTAGAGTGGGTTGGGTAGGAAAGTAAGCTGGTAGCATTTCCATCTGTACCCAATCAGGCTTTATAATAGAAAATTTGTAATCCAAATAGCTGTTGCTTCTGGAATCAAATGAGAAAAGCACAGGATTCCAGATTTATAGAGGAAGCTTCCTGCTTTGCTCCCACTGTGAAAACAGGTGTACATGTACGTACATAGATGTGGATTTTATGTAAATGTGCATGTAAGTAGATGTGTGTACGTCACTGTATCATGCATAAACGTTTTTTGCTTGCTAGTTTGGGCTAAATAGGGTTTTTTTTTAATCAGAAAAAGATTATAACTGCTGTCTCTGAGCTCTGAGTGACCTAGAAACCTTTGCAGAGAGTGCTGTGCAGGAGGGGATAGACACTGAGGACCAGTGTGCATTGAGCTGTAGTTGGAGCCACCATATGCTCCACCTTGTGGAGGGAGTGCACACAGTAGGGACGTCCTCGGTGCCCAGCTGAGAGGAGGAGGGGAAGGGTTGCAGCAGTGCTCAATCCTGTGCCAGCCCTAATAGCTGCATTTCTATAGTTAAGGTTGGAAATCCCAATCATTCCTCAGGCTGTTCTAGTGTTCCCAGCCAATTCCTTCTGTTTTCAGCATATTTTGCTTCCTAGATCAGCCGCTCAGGAAGTGCAACCAACAATTACTGGTGGAGAAGGGCCTCTGCCACCCCTCTGTCTCCTTTCTCACCTCCCCCTGGTTCTGGCTGTGCTTTGAGGTGTGAGTCCCCTTGGGATGACAGAAACACAAGCCGTGTGCTTGCAGGGCTAGCTTGACAGGCTCTTAACCCTTGCATGGCTGGAGGGTCGGCCTGGGAGCTGACATGCTTACTGGGAGTGCAGAGCCCATGACCCTCCCTAAACCAGACTTGCTGCACATGCTTCTAGAATAGCCCCTCAAGCTGTGGGCTTCCCCTGCCCACTGCTGATAACCAACACAGCATGGGAGCTCACTCTTTAGAAATAGCTTGAAATTCAGGCCTGGCTGCTTTTTGAGTCTCTGCCCTTTTGGTTTCTTATTCTGAGCAGTCTTGTGATTCGGAGGAGGCAAAGGAACTGACGGATTCACAGATGCTCAAGGACTCTTGTCTGCTTGGCTCTGTCGGTCCTTTGTCGTGACTGGCTGGGATCTGAGCTGTTCGATCTTTCTGTTAGAGATCGGGCTTCATAGAAGAGGTTGGTTCTGTTGTTGCTGTTTTGTTTTTTTACCCATGTACCATATTAGCAACCCTCTAATCATTCAGCAAGGAGGCATGACCTTGAGAAGCTGGAGAGGAACATATGGCTTTGGAGATTGGCATGTTTGAATGTTTTATCTTTAGAGTTTGATTTATGTGGTTTGAAGTCATTTTGACAGGAAGAGAAAAAGGGGTTTGTAAGCTCAGAGCCCTGGAGCCCTGTCTGTGGCGTGAAGTATAAGCAGCTGCTCCTGTCTTTAGCTCTGTGCCACGTTCTGTGGTTCCAGGGAGATCTTTGAATCTTGGTGAGCTAAGGCAATGCTATGTAGTAATTAAGCTCAAGCCGGTGTCATCTTGCAGTGGCCACATAAGATTCAGAGAAGGGAGCTTCCTGGGAGAGCCGTTTTGCTCTTTTCCCAGGAGTCTGTCCATGTGGGGGTGAAACTTGAGTTGTTGCTGCTGCTGACAATAGCAGTTCTCATTTGTCGCTTGCTTTTGCAGGCATTGTCACACTTAATCTTCACTAGAACTCTGTGGTGAGTACTTGCCATTTCCACTTCACAGAGGAAGGACAGATGTGTCTTTTTGGTCTGGGGGTGCTGAGATTACCTGGTTAATTGATCACTATCCAACTAGCCAGACTCAATAAATCAGGAAAGGGAATGTTGTTTTTTTTTTCTTTAACTAGAACTTTTTTCAGTCAAGAATATTTATTTTCATAGTTAAAAATGAATTGCTTTTAACTTTTTTGGGGGGAGGGTATGTAGTTCTGGCAGTTTTAACACATGAATGGATTTTTTAAATCAACGCCACAATCAAGACACAGAAGAGAAGATTCTAGAATTTTATCTAGCTCCTTATTTAATCCTTGCCACCCTTGAGCCCTCCTAGTGGGAGCTTAGGGCTGTTTTGCAGGAGGTGGGGCTTTGAATACTCTGGAACACAGTGATTTACTTGAGGTCTAATCTCAGTCTTAGTGTCGGAAACTCACCTTTATTTTTAAGAGCTGTGATTACATATTTTTTCCTCTTAACAAGTAATATACATTTATTTTAGAAAATAAAAAGAAAAATGATAAAATTTAAAAAGACTATTATCTTTCATTACCCAGAGATAACCACAGTTGACTTACTGAATATATACTTCATATATCTTAGGTTACATATGGTTGGTATACCTGATTTTTAATTATAATTAATATATTGTGAACATTTTCCATTTAAATTTTAAAAAGCCATTTTACTAACTATGTAAGACTCTGCAGTTCCCTTTGGTTAGAACTGAGTTTATTGCCCCACTTCCCCCCCCCACTTTTTTTTTTTTTTGCTATTAAATCAATGCTATGATGAATATTATTCAAGGTTAAGTTTGTGTACATATCCTTAATTTATTCCTTAGCATGAAATGATCAAAATAATATTGAAGTAAGGATTTTGCACATTATTTTGAGACTTTTTATATCTTTTGTGAAAGAGCCTTCCAGAAATGTGCCGCTTTATGCTCCTGCCGACAGTGTACCGGAGAGTCTATTAGAACATCTTTTTGCTTATGAGGCAGCAAACTAATCCCACCAGTAGGGTGGCTTTTAGAGGAGTACTTCATTTGAGGAAGCTTATTGGGGTATAGCACAGAGAGTGCATGAGTCATTAGTGCACAGCACAGCGAATTCTTACCTGGGTACATCCATGTCACCACTGCCCAGATTGGGGTAAAGAACATTCCCAGCACCCTGAAGGTCCCCCCTCGTCCCTTCCCAGTCAGTACCTCCCTGCTCCCAGAGACAGCCATTATTCTGAGTTTCATCACCGTAGGTTAATTTTGCTCATTATATTGTTTGATCTGTAAGATGCAGCCATATTATTGCATGTAGTAGTCATATCTTTATATTGCTGTGTAGTATTCCATTGTACATGTATGCTACAGTTTATCCAGTATCCTATCAGTGGGCCTTTAGGCTGTTTCCAGTTTGGGGGCTTTTATGAGTAAGGCTGCTATGAACATTCTTGTATGTGTTTTTTTGGTGGACATACACATCATTTCCCTTGGTCGTATGTACGTAGGAGTGGGATTGCTGGGTCATGGGTTAGGTGTCTGTTTGCCTTCAGTATAGTCTTTCATTTCAGTCTGGGTGTGTTGACATTTGGGGCCAGATGATTCTTTGTTCTGGGGTGCTGCCCTGTGCATTGCAGGATGTTTAGCAGAATCCCAGGCCTCTACCCGCTTAATGCGGACAGCACCCCTTCTCCCCGGTTGTGACAACCAAATAGGGCTCCAGACATTGCCAAATTTCCCTGCAGGGCAGAATTGTTGAGAACCACTGCTTAGTAGATGCTGCCAAGCAGTTTTCCAGTTTATACTCCCACCAGCAAGGTGCGGGATGTGCCGTGTATTAATTCAGCAAGCACATTGGACCCTGCTGGGATAAAACGGTAAGTAAGACATGCCCCCCGGAGTCCAGTAGGAGAGACCAAGTGAAGAAAAAGAGATGAGAGTCTCTGGTGAATGCTCTGATCAGGGTAAACATGGACTTTTACAAGATTCCAGAGGTGAGACACCTTCTTCAGCTAGGCTAGGGAAGAAGGAGGCAGTGTTTCTGGCCTCTAAGCTACATTTTGAAGAATAAATAAAAATTAGGTAAAGAGAAAGGAAAAGTGTCTCAACAAGAGAACAATTTGGGCAGAAGCATGGGAGGCTGGGGGAAGGAGAAGGCCTGTCACTTTGCTTATGGACAGCTAGCTCTGTTCCCCACCAAACTGAACTTCCTTGCTTCAGGTCGTCTTGGTGAAAACTGTGTTGAAATTTGACATTTGTTACCATCGCAAGTAACTGCAGCAGGAATCCAACTCCAAGTTCCACAGTTCAGATTCCAAGAATCCAAACTCCAAGTTCAGATTTACCTAGCAAATGCTGGATCCCACTGGAGGGGCATTTGGCAAGTTTGTTGAGAAATGAGTACTTACGGTGGAATCGTGGAAAAGCACTGGGGTCCTTCCTTTAAGGAAGGAAGAGAGAAAGGGACAACAAAAGGAAATGTGATAAAACCTTTATTCCTTTATTGGTGAGAAGAAGTACAGTATCATCTTCTGGGGGGCATGAGGGGATGTCATGCTAGAAGAATAATAGAATACCTAAAATACCTCCTATGGAAAGGTGGTGTTTGCCTAGCCTCACATGTGGTATAAAGAACTTTCTTCCCCACCAGGAAGAATTATTACAAAAGGATGAACAAATGGCCAAATTTAGCTGTATATTTAAGAAATCACTTTTATTAAGGAGTTTAGAATCACAAGTCCTTCTACTTCTGACATCATTGCCGTTGCTGCCAGCTATAACCAGGACAGCATTGCCCCTTGGCCGGGCTGCTGGAGCCTTCATCTGTTTGGATTTTCAGCTTCTACTCGTGTCCACCACCCCGGCCGCATTTCTCTTTCCCCAGGCTGTGGTGGAAAAGTGATGTTTTACAGACATGAGTCCATCTACTCCCTTCTCTGCTTAAAACCCTCCCATGGCTTCCCATCCAAGCCAAGGGAAATGCAGGTTCCTTAGTGTGGCCTCCAGGTGGACAGGTCCACCCTAGCCTTCCTCTCCAGTGTCACCTTGCAGCACTTGTCCTACCATTAAGTCGATCCTCTGTCCATCTCAGAGACTTTGTGCCTGCCAGGTCCCCACCTGGAATGTTCTTTCTGCTGATGTTCGAATGGCAGCCCTTGCTTGTTGGTCTGGTCTGGTTCCAGTGTCACTGTCTCTACGGATCTAATATCACTACTCTCCCTCAGGTCCCTCCTAACACCCCTTGCCATCCAACATCAACTAGTTCATTTTCCATGTGGGCAGAGACCTTGGGTGCTGTGGTCACGGTGAGAACGTGATAAGTGCTCAACTTTTGCTGAATGATTGCATGAACAAAAGAATAGATAGCTGAAGCAGATTTTTAAAATGCATCTGGGAATTGGCACTGATAAAGAATGTTTACAAGGAGCTGAGCATCTCTAACATCCCAAATAGCAGAAGTGCGGATGAGGCAGTTCACAAAGGAATGAATTCCTTATCCTGGAAGCACCAGTGTGTTATAGGGAGATTTTTGTCTTGGGTAGAAGACTGAACTTGCTGGCCTTTCCTTGGGCTTCTACCACTTGCCTACTTCCTAATGGCCAGAGACTCCCAAGACAGGACACTATTGGGGTCCTGTCTAAAAGGGTACAAGCCAGCTGCTTATACCCTTTTATTTGTCTAACAAATGTGTATCACTTACTATGAGCCAGATGCTGTTCTAAGCACTTTCTAACCTATGTAATCTTCATAACCATCTTGTGAGCTGAGTACCGTCATTATTCCTATTTTTGAAATGAGGAAACTGAGTCAGAGTGGTTAAGTGACATAGGGTAGACTGGACCCTTTGGTTAGGGTACTAGGAAGGATCCATGAGTAGGGCTGATGAGCAGAGCAGTGAATGTGAGACATGGCTTATGCAGGTCAGATCAGCTAATAAGTCCCTTGCAGGGGGCTGTGAAGCACAGATGACCACTGTTCTCAGACCCGTCTTCTCTGGGTGCCTCCCACCCCAGGCAATGTCAGCACCTCTTCCCAGCCCCTGCAGTGAGATGGGGCTGCTGCCTGGCTTGTGGGCAGTGGGAAGTGAGCAGAAGTCTGGAAGAGAGACCCCATGGGCAGGTGGCTGAGACCTTGGTCAGAAATGGTCACTGCACTCACCGATGCTTGGTCCCATCCTCTCTGAAGTAGTGGACAGGAAACCAAGATAAATACAACTTTGACATTTCAAAGCTTCCAAGATGGGCTGGGTACCATGGCTCACACCTGTAATCCCAGCACTTTGGGAGGATGAGGCAGGAGGATGGCTTCAGGCCAGGAGTTTGAGACCAACTTGAGCAGCATATCAAGACCCTGTCTCTACTAAAAAAATAAAAATAATAAAAAAAGCAAGGGATGGTGGTACACACCTATAGTCCCAGCAGCTACTCAGGAGGCTGAGGCAGAGGAGGATCACTTGAGTCCTGGAGTTGAGTCTGCAGTGAGTCCTGATCATACCACTGTACTCCAGCCTAAGTGACAGAGTGAGACCCCACCTTGGGGGGGGGAGCCTCTAACAAGCTTCCATGGCAAAAGCAACAGAAAATGGAATCACCTTAGAAGTAACAGGGGAGAGACCTATTTTCTCAAGTTTGAAACAGGGTTACAGTGAGAATAGAAAGGATCAGGATAGAGGAAGGTTTTTCTAGGAGGAGAGAATGTCTACAGGTGGAATCATCCACAGACTGGTTAGTGAAAGTCTTGATTACCTGAGCACTTTGTACCTTGGGGAAGTCGACGTCTTTCACCAGTGCCGTCCTAAATACGTGTTCCCGGGATCCCACTGCTGCGTTTGTAGGGGGGATTGCCAGAGGATCTGAGGTTCTGTGAGTAGATGTTTGCTTCAGAACACTCACAACAAGCAGTGTACATCTCCTTCCAGAATTTCCTGTTTTTCTTGGCTGTGTTTTCTTAGGCGAGCTGGGGTGCTGACCACAACCTATGGCATTTTAGGGGGACATGCGTTCGAAATGCCACTGGAGTCCTGGAACAGAACCCAATTGGAAATCAGAGACAATAGTTGCTTTTCTTTAGGATGGAAAGAGGTAAATTTTAGGTAACTAATAGCAAGGGCAAATTCACACTACGTATTGTAAATCTGTAGACTCTGTTTAAGAAGTGTAGCAGATAAGAAATACAAAGATTTCGGACAAGATTTTAATAAATTCAGGAAGACAGCAAATTATATCACGGGAATGGGAATATGTTAATAGCTGAAAGAGTACAGCCCACATTTCTGAAGGTTGTGTGCAGGATGCTTTGGTGGGAAGGAGTGACGATCTGCCTTCCATTCTGCCTCTCAGAAAGGCATTGGGGTGTGCACAGAGCTTTGGAGACAGATGTCCCTGGGTGCCAGTCCCAGCTTTGCCCCTAGATTGCCTTCTCCTGGAAGGGCAGCTCCAGGCCCCACATGGGATCACACAGGCCCCCCTACACAGGAGGCATTCAAGTTAAGTACGCCTTCCATCGTCTCTGCCGGGCTCCTACGGGCCAATGTCCCTGCTGCCAAAGGACAAACCCAAGTCATTGTGCACCGTGGGGAGTGCCGACGTTCCTTCACCCAGTCAGTTTATCAGTAGCAACAGTGGAAATTTTAAAGTGAAACTGCCTGGGAAACTAAAGCAAAACAGCCCTGAAAATAAAAAGGTTTTGAGCGTAGACTTTGTATCTTCTTTTGAGTGCATTTCATACATATGGCAGATATTTATAGAGTGCCTACTATGTGCCAGACAGTGTGTTAGAAAGTGGGGTTTGAGAAATTAATAAGAGTTCCCAGCCCTTCAGCGAGCATTAAATCCTGGTGGCGAAGACAGGCAGCTGGTCCACAAATCGTTGTGATGCAGTGTAACCAGTGCTGTCGTCAGAAGGATATTCTAGGTCCTAAGGGAACCCCCAGAAAGAGCCAGCGGGAAAACTTGTTTAGGGCCACAGTAAACGTGGTAGAGGCAGGTGGTACCCAGGGAAACCAAGGATGGTTTGCTGCCAGCCCTGCTCCTTTACGTGTCCAGAGCGTCTCCCTCCCTCTGAGACTAGCAAGCTTGGCAAGCCGGGGCTCCCGGCAGGCGTGTGGGTGGCTCTGCCTCAGTTCTGACCTGCAGCCAATACTCTGATGCCCATTTCCGTTAAGGAGTAGAACCGGAGGTAATATTACGAAAAAGTACAGTGAGTCCTCACTTAACATCAATAGGTTCTTTGAAACTGTGACTGGAAGCAAGATGACATACAACAGGCCCTTGGAAAATGCCGTTTCATTATTAATGTTGATGAGGAAAAAAAAAATGGGTTTTGTCATAGGTCATTTTGCTTAAAGTTGCAATGTCCAAGAACCTACTGATGACATTAAGTGAGGACTTTTTGTTCCCTGAGATTTGGACTGGGAAGGTAAGTGGCGGTTGTGGAGTTAAAAAAGAAAGGAATACTTTTTTTTTTTTTCTCAGCTGTTTTAATATTCTGTGCAATCTTTTAAAAATTATACATGTAAAAATACATGCAGTTGACCCTTGAACAACACAGGTTTAACTGCATGGGTCCACTTACATGTGGATTTCCTTCTGCCTCTGCCAACCCTGAGCCAGCAAGAATGACCCCTTCTCTTCCTCCTCAGTGTGAAGATGATGAGGATGAAGACCTTTATGATGATCCTTAGCCACTTACTGCATAATAAACATATTTTTTCCTTCCTTATGATTTTCTTGATAACACTTTCTTTTCTCCAGCTTATTTGATTGTAGGAATATAGTATGTAATACATACAACATATAGAATATGCATTAACAGACGGTATATGTCATTGGTAAGGCTTCCAGTCAACAGCGGGCTCTTAGTAGTTAAGTTTTGGGGGAATCAAAAGTTATATGTGGATTTTTGACTGCTCTGGGGGTTGATGCCCTAATCTCCATGTTGTTCAAGGGTCAGCTATAATTTTAATAATAACCATTAAAGTAATACTATACATAGTTCTTTTTTTTTTTTTTAAGCCAGTCAAATTTAGCAGTGGGGGGTTGAATACTAACTTTAGTGACACTAATGTTAATAAGTTCTGATAACCCACTATCATCAGACCAGCCGATATACATAGTTCTTGACTGGAGCCCTTTTTTTACTCTTTTCCCTTTTGTGTTGGAATTCTCCTCCCTTCTCTTTCTCTCCTATCTCTGTCCTTATAATCAGTACTGACAACTTGGTGCTCATATGCAGACATGTTTTTTCCCTCCCTCCCCCACCCATTCCCCACAGACACGTTTGTGCATATGCATACATGTATAGTTTTTTTTTTTGGTGGGCAACGTCATTTAACAAATAAGGGCTCATTTTGTATACCTTTTATCAAGCTCTTCTCACTCGATGCTTCATGAATAACTATCTTCTATTTCTATTTTACTTAATTTTTATAAGGAATGCCTGCTAAACTTCTGCCAAATGCCTCTTTAGCATTTTATCGCTATGGTCCGATGTTTTTTTTCCACATTTAATTTATTGAGGAAGTAACTTTTATTGATTTCCTGGTATTGAGCTATCTTTGTAGAGCTTGGATAAACCCAGGCAGGTCTCAGTATGTATCTCTTTGGTGTATGCTTGAATTCTGTTTGCTAATGTTAGTTCAGAGTTTCTGTAACTAAGCAGTCATAAGCCTGATTTGTTAATAATTTCCCATCTCACAGGCTTGTCAGGTTTGGGCATTAAAATTCCGCTTGGCTTTATAAATAAATCAGCTTATTTTTAAGTTTCCTGTTGCCATTTAACAGTAGAATTATGGGTTAGATAGAACTTAGGTGTGGAGCTGTGTGATCTTGGTGCCTTTTCTGAATTTTTCTACTTCTTGAATCAGTTGGATGATTTGTTTTCCTAAAAAAAATCATATATTTCTTCCATAATTTTCAAATTTGTTGACCTGAAGTTCCATGCAGTATTTTTTTTTTTTTTTTTTTTGAGACAGAGTCTCGCTTGTTGACCAGGCTAGAGTGAGTGCTGTGGCGTCAGCCTAGCTCACAGCAACCTCAATCTCCTGGGCTCAAGCAATCCTTCTGCCTCAGCCTCCCAAGTAGCTGGGACTACAGGCATGCGCCACCATGCCCAGCTAATTTTATATATATATTAGTTGGCCAATTAATTTCTTTCTATTTATAGTAGAGACGGGGTCTTGCTCTTGCTTAGGCTGGTTTCGAACTCCTGACCTCGAGCAATCCGCCCGCCTCAGCCTCCCAGAGTGCTAGGATTACAGGCGTGAGCCACCGCGCCCGGCTTCCATGCAGTATTTTTTTAATGATTCGTTCAATCTCTATTGTATTTGCTTTTCTATATCTGTCCTCAGGATAGAAATCTTGTCTGTTTTTCTACATCCTCCTCCTTTCCCCTTTCTCTTCCCCTTGTCTTCTCTCCTCTCTTTCTTCTCTCCTGCTGCCCATCTTTGCTGTATCTTATTCTTAACTGGGCACAAGAAGTGTTTTTATATTTTATTGATCTCTTCAGTGACCCAACTTTGAGTTTATTTGTCCATTTTAAGTTTTTTATTAGTCTGAACTTTTATCTTTTTTAAATAACTCCTTCCTTTTGATTTAGTGAGCTGTCCTTTTCTAATCGCTTAAGATTAGTGCAAAGTTCCTTTTTATTTTTAAAATATTTTCTGTACTGTTGAAAGCATTTGACACTAAAATCTCCTTGGAGTATAATGTCTGGTGTATTCTGTAAGTTTTCATACAAGTGTTCCCTTTTCCGTTGCTTTCAAGGTTTCCTTCAGTTCTTCTTTTGACTCATTCTTTGATCTAAAAATGTGTTTCTTAATTTCTGAGTACTTAAGACTTTTTTGTTACCTGATTATTTGATCCTAATTTTGTTGGATTCTGATCACAGAAATCTCCTTTAAGTCTTTAATTTGAAAGGTTTGTAAAGGTTTTCTTTGTTACCAAATATGTAATTAATCTTTACAAATGTGGCATAGGTGTAAGAAAAAGCTTTATTGTTTTAGCTCTTACATTTATGTCTTTGATCTGTTTTGAGGTATATTTTGGGTATGGTGTGAGGTACGGTTGCAGTTTTATCCTTTGCATGTTGGTATTCAGTTGCTTCAGCACCATTTGTTGAAAAGATGATTTTTTCCCCATTGAATTGTTTTGACACCCTTGTCAAAAATCAATTGACTGTCATTTATTTTCCATTTTTATAATATTTTTTGCCTTTCTCCTCCCCACCTCATAATTAAATATATATTTCTCTATAGTCATTTGAAAACAGCATGCTGTTTCCCCAAGACTGTTTTTCTCAGAAAAAGACCTTTTATATCAAGAATCCTTATTTAACTTTTTATCATACTCAATCCCAGAGATTTACTACTATCTTTTTATATTACACACACATATGAGATACACCAAGTATATATTTTGTCCAAATAGCTACTGAAGTCCAGACTGAAGCCAACTGTAGAATGAACTTATAGTATACAAGAGTACTGTCTAAAGTTTTTTTTTTTTTTTTTTTTTTTTGAGACAGAGTCTCGCTTTGTTGCCCAGGCTAGAGTGAGTGCCGTGGCGTCCTAGCTCACAGCAACCTCAAACTCCTGGGCTCGAGTGATCCAGCCTCCCGGGTAGCTGGGACTACAGGCATGCGCCACCATGCCCGGCTAATTTTTTTTTTTATATATATCAGTTGGCCAATTAATTTCTTTCTATTTATAGTAGAGATGAGGTCTCGCTCTTGCTCAGGCTGGTTTTTTGAACTCCTGACCTTGAGCAATCCGCCCGCCTCGGCCTCCCAAGAGCTAGGATTACAGGCGTGAGCCACAGCGCCCGGCCTAAAGTTTTTTTTTTAATATTTTACTTTATTAAAGATTATATGAGTCAAAATTCCAAAAGTAGTACGGGAATAATAATTTCTCATGCTGTTAGTAGTTTGATTGCACCTGTGGACACTCTACTGCACATTTGTGAAAATGAAGAGGTGTTCATTTCAGGTTGGGCACTGGGCAAGGCATTTTTTACTACATCTGCTAATATAGGGGTTTTCTACCAGTGATGTCCTCACCTTCCTAAGAGTAGCTCTTGAAGGTAAAGGCTTACCTTCTTTTCATCTCCTAGACTTGAGGATTTGTTCAGTTCATAAGATGTTGCAATTTCATTGACACAAACCCATAAACTAAATCTTGGCTCACCACTTAAATGTGTTCTTTGAATATTTTTAGGAGTAAACTTCATATGTTGCCCTCACTTATAATTTTTACTTCTAACATTTCTGCATGCAATTGCTACTTCCTACAGTCACTTGAGGAAAACTAGGAAATGTGGCAGCGGAACAGTATATTTGTCTTTCAGGATAACAAAATTATTTCAGAATTTCTGTCTGCATTTCAAATGCCAGTATATGGTGTCTTCCCTGAGGAGACAGTAGATATCACATAAGGAACATTTGTACTCTCTTGACACATCAGTTTGGTTACCCAGAATTCCCTGTGCCGGCAAACCAGAAAGGCAGAAACATGGCTGAGTTCCTCATTAATCCAGCAGGCTGTCCGTCCTCAAAGGCCTGGGTATGTTTGCTCAGCTTGTCTGCCGTACAAGATACAGAAGGAGCGCGTTAATTCAGGGAAAAATTTTTTCTCAGTAACACATTTTCCAGGAGGAACTTAACAACCAGGATTCATAGTTTGAGCAAATCTTGGCAATTCTTCATCTTCTAACTACTGAAAATGGTAATTTGTCCGTGGTCATCATTTTAACATTCATTTCGAGTGTAGTGTTAGTCTCCGTAGACTTAAAACTCTAAGAAATTGTATTCTTAAAGCATTCTTATAAAGTCTGTTATTGTAATGTTTCATTTATGAAAACAAGTTTTCTATAATACTTTCTTTTTTTAATGCTCTATATGTTCTCTTTTAGGTCTAGATTGGAAGTGATTCATTATGTATATTGTCATACATGATTGTGAAATTTTTATCTACTCCTGAATTTCTAAGGTGGCACTGTTGACTTTTTGCTTTTAAGTCATAGTCCCTAGGTGAAGAATTCCCAAATAGAACATTTTCTTGAAATAGTTATAGCCTGAATGAAATTAAATGACTGTAAGATTACATTAAATTCTTAAGGGCTATTTAGTTTAGTATTATAAGAGCTAAGACATGAAATAATTCTACAAAGATTATAATTATGATATAAACTAAACTCTATTATTCTGCCTTGTGTCATTATTTAAATTTTATAACTGTCAGTTCTAAAAGGATAAATAGTCTTTTTATCTGGGCAACATACTCATAGTATTTGTAATATTTGTACTAACTGTCATTGTGTTTCTCAGTTTATGTATTTGAAAGCCCTTAATTTCTTAATACTTTTTGTTTTTAAAATTAGCAGCTATTACAATCTTTAATTATTATAACATTTACTCTTGTAATAATAACTAAACAATTATACTTTAACTTATAGAATTTTCAAGCACCTGTAAAGCACATAAGTCTATTTTCAGTCTGAGTTATATCTAGAATGCTTAATTATATGTGGAAGATATTAATTGAAAACAGTGAATTGCATATCTTGTGCATATCATTGAGATAGTTAAACTGCTTAGGCCTGACAGAAATCTACATGATTAAATGACATTGATCACCCGTCCAATCAAGGGTGTGAGAAATGACATTGAGGCCCAAGACCGTTTGGCTCAATGGTCTTCAGTTTTCTTTCCTCATTTCTCACCATGGAGTCTTGATTTTGGTCCATATGTTGTTAGAGACCTTTCATTATTGTTGTCTCAGCTGTGGGGCCTGTTGGTATACATAGTTGACCCTTGAAAAACGCAGGGGTTAAGGGTGCTGACCCCCCACAGAGTTGAAAATCTGTATATAACTTTTAACTCACCAAAAACTTAACTACTAATAGTCTACTGTTGACCAGAAGCCTCACCAGCAACATGAACAGTCTATTAATACCTATATGCTATATTCTTACAATAAAGTAAGCTAGAGAAAAGAAAGTGTTATTAAGAAAATCATAACGAAGAGAAAATGTACTTACTATTCATTAAGTGGAAGTGGATCATTGTATAAGTCTCCATCCTCCCTGTCTTCATGTTGAGTAGGCCCAGGAGGAAGAGGAGGAGTAGGAGGAGGTCTGGTCTCCCTGTCTCAGTGGTGGCAGAGACAGAAGAAAATCCATGTGTAAGTGGACCTGTGCAGTTCAGACCTGTTTTGATCAGGGGCCAACTGTACTCTGAATTCTTTTCTTCAAGTGTCTTTTATCTCCATAGCTGAGTGATATCTTATCTGGGGAAGCCACACTGGAGTTCCATGGTCCCACTGTTAAGCTAGTCTGTGCCCATTCCTTTTTAGGTGCAAGTTTATTCTACCTGAAAGATTGCCCTTTTCCCCTCTATTCTCAGGTTCAGAACCTCTACTAGTGGTTGCCTCGTGCAGAACTCAGCGACCTTCACCGCCCCTCTGTCATCTGTCCCTTCTCTTCCCTGGTCTCGGGATGCTGCCTCACAGTGTCCTAGCGTGTCCTTTCTGCCCTCCGCTGCCTCCTGCTTCTCTCTGCAGTGAGATTTCTTGGTCCTGATCTCCTGGGTTAGTGATTCCACAATCCTATATGACCACCGTCACCTTCTCTTTGTCTGAAGAGTTGTTTAGTTGGGAAATCATGTTCTCTAGTTACAGGAAAGCTGTTTTTTTTGTTTTTTTTTTTCCTCTTGTGTGTTGCAATAGAATCCCTTTGAGCACTGTAATTATTTTAATTAAAATTCAAGCTGTCATCTGTATCCTCCAGTAGCTCTCTCTTTCTGGGTGTGTGTTGTGTTTCTTCTGATCTGTCTTCTTTGTTGCTGAGACCCTTAGAAAGGGGGTTATCACTCTTTGTAGAGTCACGGGGTCTAGGTGTGGTGGTGTACTGGTGGGCTTGGCAGGCCTGCCGTGGGGATGTGGAGAAGCCAGCCCTCCCTGTGTCCACGGCGGACCCTGCCAAGCCCTCCCGGTGCCCCTCTCATTGTCAGTGCTGGAGAAGCAGAATGGGGACAAGCGGAGGGAAAGGTGCAATGTTGGGGTCACCACCTTCATTCAGAGAGATAATGTGAAAGGCTTCATCTCAAAGCAAAAATATCTATTGGGTAGCACTTAAATCATTTTATTTCATACTTATGTACCATTACTCCCATTGTACAAATGAACAGACTTTGGGAGATTAAGTGATTTGCCCACTCAAGTATTAGTGATAGAATCGGGAATTGAACACTCTGGGCGGAAAAGCCACTGGCCTGTGTCTGTTAGAGAAGGGACCAGGAGGCATGCCCGGCACGCACGCAGGGAGCGCTGTGATGTTGGCTGTGCTTGTTGTGCAGGACTCCAACTTCCGTATAGCTGAACCCCTGTGGGGGGCTGTGAAGAGAGTGATGGTGTGATGGGTGGGTTATACTCAGAGCTTCCATGCTCCAAAGTTTCTGAGAAAGACTTGGTCTGGGAGGTGCTGGGATGAAGACAAGGAGCCCTTAAGGGCAGAAGTCGCCCGGATAAACCTCATTCTGAAATATCAAGCCAGTGGCCATACAAGTAGTGGCTTGAAGCTACCATACATTGGCAGAGAGTTATGTGTGTTCTGCTAGGCTAAATGTGTCATAATTGGGACATGTTAAATGTTGCTGGCGCTGTGGTTAAAGGCTTTTTGTGTTGGTCTTTAAGACAGCTACTTACTTTCTACCTGGGGCTTAAAAGACCAAATCCTCAAAGTCAGGAGGGGCGGCCAAGGTTTTCTGAAGTTTTGACTTGGCGGCCATGGTTCAGTGACCTTCACCCAGCCCACGTGTCAGCGTTAGCCAAATAGGTTAATGGGGACAGATGCAAGGGAGTTGAGGCAGTCTCTTACTTTATGCTGGGTTATGTTTGAGAGTGTAAAGGACATGGACTTTTGGGTCAAAATTCCTGAGTCTGCTTTGAGTCCAGCCAAACCCTTTGAATTCTCAGATTCCCTAGGCTCCTACTACCTTATTTGGCAAAGTAACTGAGTAACCTGAGCCTCAGTTTTCTAATCTGTAAAATGGGGAAATGATCAATAAATACCTCACAGCCTTGTTGGGATGGATCACATGACATAATATTTATAAAGCATCTATAATGTCTAACATGTAGCAAATCCTCTGTAAATGTAGTCCCATTCCTTCCCCTCTCTGTCCCCTGAACTCTTACCGGACCTTTCTTAAGGGTGAAGAGGGAAGATGTTAGGCCACGTGGGCTGACATGGGCTTGCTTAGTCACTGGACTCTAGGCTCCCTCCCTTTAGGGCCGTTACTCATGTGTGGACGTGGATGTTGGTTTCATTTAGAATCGTGGCATCTGTAGCTCACAAGAAGTGTGGCTATAGAAGATGCTAAGTAATATTTGGCATCATTTCTTTTTTTAAGGAAAGACTGGGAAAATCTGAGACTTGGAAGGTTTCAGCTGGACTCAAAGGCAGAACCCCACCCCCGCACCTCTCCCCACATCTTCCATCAATCACTTCATCACTTCCTGGCAGTGGCTTTGGTGTCTGAGAGTCCAGCTGTCTCATGGTGGGAGGCAATTTAAGAGCCCTCCCCTTTCCCTCCCCCAGCTCACATTCCTATCCCGCGCCCATTCCTCTTTCAAAGGCCAGCAGCCCTGCCTCTCCCAACTCACCCAGGTTAGCTACATGAGTACCACTGGGTGTGCCATGCGGGTGGAGCTGTCAGGGCATCTGCCCCTATGGCCAGGGGGCCTTCAGACAGACAGGCCCCCCCCCACAGGTAAAAACCTGACCCCAGGGATGAAAGGCTGGCGACTAGAGGTCAGCGAATGTGGCCAGAGGCCTGAGGTCTCAAATTTGGGAAAAGCCCAAGGCAGCAGCAATCCCAGAAGATTAGGACGTGTGAAACCTGGTTATTCACTAACATGTTTCCAACAGTTCTTTAACCCTCTGGAAGTCAGAGGTGAGGGAAAAGTTTGTACAGATACTTTTTTTTTTTTCCTTCAGGGTATTACTGCCTTTTGAACCTGGCATGGGACAAGAGTCTGCTCGTGGGTCCTTTCTCTGAGCTTGCATTAGGGCTGTTACTGCTCAGCTTTTGCTCTTGCAAAGCAGTTTCTGGGGGCCAGATGTGCCATGTCACACCTGAAGGTGATCCATGGAAGCTGAGTTGAGCAGTGATGGCTGGTGAGCTGGGCAGCGTGTGTGCCTGTGCTGAGACACTGCCACTAAGGGTGACTCTGTGCTCTCACATGTTCACAACTTTAGAGCTAGATTCTCCCAGGCAGATCTTGTGGTTAAGTGCTACAGAAGGCAAGTCACACAAGGAAAATGTCATCCTGCTCAGAAGCCACGAGACTCTGATATTCCTTGAGGAAGTCTAACTGCCTTATGGTTTTCTGAGCTACAACATTCCTACAGAAGAGAGCTGCACCGGTGACTTTTGCATATGTGTATACCCATGTGTTCTTTGAGGAGGTTTGGAAAAAATAGCCTAGAGCTATTTTTATGGCAGTGAATAATTAATTTTTATTTCATTGCTCGTAGCCATGAACTTTATAAATATTCTTAAATCCCCTCTGTTGCTTGGTTTAATTTGCCATTTAAAGATTCGTCTTCCTTCATAAAAATGTCACCTCAAATGTCAAAAAACTAGGAATGAGAAGACTGGGTGAATTTGAGGAAATGAGCAAAACTTGACTCTGGATAATTGGTTTTATTATGCTTTAGAACTTCAGATTATAAGATTTGTGGTTTTTTTCTACTTGAATGGTGTTGCAGCATTTTTGCTTTAAATTCCACAGTCAGGGAAACAAGTAGAAAATGTAGCCAGTGAGGCTGGCAAAGCCAGCGCTTCCCTCCCTCCCAGATTCCCGGGCTGGAGCGACTGGAGGGGTTTCAGCAGCAGCGGCTCCAGCGAAGAAGGTTCGGGTGAGCATGAGCGTGCGTCTGCTCCTGCAGGTGCTGGGTGGGGGCCGTAGATCCCCACGGAGCGTTGATTCCATGGAGAGGTGAGGATTTGGCACACACCAAAATGGAACACTCTCTAGGGGCGCCGGTGTGCCTCCTAGCTGTCCTTAGAAAGGACCCCAGGGTGTGACTCCGATCTCCTAGAGAGGGCCCATCGGTGTGGAAGTTTTAAGGAGCCCTTCTGATTGGCAATGTTATTTCAAGGTGTGAGCGACTGTTCCACATGTTTTGGTGAAAAGCTAGATGCTCTTTGAGGAGCCACAGGTAGAATTGAATAAGAGAAGTCCAGGTTTCTGCAAGATGCATAGCCCAGTCGGAGACAGACGAGCCAGGAGGGAGGCGGAGCCAGGAGGGATGTGGGAGGGAGTGAAAGCAGACCCCATGCTGGGGCTGGTGGGTGGGGGTGAGCCTGGCTCTGGTCCCTGTCCCATCACCCCAGTGGTGGACTCTAGAGCAGGAGGGGGAGGGGGAGGAAGAGAATGCTTATTCTAAAATAATGCTTATTATCTTCCCATCTCCCTGCAGAGCACCTGCCCTGGTGGGTGATCCCCAAGCCCGGCAGCCCCTCCCCTCTAAGGCCTGCGACCCAGGGCAGAGCTCCATAGTGAAGTCTGCCCAGTCACTGTCATAAACCTCAACTAAAGGTTTCCTCTAAAAACTTTCCTGGGGACCAACTGTGACTCCTCCTCCTCCACAGCTATGGGGCAGCTGTCTCTCCCCTCCCACTGCTCCAGGCTAAATCAGTGCACTGCCAGCCAGGCCTCCTTCCCGCAGGCAGGGGACCTTCCTCTGTGGCTGTGGCCCTGCTTCCCAGGCCATGGAGCCAGCACGGTGGGCCAGCATCTGGCATCGTGGGGTAACCATCAGGGCCTTGTCGGGGAGTTCCACAGATGAGAGCCGGAGCAAGCTGGAATGTAGGAGGGGACAGCAGCTGCCGAGGAGCCATCCAGGCCTTGGGGACATGGGTCACACCTGGACTTGTGAGCTGAGGAGACATCCAGACCTGGGGGACACAGGGTCATGCCTGGACCCGTGGGTTGTGTGGGCCTAGTGGGAGCCAGGGGCCGTGGAGCAGAGGTTTTGGAGGCAGGAAATCTGGATAATACTCTGGCAAAGGACATATTTCCAATGAGCCCCGAAAGGAGGACAGACAGGAGGATGAAAGGGTTGAACAGCCTCGAAGTCCCGAAGGCGCTGCCCTCCCAGGGCTCCTGTGAGCCAGAGATAACATGACAAAGCTCTGGATGCTTTTAAACTCAGCTTTGGAGGGGAAAAGAGCTGCCTGGAATTGAGTGACATTTGAAGCTTTCCCGTCAAACAGGCTGTCATCAAAGCCTCCGTCTCATCAGCCGGGCTTTGGGCTCTGGCCTTCCCAGCTTGACGGTCACCCTGCGGGACAGAGTGGGGCAGGTGGGCCGCAGGCGTCCTCGTGTCCTGAAGGGCTTTTCTGGGAGGGGGCACGGGTCAGTGCTGATCCCCACGTGACACTTTGCCCAGGCCGCAGCGCAGCCCCTGCCTGGGGTGGGCCGGGTGGCTGAGGCCGCCAGAGCTGCTCACCAAGGCTCTTTAAGAGAAAAAAAAATCAAAGCAAGTGAGATTTGGAGATCTGGGAGTGAAGCTTTACAGTCCTAGGAGCATCAGGCCAGCCTTTGCCTATAAAAAGTTTATTTCATCTCCTGTTCCTTTCTAACCACGTTATTAAAATGAGCAGATGTGGGGCAGGACTCCTGGGCCAGGCTCCTTGAGGGAGAAGGGCCGCTTGGGCCCCTTCTCCGGGCAGGCCTAACCTGGGGCTCATTTTTGTCTGATCTAACAAAGATCAGGGTCAAGTGTTCGGGGCCGCTTATTGATTGCAAAGCCTCTTCTATTGATTGGCTACTAGAAATGGTGGAATGAGGTTTCTGTCTCTGGAAATAGCACGTTCTCTTAATTGCACCAAAAATACGGTAGGAGCTGTGTTTTATGGGCGAACAAATACAGCTCTCTGTCTTCATAGCATCTCACAGTTTGGTCCTAGAAATTGTTTCATTACAAAAAGCAAATGCTCGTTTCTTAGCCTATAAGGTGTTGAGCTGGGGGCGAGGAGAAGGCGTGTGATGTTACATTTGCAGAGAATGTTAGGCTTTCCCTGGTCCCAGCACCATACGTGAGTGGTGCCTTAGTATATACCGTTTAGTAACGATGCAACTTGAGAAGTTCTCTGTCTGTAAAACCTCCGTTACGTCCCTGTGGGGAAGGAGAGAGCAAACCCATATTTTTTCCTAGAGGAGAAAATGAGTGTGCAAAATTGGAAAGTTGGAGTGCCTACCGTGTGCCATTTCTGATTCCTTCCTGAATGCTTTGATGACTAGAAAGTGGGTGAGTCAGGACCGTGTCCTGAACCCTCACTTGGAGATGTTACCATTAAGTCCCCATGTTTTGTTCCAAATGTTGACTGTCGGCAACAGTGACAGGCTAGGAGCAGCTCCCCTGCCAGGCCAACTGTCCGTCCTGGCACTGTGCCAGCGCTTTCCTGATGGACTGAGCCCAGTCACTGTGACAGTCAGTGCGAATTGGAGGTGGGTAATGACTGGCACTGAGCCTCCGAGGAAGCCCACAGCTGATGTGTCACCAGCCGGCTTCTGTCCTGGTGCTTCTGCGCTGCGGGAGCGAGCCAGGCCCCTGGAGAGGACAGGTCAGATTTGGAGACGGGGCAGGTGATTCCGATGCCATCTCCACCCCTGATGCCATCCCCACCCTTAGGGAGACACCCAGCTTTTTTTTTTTTTTTTTTTTTTGAGACAGTCTCACTCTGTTGCCTGGGCTAGAGTGCCATGGTGTCAGCCTAGCTCACAGCAACCTCCAACTCCTGGGCTCAAGCAATCCTCCTGCCTCAGCCTCCCGAGTAGCTGGGACTATGGGCATGTACCACCATGCCCGGCTAATTTTTTCTATATATATATTAGTTGGCCAATTAATTTATTTCTAATTTTAGTAGAGATGGGGGGGTCTCACTCTTGCTCAGGCTGGTATCAAACTCCTGATCTCAAACGATCCACCTGCCTCGGCCTCCCAGAATTGCTAGTATTACAGGTGTGAGCCACCACGCCCGGCCTGATACCTAGCTTTTGACTTGTGTTTGCTCTCACTTTTCAAACCCCACTGGAGAAGACCACCAGGAATGCAACCACTAGCAAACAGATGTAGGTGACCTCAGTTTGCCACAGCCAGAGGGGACGCACAGTGGGAGGGCAGTGGGTGTCCAGGTGACAGGGGCTAGGAAGAGCTGAGCACAGGCATGGGGCTTCTGCAGGGTGATTCCATGGAGGGTGTGAGGAAGCCAAGGCCAGTTCTGAGTGAAGGCTGTGCAGACACAGGGCCCGCAATGGTGATAGAGCATTTGTGTCTTTTTTCATCTGTAAGAGAGAGGGTCACCGTGGAGCTGATTGGCAGCAGTAAAGAAGCAGTGGTCACCCAGTTGTGAACAGAGTGAAGGGTGTTTAGTTCTTTCGGTTGCAGGGTGCCCTCTGCTGTGTCCTGTCATGTCACAGAGTGGTCTCATCCGATGGTCACTGCATTCTGGGATGTTGTTTGTATTCATTTGAGCCTATCCCATCCTTGCTGTGAGCTGTTAATTCCAAAGCTGTGTTTTAGTTTCTCACCCTCCCACCTCCTGGCTGTGTGGTTTGGGCAAGTCGCATCTCCCCTGGGCCTCAGTTTCCCCCTTTATAAAAGGCAGGGGGTTGGAATGATACCTTCTCTGCCCTAGCCGCTCTCACCTTGGGATAGGGTAATGTCCTCAGGTCCCAACCCAAGTTATTGCCAACCAATGGCATTCTCCCACATCCCAGGCCACGTGTGAGTTCTACGCAGTGTGTGTGAGTTGGGTCGCTGTTGACCAATTGGCATAAGGCTACACTTTATATATTTTAAGCAAACATTTATTAATTGGATTTTTCAATCTACTTTTTATATCATGGAGTCAATAAAACCTTATTCCGGCTTGACCATTTCCACAGGCTCTTCTCAACTTTAGTTTCTGGACACGGTGTGTGAAGTGCCCAAGGAATAAAAGGACCCGCTTCTCCTTGCAGACATGAGAAGGCCGTGGGTTCTTACAATTCCAGGGTAGGGTTTGGGGAGTCCTAGGAACCCTTACTATTTTATGGAAGGTTTTACGTACATAGGTGCATATGTATGTTTATAAGAGGAAAAATGTCTCTCTGCTTTTGCAGAATCTCCAAGGGCTTTGCATAGCAGCAGAGGTTTGCGTCAAAGCCCTGTGACACACGGAGGTTGAAGGCCAGCCCTGTGACACACGGAGGTTGAGGGCCAGCCCTGTGACACACGGAGGTTGAGGGCCAGGCCCACGCTGCCTTGGCTCCTTGCTCCGGCTGCCGAGCCCAAGCCAGCGTCCTCCCAGGACGGCGGGGCTAAGTGGGCATAGGAGAGAGCCAGCCCGACAAGAGCCGTGACTGGGCCCCCAGCTCCTGACCCTTGCGGTCTGCAGCCCAGGAGGCCTCTCCTTCTGTCCCATTGCTGTGGCCTGACTCAACCAGACCTCAAGGTAGTGGAAGCTCCTCTGCTAATTTTCCTTCCAGGGGGGTCCCGGCCACCCTGAGAGGCGATGCAAGTGGCTCCCCAAGAGGGCAACATCACCCTCTCCGCAGTTCATCCTTAGGCATTTTAAAATGTGGCCAACAAGGTGAGGTGGCAGTGGCTCTCACGTGCAGCCCAGAGGACAATGCAGTGCGCATTCTAGTGAGGGGGGCAACACCGGCCCCCTCAAGCCCTGCCGTCACTGGTTGGCCTGCAGGAGGCCAGGTCCCATGCCCAGCCTGCTGGAAATCCACACGCCCTGCCTGGGTGCAGCGGAAGGAGCTCCACACTGAGTTATGTCCAGTGTGCTGGGCAGTGGGGAATGGCAGCCTTGGTGGCACACAGTGGCTCTCTCTGGCCTTTGGAATAAAGTCAGAACTTGTGACCCCTGCCTTGTTGCTACTTCCCTCTTCGTAACGTCTCCTCCAGCTCTGCCAGCTTACTGCCGATGCCTGACTGCCGATGCCCTCCACCACCTGCTCTGTTCGGCCAGTACCTCGTGACCTTTCAGGACACGCTTGCACGCTAAGCCCCACCCTAGGAGTTTGTCAGAACTTTCAGAATAAGGTCACTGGACATTTCAGGCGCTGTTGAGACCTTAGCTGTTCCACTGCTTCCCAGGGGGCGCTGTGGGCCTCCCTGGCCCTACTGACCAACCTCTACAAGTTGTGGCCTGTCTCTGGGTCTCTGAAAAGGTGCAGAGTATTGTTGAGGGTGGACCCAGGCACCTGCCAAAAAAACCAGGTGAGCCTCTTTCCCCAGCAGCCCCTGACCAAGGGCCTGCCAGGCCTCCCCGGCACAGCGTACCGGCCTCGGTGCACGCACACGGCCCTGTGAAGTCACAGGCGCTTCTGTGGAGTCCACGAGCCATTCTGGGCCGTCTTGTATTCTGCTCACTGTGTCCTTTATTCTCATTCTAAATCTAAACCACAGTGACTCCTTAATAAGTAATTGAATCAGGGTCAAGAGAGAAAGGTACTATCAGTAAGCCTAATTTATTGTTGGCTCAGAAATAATGAATCCTGGAAATGAGGTTATAAGTAAGGCCATTTAGAAACACGAGCAGCTTTAAAGCACATTTCTTGTGTGCCTCTGCCTGCTCGCCATTTCAAAAGTTTAAATTTTTATATAAATGATGCTCTACATAGTGCTACCTATCTGCTAGACTCCAAGGTTTATTTAAAAAAATACGAAGTGCTTCTAGTGCCATGCTCTAAAAAAACCCAGTATCTAAAAATAGAAGGAAGTGGAAAATGCTCCTTTTTCAAAGCTCATTGAGGTTCTCTGGGCCCCTGAAGTCGCAGGGACAGAGGATCTTGGTTTGGAGTCGGTAGGTCAGGAGCTTGAACTCACTTCTCCTCCAAGCAGTGATCTGTGTGTAGGTTCAAGGAGGAACGGCTCTGAGTTGCACATAGGATCCCATTTCGGGCTTCTCTCTTTCCAAGTCCCGTTCTGCCTTTGGAGCCTAGCCCGGTGCTGAGCAAGCCACAGTGTTTGAAACTGGGGCTATATCTGTAACACATTTCAAAGAGAGAATGTCTAAATATATAGAGACTTCTTATGAAATCAAGAAGAGAAATGATAGTCGCCTCAAAGGAAAAACCAACAAAGGACCTGAACAAGGACCTGTATAATCCAAACAAAAAGCCAGCAAAGTACATGAATTTATGTTTAGCCACACTAGTGATCAGACTATTTAACCATTGGTGGTTAAATTATTTATTTTTATTGAATTGTCAAAGACGGCCGGGCGCGGTGGCTCACGCCTGTAATCCCAGCACTCTCAGAGGCCTGGGCGGGAGGATCACTTGAGCTCGGGTGTTTGAGGCCAGCCTGAGCAAGCTCAAGACCCAGCCGTCTTTACTAAAAATAGAAACATTAGCCGGGCATGGTGGCGCACACTTGTAGTCCCAGCTACTCAGGACGCTGAGGCAGGAGGATCGCTTGAGCCCAGAAGTTTGAAGTTGCTGTGAGCTAGGCTGATGCCATGGCACTCTAGCCAGAGTGACAGAGCAAGACTCTATCAAAAAAAAATCAAAGATTTACAAGGATGGATAACTTCCAGAATTGGCATGAGAAATAGGCCCTCATGCTACTGAGCAAAATTTAGCAGCTTTCATCAACTCTCTTAAGAGGGGCACACTCTTCCAGTGTATGTACCTGAGGCAGGTAATCGAGAGGAAGACATTTGGTGTCAGGTTTCTAATCACAGTACTGATTAGAAAAGCAAAAACTCGTGTAAAACCTGAGTGTTCAGATAGAGATTATCTAAATTATAGCACATTTATAGCATGCAGTCTGAGGCAGCCGCTTAAAATGATGTAGCTCCATACTCCTGAAGCTCTGAAGTACATAAAAATCACCGGCATCTTGTTAAAATGCTGATTCTGAGTGAGCACGTCTAGCGTGGGGCCTGAGAACCTGCATTTCCAACAAAAACCCAGGCGATGCAGATGCTGCCGGCCCGAGGACCACACTTTGAGTAGTGAAGGTGGAAATAGATATGGAAGTGAAGTAGTGAAGATGGAAATAGATAAAACACTTGTTTACCGTATGCTGTTAAATGGGGGCAAAATCAGGTTATCAAAAAGTAAGAGTAGCAGCTCATCTTTAAAACACACGCACACACACTCTCTTTATACTCTTACGTCTTATCTGGAAAGATATTTATCAAAACGCAAACAGTATATAGCTGAGAGTGGTGGAGATTGAGGGTATTTTCTTTTTGCTTATTTGTATTTTCTGGTTTCCTCCACAATAAACGAGCCACCTTTGTGTATTCAGACAGGAGCGGAGGCAAGTCAGCTCTGACTCAGCACAGCTGCGACACCTGGTGCCCGTCCAGACGGGCCTTTCTTGTCCTGCCTTCCTTTCAGTGGAATCTCAGTCGTGGGTCCTTTTGCATCAGTCATAAGGGCTGTGGAAGTACTTTAAGGATTCATTTCATTTTTCCTGTCACGTATAAGCTGTGTGTCTGGCTCTTTAAAATACTGCTTAAAAATTCTCCCTTAAAAAACAAGGCAATTACTTGCCAATCCCCTGCTGAAGGAAGGAAACCTTGTAATTACCAAGCATCTGTCTCTCGATTCAAAGTCAAGGCCCCACAGCCAGAAGACGCTGTGATTCAGCAAACAGGAAGACAGAGTGCGTTATGGGGGGGATCTGCATCGAAATCCTAAAATACCATGTGATTGAGACTAGAATTTCAGCCCCAAGGTTGGGCATGTATTCATCATAGGAGAAAAGAAAGCCTCTTCCATGTGGCACGCTAGGCTGACTGGCAAAAGAAAAGGCAGCAATTTTAACTGTCACCTTTGCTAAAAGCAGAGTCGAGTTGGATGACTGAAATCGCATTAAAGGTAGTCCTTTCACCAGGCTCTCAGTGATAGCTCCAGGAAAAGTGAACAAGCCATGACAGCCGGGAATTCAGCAGCCCCCAGTTTTTTAGAGCGATGGTTATACCCTCCTAAAAGGAGGAAGGGAGGCTGGGAAGGCAGCTAATATTTAGTCAAGCCCCCGTGTACGTAGAATCGTGTTAAGGACTTTAAAACGCCATTGCTTATATCACAACAATACCCGTTTTTCAGAAACTTGAGGTGGAGGGGCAGCATGGCATCGTGGGAGAGTCAGGCCTGGGGTCCTTGTTCTGCCCTTTACTACCCGTGTGGCCTTTTGTGAGTTACTTCTGTCCTCTAAGTTTCCGTTTATTTGTGAAATGTGGATAATAAAACTAGCTCCCGTGCTCACGAAGCTGAATCGAGGGCACCCGTGGCCATTGTCCAGCAGCGTGCCCAGCGCGCGGTGGGTGTTCAGATATAATCCCACTAAGAGGGACTATACCTTGCCCAAGGACCCACATACCCGGGGCAGGATTTGAACCTGGGTTGGTTTGTGCCCACAGTTGCTGCCCACTGTCTCACTGCAGCGTGCCGTGTGTGCCTGGCCGAGTTTCTGGAACGTGTGTCCTTCAGCAGCCCTCTCCCCTCCCTTGTCTGCCACCCGTGCAGTCCAAACCTGCATTTCACCCAACAGCCCAAAGTCAGAACATTAAAAGTGCTAGCATATGTTCCCTCTTCTGACGACTGCGGTTTCTTGTTTCTGTTAATGTGATATTCAGTAATACTCTTAAATGGAATCTAAACGTTGAGCTGTGTGATCCAATACTTCCCCAGTTGCCGTTCCCCGGTTTCCCAGTTTTGGAAGGAGGATTTCTCTTTCCAAAAAGTGTTCTCCCAGAGGAATCAGGAGTCTTTCTGTCTGCTCAGCAAACAGCTTGCTAATTTAGGTTGGGAAGCTTTTCAGTGGGGCCTGGACGGAGGGAATGAGTTTATCTCTGCAGTCACAGGGGATAACAAGCCTGATCCGCCCGCCCTCTTCACCTGGGCTCCTCTCACCCCCGGCTCTCTCACTCTCAGTTGTCCTCACAGCCTTTTGTCCGAAGGCATAAGCACAGCATGCCTGCCTCTGGAACAGGTTTTATTCGGGAAGCTGGAGATGGAGGCAAAAGCCAGGGGAGGCCAGCTGATGACCAGGCTGGAGCCCTCAAACCCACACAACTTGGGCCCTTTCAGAGGTCCCAGACGCTGTGTCCCTGTTGCTCCCCAACTTCGAGACATTGTGAGTCTCAAGAGACGGTGGGGTGGCGCAGAGCCCTTGCGCGGACAGCTGCCCCACCAGACTCCAATCAGGGAAAGTTTAAACTGAGCCACCTTCCTTAACAGCAAAGTAGTGACAGCATACAGTGTTTAAAGGGCCCTGAACGCCCTGCACACGCTGTCATAACAGACTCATCCCCTCTCCCTCGGGTGACCAGCCGTCCCAGTTCGCTCAGGATTGTCCTGGTTTCAGAGCCAGAAAGTCCTGGGTCCAAGGAAACCCCTCCACCCCGTGCAAGCCTGGACAGCTGTCACCCTGTCCCCTCACAGCAGTGGATGAATGAGCCAAGTGCATGACAGCAGGAGTGTCCAGGATACAAAAGCCAGCGCTGCCCGTTCAGACCACATCAGGCACTGACAGCGCTTCACCTTGCACGAATGAACGTGGAAAATTCCCCACGAGCGGATGTTCCTGAAATTCCATCATTAGGAT
Source organism: Microcebus murinus (assembly GCF_040939455.1). NCBI lineage: Eukaryota > Metazoa > Chordata > Mammalia > Primates > Cheirogaleidae > Microcebus > Microcebus murinus. The sequence continues at coordinate 39,865,423 of NC_134122.1, read as the reverse complement.
TTCATTTCTTTGGTTCAAGATGCTTGTGTCCTGTTGAAAACTAAAATACTTCCCAATGCTCACATAAAGGAGCAAATCGTTAGGCAGCACCTTCTCCAGGAACCGACAGGTAATTCCACAGCAAACCTGCAGGGCTGCTGAGGACGAGCCCTGATTCCTTGGGCACACGCTCGCTGGGTTCCCGCTGGGCCAGGAACCGTGGTAGGAAGTGACCACGCAGGCTCACGGGAAGAACCTGGCAGGCCTCAGTGTTAGAGTCAGTAATGGGAGTCCACAGTAGGAAGTTAAACCGTGCATGAGAAAGATGTAAAGTGCTTGAGATTCCAGGGGAAGGAGTGAGGTCGGTTGGTTGGTTGTTTTTAAGATGTGGATGATAAGAAAGGTTCCCAGAGTTGCCAGGGAAGATGGCAGCACGGGAGGAGACTCGGGGGACCCTGGGCGAGGAGGTGGCCGGGGTTTGGACTAGGCACAGAAGGGTTCCCTGCTTATACAGCAAGGAACTCAGCCAGGTTAACAGTAAGCATGCTGATGGCACAGAAATAAGTTGTGGTTGGTGTCCTCGTCCCACTCTGCTAAGTGCCCGGGCCGGCCGGAGAGTCTGCTTAGCCAGGGTTGGGGTGCACAGCTGGTGGGCCATCCAGGAAGGAGGCGGCAAGGATGGGAGCCACTCCAGCATCCAGGCAGGAGCCGTGTGTGCCTTGTCCCCAGGGACACCCAGAGAGGAGGCTGAAGGCATCTGCCTGGGAGCCCAGTCTGCCCGCACCAGGATTGTACTTTCTCTAAGTGCATCCACAGTCTGACAAAGGGATGTGTTTTCTGAATGCAAGCCCAAAGAAAGTGCTCTGGGCTTGGAGACAGAAACCCAGGTTTAGTGCTGGCTCGGACTTTAATTTCTCTGTCTCTTTCAGTTTCCTTATCTCTGGTGCAGGCAAAACGGTAGGTATTTCAGAGGTTTGTTGTGAGAACAGCCTGTGGCAGTGGTTTGTAAATGGTAAGCATCGTGTGCGTGGAAGGTGTTTGTCTCATTATCCCTTCTCTCCAGGGGCTGTGACGGCCACCTGCTCCTGAGCTGGCCCCTCCGGAGCCGTCTGTGTCCCTGGGAGCCTGGTGCTCTTTCTTTCTTTTCTCTCTCCTGTTTCTGGGTTGATTCGATCCACTGCTGTCTCTTGGGCCACTTCAGCTGCTCTTATCTTTATCCCACTTAAACTCTCTCTTCCTATTGACAGTTGAGCCCCTTGGTGGACAGAGCCCTGCACAAGCTGCAATCGAGCACGAGACTTAAGGTTTGGAAAGCAGAGTTGGTGCGCCTGGGTCTTGGCTGCAGTTGTGGGTGCTGACTTGCGCAGCTTCCTGCTTCCCTGGGTGTGCATTTGCTCACAGGATTTTCTTTAGGAAGCCCAAAGCCATGCCCCATGCTTGGCATGGATGGGACATTGCGTCTCCCTTCTTTCTGCAGATGCACAAACTCTTGGCAGTAAGAGTGAGGGGCTGTGGCTTAGGTCGACTTGGAGAATCAGGAGGGGATGGTGGTACTGGGTGGAGTTCTGCCCAAGAGGGTGCTGGTGGGTGTCGACAAGTGTCCCACCTTCAGAATGGGCTTCTGGAGGGACCTTGCAGGGTGCAGGCCTCACCTAGGTGTGCCCAGCCCAGAGCGCCCAGTGCAGGATGCAGAGCTCCCTGTACCTGCCAACGACACTGATTTGGCATCTGAATTAGGAACTCGAAGCAGGGTTAATTTCTCTATGTAATTAACTAAAGGAAAATGGCATGAAAGTACTGCCTTGTCTCTTCCACTTGGGGTTTTGTTTTCCATCCTGCAATTACAGGGGAAGTCCATTTGGTTTAATTAACTTGGAAAGTATGGAGCAGACCCACTCATTTGGGGCTGGCCTCCTGTCTGCTGTTGGACAGACGCCCCTCCAGCTCCTATCAGCTGCGCGTCATTTTCTGGGCTCTGGGTCTGCAACATAAATAGCACATGGCCCCTGCTGTGCAGAACTGCCTAGCCTTGTGTGGTAGATAAACATGAAATCAGTAAGTATAATCAAGTGTGCTGAGGGTGGTAATTAAGAAATGAGGTACTGGTGCCAGACTTCCTGGGTTCAAGTCCAGATACTTAGGCAAGTCATTGGAATCTCTGGCTTCAGTTTCTTCCATTTATAAAATGGGGATGATGATAGGATCTTATAGAGAAGGATGAAGATTAAATGAGCCTATCTGTATGTGTCAGTGCTTAGCGGAGCACCTGGCGCTGTCAAGGGTGTGCTCTGCAGTTGCTGGCTCTGTTTATCATATTAGAGTGATGGGTCGATCTACAAGAGTGCAGAGGAAGGAGTAACTACCGGTAGGGTGCTGACGGGCTAGTTGGGCTGGGTATTGAAGTAGGAATGAATGTGCCGAAGGTGGGAAGTTAGTGATGTAAGAGCAAGTGGGCCTGAGGGACATCTGAAGGATGTTGCATGCTAATGATGAACACGGAGTGTTTTCGTGGGGCTGAAACCTTGGAATAGCAGGTACAGAACGTGGAGGTAGCTGGTGAGGAGCCCATGGGGCATTCCAAGTAGGGGTGTGGTGTGATGAGGATTGTGTTTTAAGAATTAATTTCAATAATGAGGGTGGAGACAGGAGGGCAAAGTTAGAGGGCTGTTAAAGTCAGCCTGAAGAGATGCAAAGGTGGGGAGCAGGTGTTCTGGGAGAAGAGAGGAGACTTGGAGAGAGTGATTTGGACGTGGAGGTAAGGGAGAGGCAGGGATTGACAGGAGGGTTCCAGGGTACTGGCTTGAATGTCTGAGTGAACAGGGTGCTAGTCACAGATGGGGAGAGCAGGTTGGGCAGGTGATAGGTGAACTAGCCACACGGCTCCAGGTGACTGGGAGATTCTTGAATGCAGAGGGAATCATAAGGGGATGGGCAGTTGGGAGAGGCTATTTTATTTCCTTTGCAGTCAGCATCACCTTGACAGCAAATCCTACTTATGAGGGAACCACCCGATGACCATTTCACTATGATCCCTGCAAAGGTGATGATGTGGTTCCTTAGTGCCATGTTAGTCCCGTCTCTAACGGAGAGGCGAGGGAAAGTGGGTGCAGAATTTGTCTAATATCATTTCCCAGGTGATGATTTAAAATCATCATCAGAACCAAAAGGCCCACGAACAATGATCCGCAGAATAACTTCTGCTGCTGTTGGTTTCACAAGTGAGAGTGTGTTTGGTGTGTGTCTGTTAATCTGTGACACGCTTCGCTGCTGAGCTCCCTGTACCAGGACTTGGAGGAGTAGCTGGAAAGAGATTTCAACGTGGAGTTTGCATTTTTTATTACTGGCCTCTATAAGTGTCACATCCCTGCTTCTCAGACTCAGAATCAAGCCAGAGGTGCATCCTTAGTCGGCCTCACTGGTCTTTGAGAAGGAGCCTTAAACCCAGTTACCGAGTCTGCACCAGGAGGCACGTGACCGGAGCGAGCACCCGGCAGGCAGCACCAGTAACAGTGAGAGCCAGTGCTTATCCCACACTTAGGGCGTGCCAGGCGCTGCACTGCGCCTTATGTGCAGAATTGGATTTTATTCTCTTTGAGATGGGCACTCTAATCATCTGCATTTTACAGATGGGAAATGAAGGCTTTGTGGGTTTTGCACCTCATCCAAGGCACCTGTTCCGTAGGTCAGATGTCCTGACTACAGAGCCCTAGCTTGCTTCATGCAACACATCTTTGGATACTGCGGAGCCTGAGCCGCACTTGCTGTGTGGTCAGGCGATCTGTTCACAGGCAGAGCTGTCCTAGCAAGGCCCTTACGTCTCTGGGCACCAGGTCCCCTTCATCATCGTGTAATCGGCATCATCACCATCACAGCTTGTGCCTTTATGAAGGACGTGTCATGCCTTGGTGTCCTCATTTTGCCTAGATTGCCACTTTGTGCCTATGGTAGTCTCTGCTCACCTGTCTCTCTGATTCTGCAGACCACAGTGGCACACACGGTGGGAATCAGGACTGAGTCATCTGCAGGACTTTTGTCCCTGTCTGCTGTTGGAGATAAACCACCATTCCCCCATCTCAAGGAATTTGCTTCAAGGGAGTCAGAGCTCAGCACCTTGCACCTGTGCATTTAAGCACTCATTCCTCTGGGGGGGGGGTACGCACTTGGAGTTAGGAAGGGCCTTTCTCCTGTGCCCAGGAGGACTGACCTCATGCTCTGCACCAAAGGCAGGTTGCTGTGCACTCAGATAAGTGCTTTTCCTATGTGAGTGGGCCCTTACTTGCTAGCTGGCCATAATTGAAGCCGCTGTTTATTGAGCACTTAGTCTGTGCGTGGCATCATGCTAAGCATTTTACAAATACCATCCCGTCCTCTTTCTGACAGTCCTGTGACAGCAAGAGCAGTAGCAATGAAGTTAGGGCCCACTGCTTGACTAGGCAAAGCAAGTATTTTTTTAAAGAGCCAGAAAGAACCTTAGTTATTCTTAGTCCACCCCCTTTATTCTACAGAGGAGAACACTGAGTCATCACCCCAGCGTCACGCTGTTCATTGGTGGTGAAGCCCGTTTGTCTCCACCTGAGGTTGCCCTCTGCTCTGCTGGGCCCATTCGCTGTCTGAGCACACACCTCTGCTGCCCGCCCCAGCCCCAGCCCCCAGCCCCCTCACAGTGCTTGGGCTCCGACCCTGGAGCTGTGTGTTTGCAGTGATCTTTGGGGTTAGAAGGAGAATTTGGAGCAATGGTGATGGGGTAGACCATTAAATGGTGACACTGACCACCCTGAGGCAGGTTTGCAGAGGGCAGGGGCTATCCAGCAGGAAGCCAGGATGTCAGCTTGCCCCCTTGCAAATGAGGGTTTGCATGTTGATTCTGTTTTCTGTAGTCATTGTGGACCTCAGAGTACAGAGCTCAGGTAGAGCAGGAAAGGGGGGCTGGGTTTAGGAAGGTGGGACTTCTTTAAAACGTATTAGATAACTTAGGGAGCGGCCTCCTGTCAGCTTGGAATCCTCTCATTAGCAGAGTGTGCTGATAAAATTACACAAAGCATCTCTTCTCTGTAAAGTATTCCTTTGGAACTGTGCTTCCTAGAAAGGAAGCGGTCGGCACGTCCCAGTTTGGACACTCCATGGCGCTCTGCCCACGCTCTGCTCTCTGTTGACTCCACGTCAAACAGAGAGGCTGTGGGATGACAGTGAAAGTAAAAACAGCAACAGTCAGAATAGCCGATGTTGATGTTTCCCGAGTGCATCCCGATAGGTGCTCACACACTTAATCCCTCCAGCTCTGCAAGGTAGGAGGGTGGAGGCGTCTCCCCCAGGGTCATGTGGCTAACAAAGGGCAGATCCTCACCCGGGCTGTTGGTGCAGGAATCTGCACTCTCAGCCACCCTAGTTGTCGTGGGAGGATGGAAGGATTTAAAAAACAAATCTGTGGAAATGCTCCCGACATCTGCTGAGACTGGTGCTTGTCTGGGGGAGGGAAGAGAGCTCTCTCCTGCCACCTGCCAACGACCTCCAGGATATTTTGCTATTTCATTGTGAGGAGATGTGTGTGTGTGTGTGTGTGTGTGTGTGTGTGTGTGTGTGTGTGTGTGTGTGTGTGTGTCAAATAGGAAGCTCAGATGAGCTTGTGTCTTTGAAAACTCAAAATCTAACCTGACCACCAATTTCTTTTGTATATAAGGGATTGAAGGATGCAGAGTTATTCTCCTTTGTACACCTGAAGCATTCAGTGTGGCAATTTCAACTTGCATTTTGGGTTTAGGACCAACTCACAGCTAATTGGGAGACAGGAGTGCAGTGTGGGGGGACGGGGGGTGGGGGGTGATGACTTCTTTTTGTCTTTGGCATTTAGCCACTGCCCACCCCCGCCCCCAACTCATCAGTTACACACCCCTCCAGGCCTGGGTCCTTGCTTCTTGCATTTTGTCAACATCTGCCAACAGCTCCTTTTTTCCTTCCGGAAGACTTGACAAGCATTACCCTTGGTTACAAAGAGGACTGTTTATAACCAATGGAAAACACAAACAATTATTTGACTACTGCATTAACATTTTGAGGATTCTTTTATTTTTTTTTTTTTCAACCTCATTAAAAATTCATCCCTCCCCCACCCCCAGGTCTATACTGCTTTCAAGCTCCACAAATTCAGGTGCTTTTACTTGTCTGCTTTCTTATTTCTCTTGGAAACTTAGGGGGAGGGGGAAAGCCCTTGGAAATCTCTGAAAAAATTTCACCCCTGGGGCTGGGCGGGAGCTACTTTGGGCTGCAGCTGCAGCTGTGGCCAGGGGCTGGGCTCCAGCCTGCTCTCTCCTCACGGACTCCTGCGGCCTCCTGTTTAAGGAATAAAAATTTGGAGATTAAAAAGCTTATTTAAGGGATAAGGGTTATTAGAAGAATGTAAGTTGATGGTCAGACAAGCCACATGTACACTGTATCAGCACCAGGAGGCATAGAGACCCCCAATCCTGCTCTGTGGTCTTGCAGATGAAACTGGCCCCCTCCCTGGAAAACAGTTAGAATACCAGGACCTCTGGTCCCCATTTCTGTAAAATACCACGTGCTGTTCTTTTTCTACTTATAAAAGCCATCTATTTCATGATATCAATTATTTGCAGAAGTCATCCAGAAGAACATAAAGAACAAATTGAAGATCACCTGCATTCCTACCACCCGAAGGTGGTTATGGTTAACTCTTTGCCTGATACCCTTTCAGTTATTGTGGTTTCACAGGCACACTTTTTAAAAAACTCTAAGTAAGTTTAGATCATATTGTTTACATTGCTTTGGAATCTTTGTAAAGATGTTCTCATGAACGTGGTTGTTTTTTTTAATATTCTTAAATATTCCTCAAGACCATTCCTTTGAATATATAGAAAATTCCATATCATGGGTGTTCCAGGCTTTTTTCTATTAGTTCCCTGTGTAGAGACGTTTCATTTATTTGCACTGTTTTGTTACTGTAAAACTCACTCGCATCTCTGATTATTCCCTTAGAATAACGTAACAGCTTATGAACATTTTGCAAAGTCATATTTTCCCTTAAAAATATTGTGCCTGTTTATACTTCCACAAACACGGAATATATTTCTTGAGCTCTGCAGGACACTGGGGCCTGGTCTTCAAGCCCAAACGTCTGGGGTGTCTTCCTGGTTTTCCTTCCCTCACTGTGCATGGCACATCCAAGGCCCCTGGTACCTGTGGGGGGCACTGGTGGGTTGTCACTGCACCCTTCCCCAGGCCCCCGACGGGCTTCAGAATCCTCTATTGCTTTTGCAGGCAGCTCCTGATGACAGGGGCTAACACAAGAGCCAAACACCCTGAGTGACATTTCTGTGGGCACCTGAGCAAGAACCCAAATCCACAAATCGTAGCCTTACTCAGTGTCATTCTCCATACCTCCAATACCTTGTGTCCGCTCTGTTCTCACCCTCCCACTGGAGTGACTGAGGATGACAGCTCCCTTGGGAAGAGTCAGATCTGAAGTCTCTTTCCACCTGTATTTCATTCTCAACCTAGCTCTTGGCAGAGCTGCAGAGGGTGAATGATGGGGTGACGTGGGGAGGGGGATGCACCGCGGAGAAAGGCTGGGCAGGGAAGGAGGCAGGAGGACCAGGACCACCTGCTGCAGGGCCAGCCATTGCCTGGCACCTTGGTTGGCCACAGTGAAGATCTCTGGAAGGCACTCACCCATCACGTGTGCCGATCCACTTCTGTCCAGGAAGCGTCCGTCCGCTGGTATGATGGGAGTGAGTAATCTATTTAGCCATCACTATTTAGCTAACAGTGTCTGTTAACAAAGAACATCTCTCTGAGGAAGATGTGAAGTGGGATAATTAGAATTTATACAGAAGTGGGACAGCCTTTCTTGCTGCCTCCATGACAGTTGGAGGGGTTTCATTTGGAGAGGTGTGTTCTGTGACCTTAGCATTTATGTGGGGTACTCTCCCGGAGCAAGCTCTTTATCAAATAAGGGAACATCCATGGGGAACACATTTATCTTGCATTTGCTAAGTGTGGTTTATAGTGTTCTAGGTCTCCTAACACCTGTTGCTTTTAATTGTTCACTCTAGATTTTTTTGTCTTTTTGCATAAAGATCGAGAATGGTTGTGTGTGCCCTTTGCAATTGACCCGTCTAGCGTGGGATCCCCTTTAACAGGAAGGGAATCTAGAAAAACCCAACACTGCATTCTCAGTGTGTTCACTGTGCAGTCTAACCTGGGTAATTGGATTTGGTGGAAGGTGAATGCTGAGCTGCAGAGCACCCGGCTTTTTTTTTTTTTTTTTTTTTATCGTAAATGCCTTCAGCTTGCATTTTCCTGGACTTATGACATTAGAAATGCAATTGCCTTGTGCATCACAGGCAGTTATCTTGCTCACTGCGTAGAAGTCCAGCCGGGTTGCTATCACTTACGCCGTGTGGGTACACGTAGATGATGTGGGTCACTGTGTGTTGGTTGCGTAGGATTCCTGCCCATGGGAACCTTTTACGTTCCCATCCTCTCCCCCCAAACACCCACTGGCGGCCTCATCTCTGGGCTCAGGCAGCTTGTTCACAGCTTTGATTGGCGCTTAAGTTCCTGCATGGAGGTGGTGTATTCCCATGGTAGGGCAGCATCACTGGGGAAGGAGCCAACTTGGGCTAAAAAACAGGCTCTGCCACTTGGAGGATGGCATCGAACAATTTGTCAAGCTCTGGGCTTCTGTTTCCTTACCTGTAACATTTCCCTTAGAAAGACGGTGTTTGTAAGGCTGGTGGCGGGCCCCCTTCCCCTCCCTAGAGAGAAAAAAAGAGAATAGGCTCACTGACCAGACCCACCAAAAACGACTACCAGGAACCACCAGTCCCTCCCCCTGGAATCTGCAGACACCACCAGCCCTTCCTCCTGGAATCTTGCAGGTACCACCCACCAACCCCTCCTGTTTCTCAAGAACAGACAAAGACCACAGTGAACAAAACCCAGCCCTTCCTGCCAAAAGACCCTAGCCTCTGAAACGGTATAAAAGGCCTTACTCCTTTCAAGTGGATGTGACTTTTCAGGCCTCCCTCTCTTGGGACCCCAGAACGTCATCCGGGAGTGCATAATAAAGTCACGTTGTTTGGCCCCACCCTTTCTCTCTCGTGTCTGTTTCTTTCGCCGCCGGAAGACTTTACAGTGTTAACCTGCATAAATCCCTGGTGATGCTCCTGGGGTGCCATCAGCTCTGAATTAAGGTTAGTGTTCCCCTCATACACCAGACACCTCAAGATTAGGTGCCCGGTGGAATTAAAGAACGCACTTTGAGGCTTCCTTCCTGAAGGAATAATCTGACCCTTGTCCAACTTGTACAAGTCTGTTGAGAACAAAACAACTCGCCCTGGGTTTCTGCCCTGAAGTTCTTGTAACAGTGAAATGCTTGTGTCCAGGAGCCAGGTGATCACCTCTGTGTCCTCAGTTCCCCAAGCAATAGGCATTTCTTAGCATCCCTGTTTACTGTGGAATTCGGCTCCCAGCTGGTTGCCTTTCCACTGGCCAGCCTGGCAGCCTTCCTGCCCCAGGGGCTGGGTCTCATCCGGGGGCACTTACTCTGCCCTCCTGCCGCTTTCCTCTTTGTTAGAACCCCATCCTGAAACTGCACAATTTAAAGCTTAGAAAAAAAATAACATTGCCACAAGATAGGGCAGTCACAATAGCTTCTGTGTTTGAAAGCCTGAGCTGCCGTTTAGACAATGCACAGACGACTGTCTGAGCTGGAGCCGGTGCAGCCAGAAGGTGCAGTAAGCTGAGGGGAGCGTTTGGACAGATAACAACAAATCCACCTTTTGACGTGAGCAGGGACTGTGCCCTGGCCGGGGTCCGTGAGCCCCCCGCCCTGTTCGGACTCAGAAGGGAAAAGGGAAATGCTGTCGGGAGCCACGTTTGTCGAGCGCCTCGTGCCCGTGGCTCACAGTCTAGCTCGTTCGTGGGACTGGAGCACAGACAGGGGCCTCGTGGGCACGCATGAGTCGGGGCTCTTGGCTTCCTGCCTCATCTTCGTAGCGTTTTCCTTCAGTTCTCAGCCGTGTGTGCTGGGGCTGTGAGGTCGCGTTGTGGGGGGCCCTGGAACGGGGAGAACCTTCCAGTAAGATGTGCCGTGGTGCGGCGGCTGGGAGCACAGACTCCGGCGCTGGGCCTCTGGGGTTAATTCTGGTTCTACCATTTACTCGTCGTGTGACCTCAGACACGTCCCTTACCCTCTCTGTGCCTCAGTTTCCTCCTTGGATAAATGAGGGTGGATACCAGTACAGATCTGATGGGGGTGTCATCAAGGAATACGTGAATCGCGTTATTTTTAAAGCAGACAGAGCACACACCTGTGGATAAATACATATAGCCTGTGTTATGCTTGTCAAATAAAATAAATAACATGGTTTGTTTATATTTATTGATAAATAAATAGAGTGTTTCCCTTGGCAACACCTCTGGAGCTGGGCTCTGGAAGTGTGACCTGGACAAGGGACCGGGAGGAAGTTGGACAGGGGAGCCTGGAGGCAGAGTCCCTTCCGCCGGAGCTGCAGCGCTGGCCTCCCCGGGCCTCGCCTCCCGTGGGGAGTGAGGGCTGCTGCTGCCTGGAGGTTCCTGCCCATCTTGGCAGAGGCTCCAGGTGAACGCAGAGCAGAGCGTGTCTCCTGCCCCCCTGCCAGCTCCGTCCCTGCCCTTGGCCCTCTGCTCTCCTTTCTCCGTCATCGCCACCCCTGCAACCTTCCTGGCTGTGCTGTTGCCGCTTACTTGCCCCTTGGTCGGACCCCGCTGAGCCTCTCTGTCAGCCTGGTTTCTGTGTCTCCCTCCCGGCTACCCTTTTTCTTATCTCTCCCTCTCTCATCCTGCTTTCTCTTTCCCATCGGGAGTGGGCGGCATGCAGGGAATGGTAGGGATATCATTAGTGTCGTGGGAGAAAGCAGCTCCCCCTGCCCTCATTTTCTCCTGGACCAGCCGTGTCGAGACAGGGCCAGCTCCGTCCGTCCGTGGGATGCCGTCGGCACTCCTGGGTTGTGGAAAAGGGGGATGAGGACCCCGCCCACGGACCCTCCCTGCTGTCCCTGTCCCTGGCTGTTGTGTGACACCCTCCCCCCTTCCCCGCCCCCCAGCACACACATAGACACTCAGTAAGCACAGAGGGTGCGACATGGACAGAGCCAGGCCAGGGGCAGCAGAGCTAGGCCGTGCGACTCTGGCCAGCGACTGGCCAACCACTGGGTGTGTCCGTGAAAGGGTGATGACCGTCCCAGTGATTCCAGCCTCATGGAGTGTGTGTTTGAGGGGGACACACCCGGCAGGCAGAGCCAGCTGCCCAGGCCCCAGGATGTGAAGGGGCGAGCAGAGAACAAGCAGTCCCCACCTGTGCCTGTCTCATGGGCGTGGATTTCGTTGATGTCATTTTCACCATTGTCTTAACAACCATCATGTCAGCATATAACCTTGGTATTGCTGCCAAAGAGCTGCTGCTTTCTTTTTTTTTCCTGAGACAGTCTCGCTCTGTCACTCAGGCTGGAGCACAGTGGCATGATCATAGCTCACTGCAACCTTGAACTCCTGAGTCAGGCGATCCTCCTGCCTCAGCCTCCCAAGTAGCTGGGACTACAGACGCGCACCACCATAACCAGTTAATTTTTTCCATTTTTAAATTTTTTGTAGAGACAGGGTCTTGCTGTGTTGCTCAGGCTGGTCTCAAACTCCTGGTGGCTAGTGGTCCTCCCACCTCAACCTCCCGAAGTGCTGGGATTACAGGTGTGAGCTGCTGCTTAAGCAGGATTTCTGCCCCGGGGTGGCAACCTTCAGGTCTTTCCTTCCACGTCCCTGTCTGGGTGCACCTTGTGATGGGACCTTCACCTTTTCGCTGGGTTGCGCAGGGCAAGACCCTCTTCCCTGGGGCCTTGCAGAGCCTTCTGGCTTCCCCAGAGACTCTCTCAGTCTCCCTGGCCTGTGGCCAGGGCGTTCCAGAGGTAAAAATGGGCCGTTGCCGCTTCCTTGCAGTTTGTTGGCCTCTTTGGGCTCCCAGTATTATTTTTCAGATACTAATACTATTGAAACAAAAAAGGGTTACAAAAATGGTAGCACGTTTTTTTATGTCTCACCCATTCTGGTGAGAGACATTTTACGTCTCACCCATCCCTGGACTATACGGTTAAGCTCATTTGTATGTAAGGACAAAGGTTCAAATCCAGGGTCTCGGGGACTGTGACACCTGGGCTCATGCACACACACACACACACGTCCCCCATGCCTCATCCATGTGCGTCCTGTCCATGTCTTGGGCTGCTCAGAAGGGCCCCTCGCCCCAGACCTGGCCCAGGCGTTGTGGGCACTGTCGCTTTGTCTTTTCCCCTCCTCCCTCATCGTTCTCTAGCGAGCACCTCCGTGCTTCTCACCTGCTGTGTGCACTGCAGGGACTCACAGCAAGGTGCCTGTCGAGTGCCTTGCGAACCAAACAGACACAGGTCCCCGCCCTTGTGGACCTTACACTGTTGCTTTTAACTTCTCCCTGGGGCTTCACCATAAATGCCCAAATCCCTGCTGACTTCCTCTAAAAAATACGCAAGGTTTCGTGTTTGCACTATAGCGAGCAGACTCCCTGGTCCGCTCTGTGGGGCCCCACGCCCTTCCCAGTTGCTTTCCAGGGAGGAGCCGTCTCCCTTGAGCAGCTCACGTTTCTTTCTAAGAATTATTGTAGTCGTGAAAAAAAAGTTCCCAACTCATGTATGTTTAAGTAGTCAGCATCTCCCCGAAGCCTCTTCTCCTCCTTCCTCTGACTTCTCCTTGGCACCGTCTGCGTGCTCAGAGCTTCAGCGCGTTCCTGGCTCAGAAGCAGCCACAAAGCTAGAAAGACCCGGCCATCCGGGAGTGTTTGTCCCTGGTTTGTCCCTTGCACGGGGAGGACACATCCAGCTCCTTCATTTACCAGCACGCGTGACCTTGAGCAAGGTCCCCCTGTGCCACGGCATGCACTCCTGCTGCGGCGTGGCGGTCCAGCAGTCTGTGCTTGCCCTTGTGAAGAGGAAGTGGCGTCCTTGACTGCTCGCCACAGTGACCGAGACAAAGAAGACCCCCGTGAGCTATGCCGGGGTGTTTCTCCTCCATCGTACTTGGAATGTTCTTAAACCTACACGACTGCGCATCCTTACTGCTCAGAGGCTCCCGCGTGGCTTGGCGACACAGTCCCTTTCTCTGTTGCCTTTCTTGCAGGGAGGAGTAGGGTGATCCCGGAGGTGGGGGTGCGCGCCATGCTACATGGTGTGGCAAGCTGGGGACATCAGTGGCCTCAGCTGAGGTCTGTGAACAAGAGGAGGGAGGTCTGGGGAAGCAGCCCGAGGAAGAAACAGCGTCTCAGGCGGACGGGAAACTGAGACAGACCGGATTCAATTGTGGTTGGAGAGCCACAGAGGGCGCAGTTGGAGCAGGAAGAGGGGAAGGAGAAGCTCTGAAGTCACGGAGGGAATTAGCGAACTGCCTGGGGACCCGTGCAAACCGGTGAGTGCGTGTGGGTCAGGGCCTCTCTGCGCACCAAACCCCGTTGGTTGGATTCCACGGAAGGGGGACAAACACCACGGCCGTCCTTTCGGTGCCCGAGCAGAGGGTTCACATGCAGCCTCGTGTGAAAGAGAGAGACAGTGCCCAAACGGAACATAAGCCGTGGTGGCTCAGCTGCTGTCTCACGACAGCCATATGTTAGTCAGCTCCCAGGAGGAGGGACTGCGGGTGTGCACAGAGACCGTTCACTGGGTGTTACTGGTAGTCAGGCTCCGTGCCACTGACTCGTCCCACTGGATTGTCACACCTGCTCAGTGAATTCGATACGTCACCGTTTGCACTGTACCAACAGGAGACCGAGGCTCAGAGGTTGTAAGTAACTCGCCCTCATGCATCGTGGGCCCAAAGCCTAGTCTAATATTCAACTCTACTGGACAGCAGCTATTTCAGAATAGTAATGTGAGCCTTTTGTGTGACAGTTTACCTTCGTCAGAGTGCTCACACCACTGTCTTACATAGTTAGTCTTGGAAGGTAAATAAGACGAGGTAAGTAGGCAAGTGACCGGTGACAAAACAGACCCGGAGAAAATGCAGCTTCTCAGAGGTCCAAGTAGTGAAAGAAGCAGGAGCAGAACCCGGATGCCACCGTCCCCAGCTGCAGGTGACTCCAGCTCCCATCTTTACAAACTCCTCTCTCGCGCTGCGTGGTGGTTCAGTACTGCGGAAGAGTGCAAACTGCGGTCTGGGTGGCAGAGTGTCCCAGCGGATGGGCTTGGTCAAGGTTCCAGTCCGTGGCCTCGGTCAAGGGCAGAGTGGATGAGCTTGGTCAAGAGGAGATGGACGAACTTTCTCATGGGCAACAGGGACTGACGACAGCCATGGCACACTGAGGCATAGCAGGACTCACGAACTGTCACGCAGTAGCACTGTCCACAGACTGTCATGCAGTAGCACCGTCTGTCACCTGGCCTTTTCGGCTATTGCTGCTGAGGGAGTCAAGTCACAGTGGGGGGCCTTACGTTTGCAGGTGTCTTTCATTCATTTGAGGATTTGCTGTGTAGACATACCCGGGCTAGGCACCGTGTTCACAACCCTTCTTGTGCCTCTGTTTCCATCGAAACCCAGATCTGGTTGGAGGGGTACAGCTCTTTTGTGCCATGTGTACAAACATGCATGACCCTGTCTCTCTGGTCACTGACAAGGTCCAGAGAATCGTTTGCACACATGGCATAGAATGCCAGGTGCCACTACTCCAAACAGAGGTGGCACCCCCAGCAGGAGTAGATACACGTGATGGGGGTTTTGATTGCAGGGCCCTTGGTGCAGGCGTGTGGCAGCACAGTCCTCACGTCGGAGAGGACTCTGCCAGCTGTTACGTTTCTCCACCACTGACTCGGTGCCCTCAGAGATGGTCAGGGCCACCCCTGCCCAGCAGAGCACTCCGTAGAGCAATTTCCAAGCAGGTCATCTGCAGGTGGCAGGCACTTGAGTTGACCATCGCACAGAAGTGAAATCTTACGTTTTGGGTGAGAATGGCTCTCTCCGATAATGGATAGTGTGTATTTGTGCCCTGTGCGGTGCATGGTTTTGAGGGTGAGCTGTCTTTAAATGTTTGCTACCTTGGGCTTCGGAGGCAGGTCACCCTTCTCTGTACATCAGCTCTTTGTCACATGACCGCTGGTCAAGGTTGTGAATTTAATGTCTGGACTCGCCAATTGATTGGCTTCTTTCTAATCTGTAGAGACTACGTGCAACTATTCCATCGTCCATATTTACTGTGAACAGCTTCAGTTCAGATGCCTATTCTAAAAGTGTTTTTTCTTATTGCCAACTTCTTTGCCAACCACGATGCTGCCTTAGCATGAGGAGTACTTTGCACATGTGTGCGCACACACACACACCCCAGTTTATGTCTTTCTATGATAATAAGCCCTGCAGCTAATACATTTATGTAACTGAAGCTGTACTTGGGGTTTTCTGGCAGAGTGCCTGCGTGTTTCATAAGGGCTCTAGAGAGTGGTTGGTGGCTTTGCGTGGCCTGTTAGAAGATGCCATTTAGGGGGTTAACATTAACCTGGACGTACTTTTGCAATATTGGTAAGACTTGCAGGTCAGACTTGCACAGAAAGGGGAAGGCGGCTTCCCTTCTTTGCAGCTGCCCAGTGAGTTGTGTGAGAGTTATCTCACCTGGCTACCCAGAGAAGGGGTGCCCAACCCCAAGAGGGTCAGGACGGCAGCCAGGACTCACGCTTGAGGACTCCTACCCCTGTGGGAACACCCCTGGTCCAGCTGAGAATCGAGTTAGTTGCTGGTCTCCTGGTTGTAAGCAAAGAGGTTAAACAAGGAAAACAGTCTCCGCAGCACTTACGGGCTGAGTGGCTGGACTTTGCAGTTGGCCCCGGACCCCAGGTGTTTACCAGATAGACGACAGGCTTGTCCTGCACATCAGCCATGTGGGGAGAGGAGAAAAAGATGCGAGAGAAATGGTGATGAGTTTAGCTGAAGACAAGGACCAGCTGCAGCTGGCACTGAGAACAATGGGATTGGATGTTTTCTATAATTACCCTTTTATGGAATGTAATTTTCAGCTTCTCAAAAGAGAGGTATATTTTTGTGGTGATGCATGAAATTCTGGTTATATTTTTGTATGCGTTTGATTTAGCCTGGAGATAAATGATTCCATTCTTTTAAACCTTTCATTTAAAATATTGGCCAGGCGCATCGGCTCACGCCTGTAATCCCAGCACTTTGGGAGGCCGAGGCGGGACGATTGCTTGAGGCGCCAGGAGTTCAAGACCAGCCTGGGCAGCATAGCAAGACCCCATCTCCAAAAAAGTAAAACGTATTAGCCAAGTGTGGTGGCATGTGCCTGTAATTCCAGCTACTAGGGAGGCTGAGGCAGGAGGATCACTTGAGCTTAGAGTTTGAGGCTACAGTGAGCTATGATCGTGCCACTGCACTCCAGCCTGGGCAACAGAATGAGACCCTGTCTCTAAAACATAAAATATTAATTGATTGATCCTCATCTGTATCACAAAACTGTTGACAACTTGTACCAAAAAGCACTAGTGTGTGCAAAATGCCCTTCTCCTCCCCCTAACACGAGTGCCTGAGTCTCTAGAAGATTGCAGTGAGAAAGCACACAAAGCCACTCTTTCCTTCTTGATGGGCTGACAGTGGGGACATGCAGGCCAGGCTAGCAGAGTGGAGCCTTGTGGGCACTGCCTCCTGTGTTTCCCACTCAGTCCCCACGCCCCCACGTGCACGGGCATTCCTGGCTACCCACCTTTGTCCCTAGGAATTAACACAGGGACTGTTGCCACAGGGGCCTGCCCCTCCCCACTGGACTCAGGAAAGATGCCATCCTCCTGGGTGAGCTGAAGCCTCCCTCCTGCCCTTCCTCATTCTGCATCCATCCGTCAACGGGTGTAAGTGTCGAGCACACGTGCGTGAGGCTGCGAGGCACGGAGAACACACAGCCTCGACCTCTGCCTTCACACTTCAGTTGGGGTCAGAGGGTGGGCAGCAGAGGCAGACCAGAAATGAGCACGAGTGCCTGATAAAACAGCCACGAACTGGGATCCGAGCAAGGAGGACACCGAGTGGGGGCCGGGATGGAGAGAGCCGGCCTGGGGGTCTGCTGGGTGGACCGTCGGTCCAGAGAGCCTGGAGGGGCGGTGCTTGATGAAGCCAGAGCCCCTGGAGGGCTTCCGTCCTTCCAGAAGGAGCTCACCACAGTCCAGCCTGACACAGCCTCCCCTGCACATCCCGGAGGGAGAGTGGCCCAGGGTGACTCTGGGGTTGGGGACAGGGCAGGCCATGCAGGGCCCTGCGCACTTACTAAGGACTGTGGCGTTTGCTATAAGTGCCATGGGAAGTCCTGGCAGTGTTTTAAACAGGAATGTTGCTCTTGCTGCTGTGAATTGTTTGTTGGGGGCTGGTCAGTGGGAACGCCCTTGGGGGAGGGCGTTTGTCATCCAGGCCAGCGGGTGGGTGGTGGCATGATTTGGAGGGGGAGGTAGCAGGGCATGCGGATGGGCTGGGTGTGGTGGCAAGAAGAACAGTTGACAGGTGGCCCATGGGGAGGACCAGAGGAGGAGGGAGCACAAACTGGGGACAGTAGAGAGCCTGGACTTCCAGTTTAGACACGTTTAGTGTAAAGTATGGGCCTTTCTCATGTCCTGGTACAATGGAAGTGAGACTAATGGATGTAGCCACTGTGGATGGAGCTGACTGGCCCACTTTGTCCCACCTGCCATGTGCTCCCTGTGCCATGCACTCCTACAGGGAAGCCCAGCGCAGTGCATGGGGGCGGGGAGCCAGCAGAGGAAGTTGCTGTGGTCACCCCCTTAGTCAGGTCCCTGCCAGGTTTCAGATCTGAGTTCAGGAATAGCAACTAGATCCTCCCCTGACTCCGTGTGCAGCAGAGCAACTCTGCTGAAGTAGCATGAGTGTGGTCACTCTGTGCTCAGGGTCCTTCACTGGCTCCTTACGACCTTGGACAAGCCCCAGCCTTGTGACGGTGTCTAGACCCCATGCCCCACCGATGCCTCCAGCCCCTCTGTCTCTCTCTCTCTCTCCCTTCCCACATCCTCCTTATTTATTTCCTCCTCTCCACCTTTCTCTCTCTCGTACAGTTGCAGTAAACTCAGGGTGTTCTCTCTGGCCACAGGGCCTTTGCACGAGATGTTCTTACCATAACTCCCCAACAGGGCTGATGACATTTTGCCCAGGCCCATCTCAGACGACCTATCCAGGGAACCTCCCAGATCCTGCCTCCCCTGAGGTCTGGACTCAGGTTCCCTCTTGTGGGCCCAGCTCTCCTCCAAGTCTGAGTCCTTACCTGTTGCCTGCTCCTCTTACTACATGGTCAACTCCTGGGGAGAGAATACATCTCGTCTTTATCTTTTCAGTTTTCAGGATCAGTATGGTGCTCAAATGTCCATTGAATAAATGGTTTCCCTTACTGCCCTGTGTTGCAATCCCCTCTCTAAAAGGAGTGTATGCTTTTCTGGTCATCGCTGAGGAGAGGGGGCTTGTTTGTGGGGAGAAAGGGAGTCCCTTTGGGGGAACTGGCCATCTCTGAGCCAGCGAATGGCACCCTGTGTCTGAGGGAACCAGGTGAATGGCGGTGGCCCGGTGGGGAGGGAAGGGAGAGGATGGTGTGGGTTTTGCCTGGCATCCCACCATCAGCACACAGAACCCTCCACCCCCAGCCCGGCACCGAGACTTACCCCAGCGACCCCTTCTCTTCCTCCTCTGGGTCCTCCCCACCCCCCTGCCCCCAGTTCCATCTGCCTTTGGGGTTTTTGTCTTTTGCCACATAGCTTCCGGTTTCCCCTTCAGGGTTATTCTGGCTGGGCGTTTTCATCCTGCTTCACCCACCGTGACACCCAAGCGTCGTGAAGCTGGAGGGAGGTTGTGTGTTTGGAGGAGGCGGGAGGTGGGGGAAGAGCACCACGTGACTGCAGCCGCGTGCGTGTGCCGTGTGTAGCAGAGCCACGACCCTGTGGCCCAGATGGCACAGGAGGGGATGCTACTACAGCAGGTGCACTTGGATTGGCCCTGGGCCAAGGGGCAAAGGTCACTCTCATGGTAAGCCTTTTAGAGCAGATGACCCCGGGCTGCGTCCTTCAACTTCTGAGCGCCTGTTTGCTCACCTGCTGAATGGGATGACGCCTCTTGGGGATGTTGTGAGGATCGTGTGAGCAAGGTCTGGAAAAGCTCCCCATAAACGGATCCAACGTAAGGGCGTCGCGCCTTGGCTGGGGGTGCTGCTAGTTAATACACGGACATAATATGCACTTGTCGATAGGGATTGAATCTTTGCAGTAGCACTGCCTGCCTTCCCTCCCTTCACAGTAAGTGGCCTGTGCCAACGCTTTCAAACACCAGTGGTCACAGCCACTAAACGAGGCCATGTGGAGGACGCTTGTAAATCAGAACCAAACAGATGAGGGGCAGCCGGCTACTTCCCGGTTTCTGCACGAAGCAGTTGGCCAGGCCGGCTAGGGTTTGCTGTGGGGATTTATTTCCAAATGGCCTGGGAGGCACAATCACTTTAAACATACCTCTAAGAAGAGAAAATTCCATTCCGCCTAGTCAGCATGATGCAGCCATTAAAACGCTGGTTTTCCTCCTCTTTGAGCACGATCCCTGCATCTTCTATGGCTTCACCCACGGAAGGCTGCGAGGCTTTGCTGAAATAAAACGATTTTCAGTAAGAGTGGGTGTGGAGCTTCAAGCTACTCCTGCTGAATCAGGGCCCCTTGGTCGACCTGGCCTCGTTGTCATGCCAGCCGGGGCCACCTGCTCCTCCGAGACCAGTTGGGTGCCCAAAAAATGGTTAGTGAAAGTGAATATGGTGTGGTCACTTTGCTTTCTAGGCTTCTGTGTCTTCTGCAGAATGGAAACAATTTGAGTATGGCTTAGACAGCCCTCGGCCTGCCTGTCGGTGGATCTCTGTTCATAATATCTCAGTGGAAATTACCGAGCTTTAGGGACCTCCCTGAGGCCCAGACACTGTGCCAGGTGCATTACTTGAGTGACTTCATTTATTTTACTTTGCGTGACAACCTGTCAGAGTAGGTATTTCTGTGCCCAGTTTACAAGAACACTAGAGCTAGGAGAGATGAAGAAATTTATCTAAGGTTGTGCGGTTAGCTAGACATAAATTTAGGGTGTCAGCTCTCTGAATCTGTCAGTCTGACTCTAAAACTTGGGCTGTCTTGTGTACATTATCTGTCTTAGTTTTGCTGTAGAAAATTTGTTGTTCAGAAACTGTTTTAAGACAGTAGTAAAAGAAGGCTGGGGGAGTGGTAATTGAATGTGAAGAACATGTATAGCTTTTACTAGAAATTACTATACGGAGGCAGTAGAGGCAAAGCTTGTCTCCTGTAAATCTCTATGTGCTGTCAGCCTCCCTTAAGTCACTGCATGGAATTGTAAACCTCCGCTCTTTAAAATATCTTAATGTACGCAGACACACGCAGTGTCATGTCATGTCTTGCATCACTTAATGACAGGGATATATTCTGAGAAATTCATTGTTTGGAGCTTTTGTTGTTGTCTGAGCATCATAGAGTGTACTCAGACTAACCTAGATGGCGTAGCCTACTGCATACCTAGGCTATATGGGATGGGCAATTATGCCCAGGCTACAAACCTGCACAGCATGTCACTCTGCTGAATACCGTGGCAATTGCAATATGGTGGTGTTTGTGTATCTAAACATGGAAAGCGTACAGTAAAAATATGCTATTACGATCTAATATGTGGTCTGTTGTTGACTGAAACATCATTATGTAGTGTGTGAATGTGTGTGTATATGTTTTTTACTCCACAGGGCTGCATTAGCTATAAATTGTGGGTTTTTATCCCATTGGTGAAATGATCTAAACAAGCCCTTCAGATTTACTGACTAATGAATTTAAAGTTAACCACACAGGGAATGCTTAGTAAAAATTGCTGTCTTTCCTGCATGACGTTTTTCAGGCTTCAAGTGGTGAAAGCGTTTTATGTACACAGTCAGTAACTTACAAGAAAACGAAAGCCAGGAAACCATAGCTAAACCGCACGCTAAAAATTCTGCATGTCTTTGCATCTCCTCCCCTCCCTTCATGTGTCCTTTTCTCTTTTGATCGGTATTTAGCGAGCGTGCCAGACCCTGCGAGGATGCCGGTCCTGCCTGAGCGAGGGGGAGCAGGCTGCATGGGGCAGCAGGAGGTGGCCGGGCAGGGGGCTCTCTTGGGGGTGGCGTGCTGGAGCCTTCCTTTTAAAACACAATATTTATGTATATTCATGTATTTGTTTATGCATTTATGTACTTATGTGTAATATCTATGTTTATTTTTAAATATCTACGTGTGTGTACATGTGTGCATATATGTACATGTGCACATACAGATAGCTGTAGACATGCTTTCTTCCCCCCAGACAGAGACGGACCCCAGACTGGCAGGCGGTGCTCCTAATTTATGTGTATAGACGTGTATATTTTAATTTTTAAAATTTACATGTTGATATGTATTTTTGTAGGTTATATATTTCTAAAGATATAGATTTGTGTGTGCATATTGTATTTCTAGCTGTGTCTTTGCTTGTGCCTTGTGTACACGAGACACCCGGATGGACAGACCGCACCACGCCAGCTCTGGGGATCAGGGACTCCCCAGGAATCTGCTGTTCTTGCCTTCCATGGGGACGCACCGAGTGCTGTCCCTCTGAGCTGGCGTGGAGACCCAGGCCGCACCTTGCACGCGGGTGTCGGGGTCGTTTGTTCCCTTCGCGTTTGGGAGGAGACCCGCTCCCACGCTGGGAGGGGGCAGAGAGCTGGCTGCAGACACCCAGGGGACCCCGCAGTAGCCAGCGGCTGGAGTGCCCTGAATAGGGGAGGGGAGGCCGTGGCGTTGGGTGCGGTGGGAGCCTCGGGCAAGGGCCCAGCTTGGGGGAAACGTAGCAGTTCCCTGTGGACTCGGGATGTGCCGGTGGTTGTCCTAAGAGCTCCGCCTGTCTTTGGGTTTCAGGTCCCACCCGAAAGATGCCCCCCAGCGCCAGTGCCGTGGACTTCTTCCAGCTCTTTGTCCCCGACAACGTCCTCAAGAACATGGTGGTGCAGACAAACATGTACGCCAAGAAGTTCCAGGAGCGGTTCGGGAGCGACGGGGCCTGGGTGGAGGTGACGCTGGCGGAGATGAAGGCGTTCCTGGGCTACATGATCTCCACCAGCATCTCCCACTGTGAGTCCGTCCTCAGCATCTGGAGCGGCGGCTTCTACAGCAACCAGAGCCTCGCCCTCGTCATGAGCCAGGCCCGCTTCGAGAAGATCCTCAAGTACTTCCACGTCGTGGCCTTCCGCTCCAGCCAGTCCACGCACGGGCTCTACAAGGTCCAGCCCTTCCTCGACTCCCTGCAGCACAGCTTCGACTCTTCCTTCAGGCCTTCCCAGACCCAGGTGAGGCCAGCTGCAGGGGCCGAGCTCGGCAGGGTGCCCCTGGGCGCTCTCTCCCCTGGGTCACCATGGCTGGTGGCGGGTCGCTGGGGCGTCCCTCCCTGCCCTGCCTGTCCTCTAAAGTGACTTTGCGGTCACCTCTGCTATTCTTCCATTCTGTCAACCCATAAAATCCAAATTAGATTGGAGGGTGGTAGTAGTAGTAAAAGCTCCAACCCACAGACAAGTCAGAATTCAGTCCTGCTGCTCTGAGATACAATTTCCCGCCTCTTTTCTCCCCATCCTTCCTCTCCTTTAATTACACTTTCTTTCCAAATTAGGTTTTGCTCAGGCTGAGGTTCAATTTCTTATTGTGTTTTCTGAGTGTGTCCTCACCTGTTTGTTGGTGGTGAATGGGGGCTAGAAGCCTCCTGGGAGGCCAAGGGGTGAGCCTGGAGGTCAAAGGTGTCTCGGGCGGTAGGGGGTTACTCGTGTGCCCCTGGCCACCCAGGACGGAGCTTTTGCAGGAGGGTTTGGAAGAGCCCCGTAGTTCACTATTTAGGGTCCCTAACACATTCCCCAGCGGATTCCAGAAGGTGGTGGCCCTGGGTGCTCTCAGCTCCCTCCTGCCTGTGCCTGCACAGTCACACCGTGGTGAGACGGAATTCCAGAATCCTCCTCAAAATGGCTCTGCTGGTCTAGCAAACTGAGGAGCTAGCTACTTTCTAGAAGTTTCTCTAACCAAAACCAGGAAATTCTTAGCCACATTAGCCCAGCTTCCTTTGCCCTCTTCTATGTGGACGGAGACATTAACATCACTTTTATTTAGGTATTTAGAGACCCATCAGTTTGTCTCTTCATCTTGCGCTTTTGCTTTAAGGATCTTCTAAATACAACTGCAGTGCTTTCCGACGTTCCCTTCTGGGTCCTCTCCCCAACTCTCTAGACGGTGCCTCTTCCCCACACAGCTGCAAACTGCAGGGGTTTTGCGGAGGCGACCACCCCATTTCAGGTCTGTGGGAGCCTTTAAACTATGTCTGAATAGTTCTCCCTGCTGCTCCGTGCACCTGCCGGGCTCATTATGACTTCCAGGTGTCTGCAACATGCTTTCTGGCCCTAGGATGCCTTTTCCTCTTCTCTCTGCTTTGCAAGTTTACCCAGTCCCTGTCGCGCCCGCCTCGCCAGCAAGGAAGACGCGGCAACAGGAGTTCTTCTGACCGTGCTTTAATGGGGTTCCCTTTAGACTTACATGATGCGGAAGACCCAGCCCGGCAGCGTGCAGGCCACTATATACCCCAGAAGTACAACCCCTAAGCTGCGATAGGCTGCTCAACTGTCGAGCCACCAAAGCATTAGTCCATATCAGGACCCTTTGTTTGCATTCTCGCGCCACAGGGCAACCGACAATTGCGCATGCGCTGAACTTGTTTGCTGCTCTAGGCAAAGCCGGAAACAGGCGCCAACTTGTAATGGCGTTGACACCGCGCCCCACAAGTCCCCGGCGCCCAGTGTAAGGCCCACATTCCCCTGTGTTTTGAATCCCCCTGCTATTTACACAGGGTAGCTACACACCATTGTGTCTCATCTACCCGTGTGTCACTTACCTTCCTAACAAGGTAAGGTGGAAACTTTTGGGGACAGGAGCCCTGCCTTATAACAGGCCCTGTGGTACCTAGGACAAGCCTGGGCACCATATTTTTTTGTTTCACTGAATACTTGCTTGGTTGAAAATGAACCAAATCAGAGGCATGTTGGCTGGACACAAGGAAAAAAGGAACACACATTCTGACCATCCTTGGGGTCACACGTTTGAAGAGCTGCCGCAGAAGGCTCTAGGCTCACTGTGCCTCAGTATCTCTCAAGAATCAAATAGCCAGCTATAGGGATAGTTGCTGTTTAACAGCCTTAAGATCGGGCTGCTGAAGATGCTTCCAGCTCCAGGCCGAGGCAGGCCTTACCCATAGTCATACTTACGTCTGTCACGCGTGTCTCCCGAATGTGCCGAGCCCGTGTTATTTGTGTGTCCTGGAACACAGGGTCAGGCCTCGGAGAAGAGGCTTGGAGACGAGAGGCCTGAGATGTGGCTCAGTTTAGGGAAGGGCTCTCTGGTCATGTTCGGGATTTTTTTTTCTACTCTCCCACCCTTTTACTTTTTCTTTCTTTCTTCTTTTTTTTTTTTACTTTGTATTTAATTTTTATTTTTTTTTCTTTATATTTTCAAAGTTATGTTTTCTTTTTGCTACCATTTTCTACTCAGTGCCCCTCTGTGTTCATAAAGATCCCAGCAAGAAACAAACGCCATGCTCTAGAAGGGCAGGTGAAGAGGACCACTGCTGGGGGTGTGGTCGGGTTAAGGGAGGTCAGGAGGATGGCGCAGCACCCGGGCCAGCTGCAGCGGGAAGCCCGAGGCACCCGTGGGCCAGGGGGCGGGAGGGAGGCGCCTAGGAGCAGAGAAGGCTGTGTCCGGGGAGAGACCTGGGTACCAGCGGGCAGGGAGCAGGAATAGAGGGCTCACCTCACTCTCGCTCTGTGGCCTGTGGCTGATGCCTCTCACCGGCCCCCAGGCCAGCAGCTAGAGGCAAAGGAGCTAGCCAGGCAGTTGGTGACACTTGGCCTCCAGGCCATGACACAAGAGCAGGGTGGCCCCAGGGGATAAACAGAAAATGCCCGGTATACCCCAGTGCACCCATCCCACAGCCCGGGACACGAGGCCTGTCGTCCCCGCTTGTGTCAGTGGGAAGGGGGCAGGATGAGCCAAAGGAGAAGAAACCATAACTGCAGCGTGCGGTTGGATGTTTAATGTGACTAGGCCTTCGTGGTTCCTGGGGCTTCCTACAAGGCACCCACACCCCTTCCTCCCGGAGCTGTGGCTGCCCCTGTCTGCTGAGGGACGCTCCTGCCTTCCCTTGGCTGCCAGCATCGGCCACGTCCTGCTTGGCTCCTGCATCTTTGCTCTTAGAGACGCGCCTGCCTCTTAGAGAAGGAAAAGCGTTCTCGCCTCGATACTTGATCCTTGATTGTTGAAGCCAGAAGCTCTAAAAGTTTCCTGGTTTCCCAGCTTTACCCTCCTGTGGAAGTCCCCGTTTGGGCTCTAGAACTTTCAATTCAAAGAGAAGCAGCGGTGTGGTTGTAAATTGCCACTGGCCATAGCACACCTCGGGGTTCCCCAGGAGTCTTCGTTTCTGCCTGTTGGTGCCAGTTGAGACGATTCTTCTCCCCTCTGTCTCATCGGGTGTGTGCGGGTGGATTTGCCCCAGACTCCCAGGGACCGCTCTGCGCCCCGCCTCTCTGCACCCCACCCCCCACACACACCCTCGCCCTGCAGTGCCATCAAATGTGGCCCTTTGGTCTGAGTTTAGTTTTCTGAAGTCTTCAGAGGACTCTAGGATCTGACAGCAACCGGAGCAGCCGTGTGTGCGTGTGTGTGCATGTGTGTGTGTGCGTGTACATGCACACAGATACAAAATGGGAAGGCACTACACTTCCTCTAAAGCAGAGCCAGATTTATTAGAGAAATATCTGGGGAAGGATCATGCAAATAAATGGATGTTTTGTCTTTCCCCTCTTACATACCACCTACCACACCCCTGACAGCTCGTCACACAGAAGGGGACGGGGGACATACACCGACGGGTAAGAGAGAAACGCCGACCAGCCCACAGCCTTGAGGGGACGAAGTGGCTTCTCTGGCACGTGTAGTTTGCAGAGCTTTGGGCAGCGTGTCCTGGGCTTCATTTGGTGACAGCCCCTTCACAGTTCATTTTCTGATGGCAGAAGAGGGGAAACGCATGACTGAGGGTTGGAAATCCTTGCTGGCCTCTTTGCTTCGATGAGACATGTGATCAAATATAAATTCGTACCTGATGATCTGTTCGGCGCCAACAGGGCAGAGGGGCGCACTATTTATTAAGAGCCGGACGGGAGAGGGCAGTTGCGTTTACCGCGGCCTCACAGGAGGAAGAGTAGGATGCAGGTCTTCCGCAGGGGTAGTTGGGCAGGGAAGAAGGATCTCTTTATGCCGCGCTTTCCCTTCCCCACCCGCTCCCGTCCCCCTCCATGGGTGGGGCTTGTCCGAATGGAGCTTTGAATGTTTTATGAGGCCACCAAGAGCCAGCCAGTGCCAAACGCCAGGCATGAGGGCCCGGGAGGCACTGCAGCCAGGCCAGCCCCCCTCCCCCCCGGTCCTCCCTTCCTGAGCACGAGAGACGGGAGGCCAGGCGTAATGTCCCCAAGCTTCCGATGGTAAAACTGAAGGAGGACAAGTTGCACTACTAAGACCAAACCACGTGGTGTTATTTTTTAAAAATGGAGCTCGAAAGTATATTATGAACAGAAGAAGAATGGAAGGATGCTGCCCACATCACAAGTGATAAGTGTCACTCTCTGCTCTGTCCTTGAGAGACCCTGTCCTGACCTCACCTGGGAGCTTGCTGGAGATTCTCAGTCTCAGGCGCTGCCCCAGACCTGCTGAAGCGGAATCCACATTGTAGCAAGATCCCCAGCTGATTAGTTTGTTCAAACATTTTCTGTAAGTGGCGGGTAGTATTTTAGACTTTGTATGGGCCGTATGACCTCTGCTGAGTCTTGTCAATTCTGTCACTGTAGCCCCACAGCAGCCATAGGTACTATGTAAACGAAGGCACACGGCAGCGTTCCAGTGAGACTTCACGTACGGGACAGGTGGTGGCCAGACTCAGCCGTGGTTTGCTGAGCCCTGATCTAATACATCATGTGGAGCTCTTAGAATCACATCACACTTCCTAAACTCTTTATTTCAGTGAACTACAGATGCAATTAACTGATCCATAATCTATAATCCATAATTCAGCTTGAAATAGGATCAGGGAGGGGGCTGTAGCACGTTCCTAAAACTTACCAGAAAATCTCGCAAAAAAGCTTTACCCGTTAGAAATAAAACTTTGACCCTCAAAGCCTATTTTTATTATGCCATTTATTTTTACTTTGTTGTCTTGTCATTGAAAAAGTCACGTAACCATGCTACCAAGAAGTTGAAACAGATAAATTTGAAACTTGCCCCCTGGAATCTTGTCGGAAAGGACAGGACACCCAGAGGGACACCCAGAGGGGAGCCGGAGCTGCGTGTCTCTGCAAGGCTGCAGGAACTGGGTCATCTGACAAATGATTTCTGGAAGGAGGATGTTCAGCCTGGATAAAGGGACCCTGCGGGCTGACATGAGAGCTGTCTCGAAAATCTTTTAAAAAGTATGTTTCATCGTTTCAGGGCAGAAGCCAGATCAAATAGGCTTAAGTGAAATACAGGTAAATTTGAATCTGTGCGGGAAAGAACATTCTAGCAGCTGGAGCTGCCCAGCAGTGGGAAGGGCTTCCTTGAAACAAAGCAGGTGCCCACCGCTGGACGTGTCCAGCCAGAGGACCCCTGCCGGAAGTCCCGCTACCACGTGAGAGTCGGACTAGGTACCTTAGGCCAATAATAACAACAACGATAATTATTTCCATTGACAATATCCGCTGGATGTCAGGGCCTGTGCTAAGTACGTTGCATACACTTGCTTACTGAATCCTCCCTAAAACATCAGTGTTTTAGATATTGATACTGCCCTCTCATAGGTAAGGAGAGCCAGGATCAGAGAGGTAAAGTGACTTAATTAAAGTCACACCACTGCTCAAAGGCAGAGACCGGATTGGAGCTCAGATCTGATGAGCCCACAAGCTCACACTGCCTTTCATTAGAGCCTCTGCTTTTTCTCCCCTGGCAGGTGCTACATGAACCCCTGATCGACGAGGACCCCGTGTTCATTGCCACGTGCACAGAGCGGGAGCTGCGCAAGAGGAAAAAGCGGAAATTCAGCCTCTGGGTCCGACAGTGCTCTTCCACTGGCTTCATCATCCAGGTGAGCCCTGGGCCCAGGGAAGACAGTCAGAGGACCTCGGGCTGAGTCCTTGGCCCTCTGAGCAGCCGTGGCAGACGTGGACCACAAGTGTGGTGGACATGGGCGTGGCAGACACGGGCACGTGTCTTAGAAGAGGTCGCCGAGCTCTGCCCCGGGAAAAGCACCAGATGTTGAGCTGCTGGGAGCAGTAGGGTACACGAAAGGAGAGGGTGGGGACGTGAAAACCGGAGTGTGGCACCCAGGTGACACCTCCCTGCCCGAGCTGGTTTTTCACGCGTGCTGCTCAGGGACACCTGCTCCCACGGGACAGGCAGGCCGGCACTGTGGTGACAGCCGACCCCACCCACTGCTCCTGCTTGGCAGCCGGGGACCAAAGGTGCAGGGTTTCTGCTCTTCCTTCTTCCCTGAGCCAGAGAAGGAGACGCAGGAAGAGCGTCTGCTCACCTCATCGGAGCACAGCAGGGGCGTGACGCTCCAGGTTTACCTGCCCTCGGCGGTGCCGTCCCAGCAGCCCCTGCGGCTCTGCTCGTGCGTAGGCTTTGGGGAGTTGCCAGAATGGGGTTCGCTCACTCCTGGATGTACAGCCTGGGCCCTGGCATCCTCCGGGGGCCTCTGCCACTTCCGTGGCGTCCTTTGCCGTGTATCCGTAGGGTACAAGTGTGTCAGTCCGTTTTATATAAGCCCTCCCCAGGCACGTGCTTTCATTGTTTCAGTGAATATTAACGGTGAGTAGCTGGAAATCATGCCTGTTCCCTGACAAGGCCACACGTCTCTCTTTCAGTACGGGTCCTTTCCCTCTTTTATAAAACCGATAAAACCCCCATCTTTGAGAAGCTTGGATTGGCATCTCGAAGTTTCCTTTTACTTCTAAGGCTCTGCAGTTCTAGGCAGCTTTGAGTGGATGAGGGTTTGTTTTTAGAAGCTAGAATTGAAGCTGGCAGCTCCCAGTCACAGCAGGGAAGGGGGCAGTTAGTTCCCCTCCAGTGACAGGGCTGAGCAGAGCTCTCTCAGCCTCCCCTTCCCATCTGTCTGCTCCTGGGCGCCCAGCAGGGAAGGGACATCTCTGCCTGTGAGGAGCCACGTGGCCTGGGCACGGCTGTCTTTTTAGTGTCATGCCCCTTCTCTCAGTTCTCCGGCTGCTGCTCCTGGCTTGACAGCTTTGGAGGGCCCGCAGCCGGGGCGGGTGCAGCCGTCACACCCCGAGCTCTCACATCTCCGGCTCCCCCCTTCGCACCGCAGCCTGGGGAGGTGCCAGAGTCGGCGGCATTCAGCCCCATCTCCCACGGAAGGCAGCTTAGCCTCGCAGAGGTTGCCTGCAACATAGCGAGACCCTGACTCATAGAATAAAAATTAATTTTCAAAAGAATCCCAAAATATTCCAATTTCAATATTTTTATAGATTTAATGCTCTTGAATTCATTTGAAGTGGAATCTTAGAATCGGCACTTAATGCTGCTTCTCCCCGGGGCCCCGTTGCCTCTTCCTCCTCGGCCCCCCGAGTGCATCTGCAGCTCCTGCCACTGCTTCCTGGTGGACATTGCCATCCCCACTGTTGCTCCAGATCTTGGTGTCCTTCTGTAGGAACTGGAGGGATGGGATTAGGTACCCAAAGAGGTCCCTGCTGTTGCAGGAGTCCGTGGCTCTCTTCGTAAGTGTCACACTGGAGTTGCATACACAAGGATGTTTTCACGAGTGTAGTTTCTCAAATACGTTGAGCTCTTCTGAAGGACTTTCCACTGGGGAAGTGCAGCCACCGGCTGGCTGTGTCCACGGCCCTTTGCCGTTCCACTGTGCTGCTCACTGGTGGTGGCGTCTGCCCCACCCCTCCCAGTGCGGAGATTGCCCGTATGTTGTGCCTCGGCCGCGTGATGCAGGGGTGCATGAAGGTTGAGGGGTCACCTGTATGATTATCCTTCGGTTTCACGACCTTGGCCCTGAGAAGATGCCCAGGGAACATCACCTGAGTTCTGAAAACCCAAGAGCTTAGGAAAAAGATATTTTGTGGTTGTTTGGTATGTGCCATAACTGACCCAGGGGACTACCATACGGTCTGCACAGCTGACCAGATAACTTTCTGCCAGTTATTCTCCATTGCAGACCAGGAATGGGGTGGTGGTGAGTTTCAGGAGGGACCAAGGTCTTGCTTCGGCTTTGTGGCTCCATCCTGCCAAGACTCTAAACCTTCGACCGGCCCGACTGTGTTCTTGTGAGGTAGGGCCAGAGTGACGGTTAGCTCCACATGGAAGATTCTAGATCAAGGGGTAAGGGAGAAAAAGAAATTCCAAATTGGTTGGTGGCCCCAGAAAAGGTCAGCAGGAAAGTTGAGCAGGAGCTCAGTACAGCCTGTTCATCTTACCTGCTGCTCAGACGGGGTAAATTTATCCCCCCAAGGCATGTGGGAGAGGAGGCGGCAAACTGACAACTAGGCGGAGAGAACGATGATGATGGTGTTCAGGAGAACTCCAGTATAGTAGCCGGGCACAGTGACCCACGCCTGTAGTCCCAGCTTCTCAGGAGGCTGAGGCTTGAGCCCAGGAGTTCGAGACCAGTCTGGGCAACACAGCGAGACCCTGTCTCATTTAAAAAGAAATTTAGAAAAGAAGAACTCCAGTATATTTCGATATTTGTATATGTTTAATGCTCTTGAATTCATGTCAAGGGAAATCTTAGAATCAGATGAAAGTGGCTCAAAATCTTATGTGATTTAACTAAGAGAACATAGGGAGGTATGTGGTCAGATGGACGTGGGGGGAAGAGATTAACTGTTATTCTAAAAATTAAAGAGGTTAATGTCTTCCATTTCTGAGAATGCAAGAAGTAAGGAGTAAGACGTTTCAAGGAGAAAAGTAATCAGATGAGAGGCTTGGGAGCTGCAGAGCGGGAGTCAGACGGTCCCATAAATACATTCCAGTCGGAAAAGTGGCACTGCCTCATCTGTCCCTTGCCAAGTCTCCTTCCAGCAATCCCTTAACAGCAGCACCGGCTCGGCTTCAGATTGGTGACCTCGTCTCTCACTGCAGGGCTCTCCTGCAGACTGCTTCCCTTAAAAGTCCTTGGGTCCAAAACGTGTATCCTGCTGCTTCACCATGCACCAAACTCTCGAAAATGGATCAAAAATGTGCACAGATGCCAACCTGTGCCCAAGGCCCATGGGAGCTATCAGACGAGGCCGTGCACGCTACTCCGTGAAGTGGAATACTACTGGTATACACTGTGTAGGACCAGGCCTCGGGGCTTTGACAGTCTGGTCAACTAGATATGAGGAATGGTGGGGACTGGTGTATGGATTGTATATTGTGGGGAATATCCTGTCCTCAAGGAACATGGCTTTTTTTTTTGGTAATAAAATATATATAACATAAAATTTTCTATTTTAACTATTAAGTGTACAATTCAGTGGCATAAGTACATCATTCACATTGTTGTGCAGCCATCACCTCCATCCATCTCCAGAATGTCTTCATCATCCCCCCCGCCTGCCCCGGCAGATGGGAACGTACCCCTCAGCTGGGGGGTGACACACTAACACCTGGCAACAGTCAGTGTCCCAGGAATGAAGGCGCCTGCTAGAGATGCTGGCCGTGTGGCGGGAGCTCAGAGGAGGGGCTGCCCAGAGCCTTGGTCTAGTTGGACGCTCTGTGCTGGTCTCATTTCCCCCGGGTCAGGTTGGCCACATTTCCAGCTGCTCTGAGTGTCGTGCCCACAGGGCTCCCAGGGAGGACCGATGAGTGGCACAGATGGGGTGTGTGCTCCCCAGCCCCAGGCCCCGTTCTGTCCATGTGCGTTCCATGCAGGAGCAGCGCAGACGGTCATGGTCCCATGTAGTGTAGCCCCACCTGCCTTAAACACCCCGGCCCCCTTGCCTGGGCCTATAGTCGCGCAGACTCACCAGGCGGCACCGCGCTGGGGGGCGCGTGCAGGTTGCTGGTCCTCCTGGTCGGTGGCTGGGCGGGAGCCGTGGCGCACAGCCACTGCCAGCACTGCAGGAGAGAATCGCACCACGTACTGCCAGCCAAGGGGGAAAAGAAGTCAAAATTCAAAAAAGTACTGTTTCTACTAAATGCATGTCACTTTTACACTGTCGTGAAGTCAAAAAATTGTAAGTCAACCATCATCAAGTCGGTGACCGTTGGTATTTGTTCTGTGTCACAGGCCGGCTCAGAGCTGACCCCGACCCCAACACACCCGCCAGCCCTTTGCCCTGTTTGCAGAGAGGGATGAGCAGGGGAGCTAGCCAAGGTTCCACTCCGGTCCCCTCATCTGCGGCTCCCCTGCAAGCAGAAGAGGACTAAAAGGAGAGATTTATACAAAGGACGAAACGTCCAGTGTTGGGGAAAGGTCACGGAATTGGGCAATTGGTATTCCTTAGTTCGAGGTGTCAAGGTTGCTCATCCTAGAAGCCTTGTGACCTTTCTGTGGGCCAAACGGGGACCGTCTGCTGTTCAGGCTCTACAATGTCAAGAAGGTGGAGAAGCCAGTGGGAAAAATTGGCCAACGGGTTAGTTGGCATTCTATTGACCTTCGGTGATTAACGGAACCCTGTGATTCTCTGGGGGAGAAGAAAAAGGTCCACTAATTTATAAAAATGGTCTAAAAGAGCAGGTTTCTCCTGTTGGATCGTGCTGGGCTAGGCGCCTGTCTCTGCAACATGAGACCTAGGGTTTCCGGCGAGGGCCGGCAGGTGGGCGGCACTGAGAAGGAGCTGGCGGAGGAACAGTGGCCAGGGAAGCGCCCAGAGGTGACCTGTCGTCTGAGGGTTGGTGGCTGTTGTGCCCTGGAGGGGCAGAGATGTTCTGGATGACACGCCTGCTCGGTGGAGGAGGGGCTCTGGGTTCACTGTCTGAATTGACATGCTGTGGAGTGAGTGGGCTTCACAAGGGAGAACTAGAGATGGAAACTCAGCAAGGGACCCCGGCTTCCTGCCCGCTGCGGGCATCATGGACGGGCAGTGAGGGGTGCTCTGAAGGAGGTCCACGCACCCCGTGTTGCCAAACTAGCTGATCTGGGAGCCCCTCTGCATTCCTCTCTGCAGCCTGGTCTGTGGATCTTGCCAGCGTCTGGCGTTCGGGAAAGGGTGGTTTGCAGAGCTCTGCCGTGTGCCAGGCGCCGCGCTTGCTAAAGCACCGAACGTGCATTATTCGCTTTCCCCGCACAACGGCCTTCTGAGGTGTAGGTAGTGTCGCTGCCCCTGTTTCTCAGTGAGGAAACTGAGGCACGGAGCGGGTGACTCCCTTGCCAAGGTCACGTGTGTAGAGCAGCAGCCGTGGGGTTAAACCAGCGTTTCCTGCCCTGGACACCCTCTTGACCACATGTCTATGCTATCTCCCTAAGGAGGAAGCTTTTCCCAATTTACACAAAAAGCCAAACATTTCTTTCTCATACAGCTTGACTGCTGGTAGGATAATGTTCTAGCATCAGCTGTCACTCGTTTCCTTTTTTTTGACACATAGAGGGCTGTCCAGAAAGTATCCAGCCATTGCTGATGCAGCGAGTTACATGGCTGGGTGCTTTCTGAACAGCCTCGTGCTTTTTATGTTGAGGGAATTTGGTGAAGTTGCGCAACAGGGGTTTTTACCCTCTTATTTGAATTTTAATCTTTTTTTTTTTTTTTAAATATATACAAAGTGAAGGAAATCATTTGCTCCTGGCGTATAACGAACCAGATTAGGTCTGAAAGTGAGCGTCAGAGCAGAGTTGATTGGCTAGAGTGAGTTGTGCTTGTGCAGTCGGAAGCCGGGTGGGGCAGGACACTTGTCCATTTGTTTAATTGTGCCTTGCAGAGGACACTGGTGTGAAATCCCATCCCTTCTCATCAGGTGTGGTAATGTTGCAGGGTGGAATTGACTGGGGTACAGGACAACACCAGAGACCTCTCTGTGTGTCCTTGAACAAGTAGCTGAGAATCACCTTCCTTCCTGGTCTTCCGAATGGGGTTGATCTTCCCAGGCCCCCTTATCAAATAGGGGTTCAAAGATGACAGTAAATTATGAATGCCCAGATAAGGGCAGCAGGGCCTGCCTGGATCAGACTAAACTCTGAGCCCGTCCCCAGGAACTTAGACTCTGTAACTGCACTGACGTGAATGCAAAGAGCCCGAGCGTGCTGGCATCTGGCCCTCCTCCACCCCATCACTTTGGAAGAGCCTCCCCAGGCTCTGAGCTTTGGGACAGCTGGAGAGCAAGGCCCCGCAGCACTGTGTCGCTGACGGTGCAGCTAGGAAGGAGAGGGGCCACGGAAAACTCAGCACACAGCTCTCCCCAGTCATGGTCAGGATGAGAGGCAACGAGAGAGAAATGGGCCATGAGAGACGAAGTTGTCAGTGCAGTAGCAGCTTAGAGACTTTGCTGGAAACTGCAGCTGATGATCAAGGCTGGCATAAACACCGTCCATTAGGGCTCTCTCTGATGATGGAAGCGTTTCATATCTGCACTCTCCACAACAGCAGCCGCTAGCCTCATGTGACCATTGATTACTTGCAGTGTGGCCAGTGTGGCTGAGAAACTGAATGTTTCATTTGAGTTCATTTAAATGTAAATTAAAACAGTCACATGTGTCTAGAGGTAATCACCTTGGCCAGCGCAGGTGTAGAGCTTTGCTGTATCAAAAAATCACTTCTATGTGCACAACCTCCACCTAAAAGCAGTGGCCCTGTGAGGTCCATACGATGTTACTGTCCCTCCAGATGAGGAAGCCAAGGCTCAGAGCAATTGAGTGACATGCTCCATGTCCAACAAGCCAGTAAATGGCAGAGCTTGTGCCTATCCGGTCCCACACTCACCCTCACTATCTCCAGTTCCTCTAGTGGAGAGCGAATATCATTTGAATTTCACAGCTGTGCCACGCAGATGTCCCAGGGGACAGCCACACATATCTCTATGATCTTATTCTGCATCCTTTCAGCGCATGCCATTCACGCATTCTCGTGCTATTTCCCCACGGCTCCTTGCACAGCTAGCAATGAAAGTCCTAAGCCAAGGACCACCAGTCCCTAATATGTGGTGTCCATGTCCCCAAATTCACTCTGTACCAACAGTGGAGAAACCTGATTCTCTTTGTTCTGAAAGAGAAGTAGGGCCACTGGTCAAGACCAGGATAGCTGAACAAGGTTTTCTCCAGTTCTTTCTTTTAGAGAGTCAAGAGGCCACCTGCACTCTAGTGACAGCTTCGTGGAAGTATCAGCTGATGTGTCTTGATGACCTCTGAGTCCCTTAGTTACTGCAGCTGGCCCTGGTGTCTTCTTGAGAAGTTGCGGGCAGAGATGAACTAGGTCCCGCCTCTCTCAGGGTCTTGGGGCATTTCAGAAGTAGTGCTAAGATAAATGTCGTGTGTTGTGTGTGTCCCCCAGGGTATAACTACTATAATCTGTATTTCTTAAGATTCTTTCTGTCGTAATTAGTAATAACATCCTGGGGCAAAGTTTCATACCATATATCAGTAAACTTTCATCCCTACTTTCCTAAATCTATGTATTTAAAAATTAAGGAGTCATAGGAGCAAGAAAAGCTTCCTTAGGAAGAGTAAAAAGCTTGGCAACCGAAAGGTACATTGTCCTGCCATGAAGTCACTTGTCACCCAAGCCTGCAGCCCAGATAGTAAAAGTATCTGTAGCAAACTCCGTTTTGCTTAGTGATGGGAGGTCACCTGTATCTGTGCATGTTGGTAGAACTGTTTTAGTACGATGGTTCTCTCTGAAAATGTGTCTAGGGAGAGATCTGACTTTTTAACACATTTCGTACCGCATAGAAATCTCCTCCAGGGACTGCACGTTTTTGAGCAAACTGCACGTTATTTAAATCATCATAACTACAGTGAAAAACGAGACAACTTGTGAGCGATCCTTAACAGATGACTCTCGAAACAGGAGAAAACTCATGAGCGGTCCTTAAGGTGTTAAAAAGCAGACTAGCAGACTGGCAAGCAATGACACACCCAGGTGAATGGCGTTTCCCTTCAGCATTGTTTTTTGGGAGCTCTTGTAGAACACACCCAACACTGCGTCTGAATGTGAGTGTTGGTTTCCAGTGATGCTGCCTTTTCCCAAATTATTGACAGGATTCTTGGGGGTAGTCTTGAATCTGAACGCAACCCTTGGTCTGTCTTTAGCAGTCGTAGCATGGTGCATGGGTGGGTAAGACTCCATTGAAGGTTGCTCACCTACCTAAGGGAAACAAATTGCCATCTAGACCAGCTGAAGTTACTCAAAACAAACCAAGACCTAGGGGTGCTAGACCCGGGTGACCATCAGACCATGCAGCACCTGTTGGGCTAAGCCTTCTCTTGGCTAGATTTTGTTTGCCCTACTAACAGTTCTTTCTAAACCATGCTCCTCAGCTGGGACTGGTTTCAAGGTTACCATTTTTTTGTTACTTATTTAAATGTAGGTTCTATTTTATATTCACTAAAAAAAACCAACTCATTATTTTATACTAATATGCACCACAAGTTTGGGACTCTCTTTGGAATCTCACTGGTGCCACTTTTTGGCCACAGCTTTCTTCCAGCTTCCCTAATAAGAACAGGTAGGCCTTTGGCTCAGTGACTGTTCCCTTCTCCAGTGACCTCCCAGCTGAGTGTCTGCTCCATGGGAAGAGACTGGCTGGAGTCTGGAAAAATGCCGGTGTTCAGACACATGAGGCTGAGTAATGCGAGGATGGTCCCACAGCAGGACTGCCTGAATGTCCCAGGGTCATGAGCTCTCAGCTGCCTGTCATTGGCATTAGGGAAAATGTGTTAATCTCAGGAAAGGAGAGGCTGCCCTCATTCTAAGAGTTGTCATCATCTGCAGGCATGTGCTAATAAGCACAGTGCACATTAACGACATCTCACCTAGATACTGCAAGTCTCAAATATGCCTATACTGGGGTCATGCTGATAGGGAAGTTCTTTTATAATTATATTTAGTGTGTCTTCTGATTCAATTGTATTCTACATTTAGCATCAAAAACATAAAAAGCCCAGAATATCTATAATTCCAGTAAATACCTTATTATTCAGAAATAGCCACTTGAGATATAGTCAACATTACATGTATAAACACATACACACACACATTTGAACCATTTTATAATCTGGCTACTTCACTTCCAAGGATACTGTGAACCTTTTCCATGTTATTAAATATTTTTTCTACATGATGATTTTTTTTAAAGTGTACCAGATTCCATTATACCTACATATATAATTTTAACCAGTCTCCTCTTCATTAGGCCATTGCTAACTTTTTTGCTATTATAAAAATCTGTAGAATGGACATGGGGTTATATATATAAATCCTCTGGCACATTTCTGATTATTATCTTGGGCTGAACTCCTAAAAGTAGAACTTATGAGTAAACTAGTATAAATATCTTCTAAGTTTTTTTAAACTTTTTAATTGACAAAAATTATATGTAACAGGTACAACATGATATTTTGAAGTATGTGTACATTGTGAAATGGCTAAGTCAAGCTAATTAACATATGTGTTATATCACATACTTATTTTTTGTGATCAGAACACTTAAAATCTACTCTTTTGGCAATTTGCAAGAATACATTGTTATTGCCTATAGTCACCATGTTGTACAGTAGATCTCTTGAACTTATTCCTCCTGTCTAACTGAAATTTTGTATCCTTTGACCAACATCTTCCCCTGCCTCACCTCCACCCCCCTAGCCCCTGGTAAACCCCATTCTGTTCTCTACTTCTGTGAGTTAAGTTTTTTAGATTCCACATGGAAGTGAGTTATTACAATATTTAGCTTTCTATGCCTGGCTTATTCCACATAGCTTAATGTCCTCCAAGTTCGTCTGTGTTGTTGCAAAAGATTTCCTTCTTTTTAATTAATTGTATTCCACTCTACATATATACACCACAGTTTCTTTATCCATTCGTTCATCGATGGACACTTGGGTTGATTCCATGTCTTGGCTATTGTGAATAATGTCACAGTAAACATGGGAGTGCAGACATTTCTTCCATATACTAATTTCATTTCCCAGAAGGGGGGGGGGTTTGCTGGATTACGGTTGTTCTATATTTAATTTTTTGAGGAACTTCTGTACTGTTTTACACAAGGACCGTACTTTAAGGTTTTTGATTCATATGGCAACATTTCCCTATGGAAAGATTATACATGTTTATATCAGATTAACTCAGTGCTCATTTCCCCAGATCCCCGCTAACACTGGGTGTTTGGGCAGGAAAGGTGTAGTTCACTGCTCGTCTTTGTGGAAGTTCGTTGAAATCCGTCTGTTTCCCAGGGACTAATAATTGACATCACCTCTGCTCTGCTGGTTTTAACACATTTCATACCGCATAGAAATCTCTAAGACATACACCAGGGACCGCACATTTTGGGGCAAACTGCACGTTATTTAAATCATCATAACTACAGATCATAATGCATTTTAGGTGTTGTTTTTCAATAATTATAATGCTTTTATTTACAAAAACAATTAAACAACTAGTTAAACAATTAAAGTTCCTAGTACTTTTTTAAAGTATGGTACTGCGTAAAACATTTTCCTCTATGGAGAGGGACCAAACAAAATTTACATAAGTATCTAGATTTGCTCCTTTTTCCACGGGCGGCACAAACTCTGCAGGCTCTCATAGGAAATTTTTTTTTTTCACTTGCTGGAATACATATAGGTTCATGCTGCTT
The DNA here is from genome assembly GCF_040939455.1 of Microcebus murinus. Lineage (NCBI taxonomy): Eukaryota > Metazoa > Chordata > Mammalia > Primates > Cheirogaleidae > Microcebus > Microcebus murinus. The sequence goes on along the minus strand of NC_134122.1, from coordinate 39,826,514 downwards.
CATATCACTCAACAACCTGTTGGGTGGATCTTTACAAGGTGCTCTCTTTGCACCCCCAAAGGAAGGGCTGGACTGATCTGTCTCTGGTTCTCAACAGACTATACTTCATTTTTGCTTGTGGATTGAGGACGTTGTACACTCTAAATGAATTGAAAAGTCCACAGTTTATAAGGTACAGCACTGGGGGTTTTTTGTCCATTTCATTGTTTTCCTTAGAATGAAACAGCACGAAAGGAACTGATCCGCACGGTCAGTGCCTTTCATGTGGGCATCGTATTCCTTGATGCAGGCAGGTTTTACAATATCCTCTCCTGTTTTTCTATTTTTTTTTTTTCCTGTGGAGACAAAAGTGTCATGGATCATTGATATCATTCAGACAACTCACTTGTCTTTCCATGCTAGGAGAAGAATATCGCCTTTTCTGGAAAATATTATGTCACCTTTCTTCATTCTTGATGTTTTCATTTTCAAATTTGGCGGTAAAGCTCCACCCTCCCTATTGGATGAGACAGTGTGTTGACATGTAAGGTCCATAACAGATGGCGCTCGAAACACAAGAAAACTCGTGAGTGGTATGAAAGGTGTTAATGAGATGGGAGGGCACTCCATTTGTCACCTACGGGTTTGGGGTTTTCCAGGTGCATGGAAGTGCCTGGTGTGGAAGCAGTGTGGCCCAGTGTGTGGGGGACAGAACACTTAAGATACTCATGAGACTTCCGCCTGCTGGTGTGCACACACACCAATGAAAGGATTTTGATTTTGCAAGTGTATTACGGTCCTAAATCAGTTGCAGGGAAATTACCCCGTGTGGGCCCGACCTAACCAGGTAAGCCCTTAAAAAGAACTGGGCTACTCCTGGCAGAAAAGAGATTGCAAGCTTGGGAGAGATTCGGAGAAAAGTCTCTGGCTGGCTTTGAAGATGGGAGGGGTCGCATGGCAGAGGCAGTTGCCTTCTTAATACCAACGTTTTAATCTCCATCAAGAGATTCCTTCTGGGAAGTGAGGTAATATCAGGAAAAGGCACAGAGACCCAAATAAAGCACCGAAGATCTGCCGAGGTGTCTCCAAAATCGTGTGGCACTACCAAGCCATGGCCTGGCAGAGAGCCGCTTCCCCCGGAGGACACCCAGGCGTGTGTTGGGAGCCGCTGTAGAATTAGACCTTCGCTCACTCGCTCTCCTCTGCCTTAACATCAGTTGCCCATGTTTTGCAAGTGAATCCCCCAAAGTCATTTGACCAAGGACAGGTGCAAGTTGATGAACTGGGTCCTCCATGTGGCCCACCTCCGTGACTCTCAGTGGAGGCGTCACCGGCGTTTTGCACAGACCAGCCTTTCACGTAGCTGGTCTGAGCCTGCGGGATGGTTAGGGTTTGCAGTGACACCCTGCGAGGGTCAGAGTGCTCCTCGAACACAGGGACAGGCACAGGGGAGCACGATTAGCTTGTGGACTGCTGCCAGCAAAGGCACCCAGAACATTCCATGAGAACGGCTGTTCTCCCTAAAGGAGGTGCCAGTTAACCCCCACGTGGTTCATTTTTCACGGCTCCATCAGCCATCGGGAGCACCGGGAGCTTCTCGGATCCATTCCCTTTCCCGTGTCTGCCCCTCTGATGTTCGTGGGGGCAGCACGGGACACAGAGTTCAGAAATTGCTTACTTTATGAAGTTTCCCAAAAGACTCAGTTTCTTACTAAGTCTAGTATGTCCTCTTCGCTGGCCCTGAGCCCTCAGGTGGATGTTTAACCCTCAATCCTGTCTCCTCCGCTACACCGTGAGGTGAATCTGCCTGCCTTTTTTTGGGGGGGGGGAGGGCATCGTACAGAACAAACAGTCTCTGTGAACACGCTTTGTAAATTAAAATGCTGTGTTCGAATGGAAAGTGTGCAGACAAGTATATTCCTAACAGGTGAGCTAGGCTTTTTGTTTATAGCAAATTTAAGTCTCTCTCGAGTGTCAGAACTGGGGATTATGTCTGCATAGACCTGGCCTGCTGGCGTCATCCCTTGTAACTGCTTGTCCTCTTCCTTCTGTGCTTCGGGCTGTCCAGATGGAAGTCTCTGGGGCTGAGTCACCAGCCACCTGAGCTTCGGGGTGGCCTTACTGGTGACCTGTGGCCTAACGACAGAGCCCCATGCTTCCCAAGCTTTTAGCCTCCTGACCTATGTGTGTCTGTTCCAGATTTACGTCCACCTGAAGGAGGGCGGGGGCCCGGACGGCCTGGACGCGCTGAAGAATAAGCCCCAGCTGCACAGCATGGTGGCCCGGAGCTTGTGCCGGAACGCGGCGGGCAAGAACTACATCATCTTCACGGGGCCCAGCATCACCAGCCTGACCCTGTTTGAAGAGTTCGAGAAGCAAGGTTTGTTGAGTGTGGAGCCAGTGGGAACAGGGCCCCCGCCTGCCCTGGGGATGTGGTGGGAGAGGTCTGGATGGGGTGCAGGTGTGGCGGGGCCGGCACACACCACCCGATGCCAGGCCGGGCGGCCCTGCCTTGAGGGAACAGGTGCATCTCGGCCACCCTGCGTGCCAGGACCCTCCGGGCACTAGAGATCTCAAGGTGTGCGAGTTGTGGGTTCACAGCCTGGAGGATGTGTTGGCACGAGGCCCAGTCTTGAGGACACTTGTTTGTGTGTCCTTTGTTGTCAAGCTGCAGCCAAGCCTGAGATTCCTAGGCACATTGTCTAGCAAGGCTCTAGGAAGTCTCCTGAACTCACCCACCATCTGTAATGTGGCCCCTTCCCAGTGGATGGACAAGAACTGCATGAAGACAGGGAGTGACATAGTGGCCTCAGAAAGGTCTTGGGTCCCTGGGTTCTAAGATGCTTGGTTCATTCATTGCAAAGAGACTGGGCAGGCCCTCCATGGCTCTGGCAGAAATGGTAACTACAGAGGAGGAAGATCAGGACCAGGTCAGAGAGCCCTGTGGCAAGCTGCGTTCGTCTCTTTGTCCTACATCTGGGGATTTATGTCCAGTCCTCACAGGGGAAGCACAAAAAGCTCCCTGTCATCTGCAGCAGCCACTAGCATTGCAGACCTTTTGCTAGCACAGACCTGACATCTGGCTTTAGAACCAGACCCTGCTAAACAACAGGGAGCAGACAGCTTACGTGCTGGGGCATTGGCAGCTACGGTGAGGAAGCGGCCCGGGGCTCTGTGCTCCTTTCCGGCCTGGGCTGCATCACTTACCTGCACGCTGGTGCCCAGCACAGCTCAATATTTGTTGAAAGAATCAAGCGTAGAGAGATCAGACTGTGTGAAGAGGGACCATGGAAGTCAAGTTAGAGAAAATTGGCCCTCATGCACATTAACCAGTCACTTTGGAAGAACGGTGGGTTCTCTGTGTTCAGGCATGTGGTGAGAACTGGGGCTGCTGCCCTCTCCTACCTGCTTGCGTGAGCCTGCGTGCAGGTGCAGCGCGCATGGCGATGCAGCCCCTGGTAGCGCTCGTGTTATAGGGCCTACGCCCTGGAGCAGGAGCCAGTGGTGTGTTCTGTGGCAGCTCATCATGCATGTGTGTGCGTGTGCATGTGGTGGAGTTAATGTCGTGCAGACAGCCTCCTGGAGGAAGGAAATTTGGGGATGCCAGAGGACTTTCCTGGGCCATCGGTCCTGCTTCCCAGAGAACTGGGCTGCTGCTCCTGTGATTCCCAGGAGAAGGGGACACTCCCTGGTTCAGGGACTTTGGGGAAAGAGAGAGAATCTTCTAGCTGGAAGAAAATAGACAGGGAATTTGGATTTTTTTTTCCCCCGAGAGGTTAGGTAATAGATTAAAAAGATCTCCTTGCCTATTTTTAGAAGCATCTAAAGTTATTAAGCGCCTCACACAGGGTGCCACGTGCTTCCTCTGCAAGGAAGGAGGGAGGTGGTTTGTTCATCCTGCCCGAGTGGGGGTCACTGAGGGCCGCGCCCACCCTGGGGTTCTACGGGCAGCCGGGGTCAAGGAAAAATGTCACAGTGAGAGAGTCTGGTTGTCTCTCCGAGGGCGCACACAGCCTACTTTGTGAAATAAGAGCCGGAAAGGACACTCAGAATAACCCGTTTTCCCGTAGGGATAGATGCAGGAAAACTCAGAGTGCTGCCTGCATGTTCTTCTCTCCCTCCCGTGAAAATGCGGCTGGTAGAGTAGACTGAGCCCCAGATGGGCGATTCAAAACATTCTTATTCTTGTTCACATAATCCTCCCCATTTTAAAAAACAGATTGTCTTCTTTTTAAATCTCGAGATTAGTTTGGGTGGTCCCATCCAACTGCTGGGAGCAGAGTTACAAGACGCAGGGAGGCCTCTTCTTCCCAGCACACTCGAGCGTGCCGGCCGCCGCACGCAGGGCAGGGGCTCTAAGAGGAGGAATTGGAAGAGGGAAAGGATTTGTCCCATTGTCCTTCCAGTGCGGGGCGGAGACACAGTAATGTGGAAAGCGTTCACAGGGCGTACACAGTGTGCTCAGGTGACTGATGGCACTGTCGGTCCTCAGCTGAGAGGGCAGGAGCCTGTCCCCACGGTCCCCATACCTCCTCTGGGCAGGCAGCGTGACTGGTGGCCTGGCAGGCTGGGGCAGGCCCATGAAGGGGGCGTCCAGTGAGTCCTAGCTGGGTTTGTTCATACTGGTCCCTGTGAGCCACCTTCCACCCTGCGAGAATCTCCGGCTCTGAGAAGCCAAGTCCCAACTCCTCGTCCCTCAGGGAGCTCTCCGCCCACCTGCAGAAAGAACACTTGCTTTCGTCCATATCGTCTGATGATTCTCCCTCTTGCATTTCACTTTCTGAAAAGGGGTTTCCGTCAGACACAATTTCCTGGTGCTGTGTGGACTGGCCGGGTCTTGGTGAGGCTGTCAGGGTGACCACCATAGCGAGGCCTGGACATCAAGGCACACCTGGCCTCCGTGCCTGTCTTTGCCCTCCCAGCTGTGAGCCTGGGCGGCCTCGGTCTCCGTGCGTGCTGTAACCTCCCGAGCGCAGAAGTTTCTGCAAGTAGATGGGGTGATGGGTGCGTGTGCTGGCCCCTAACAAACGCTCTAACGAGAGCCGCTGTTGTGCTGTGGACCCATTGCTTGTCCTACGGCCTCACACGCGAACTTCGTACACCGTGTGTGCTTGTGAAAGAACCTGGGGAGATTGTCACCCGGGGAGACAGTAGAGGGATAAAAGACCCCACAACTTCAGCTGTCTCCTCTAGAGGCACTGCTAGAGGACCCGTCTCCCAAGCATCAGCCTCAGGCTGGGGCACTCCGGTCCTTTCCTTGGGGAAGCACGGGGCTGGGAGCCGCTGGCATCTCTGACGGTGGCATGTGTGTGACTCTGTGTCCCTCTCCCCGCAGAGATTTACTGCTGCGGCCTGCTCAGCTCCAGGAAGAGCGACTGCACCGGCCTCCCGCTGTCCATGCTGACCAACCCGGCCACCCCGCCGGCCCGGGGCCAGTACCACATCAAGATGAAGGGGAACATGTCCCTGATCTGCTGGTACAACAAGGGACACTTCCGCTTCCTGACCAACGCCTACTCCCCCGTGCAGCAAGGTGAGTGCAGACCCGCGTTGGTGTCAGGGAGGTTCAGTGAGCCTGGCTGAGATGGGGGGAGTGGGAAGTCCGCTGTCGGCTGTGCGGCTCTGAGGTCGGGCCAGCCTCGGTCATTCATCAGCTCTGGGTCGGTGCTAACAACAGGACAGCAAGGACGGAGCTTCCTGAGCCCTTTGCTCCGTCACTCGTGAGCGGTCAAAGATGCCAGGCTGACGGGGCTTGCAGGTGACTTATGCAGCTTCTGTAGCCCCCAGGTTGTACACAGGGAGTGATAATTGGCTGCGTTTGAGTGACATTTCACGTCATCCTCTGGGATTCTGCGAAAAATTATCCTGATGGGAGGGAAAAATCTGTTCTTACCTTTCAGTGTCTTCCTTGGAAGATAAGCACCTGGTTGTCTGGTTTGTCGACAGGTCTTTTGATTTCTTCATTAATTTTCTTTGGATTTAAAATCCGGTCCCAAACAAAGGGACTTATTTAGCGAGGAGTCTATATTTAAAGGAACCTGTAGCAAAAACATTGAGAAAATGCTGAAAAGAAGACTGAAAGGACAAAGGGGCATTTTAGAAATAGTTACAATCGCATAGTGTAGATGAGCAGCCTCTTGCCTGCCTTTACCGGAAGGTACCTTCAGGGAACACTGTTTCAAGGGGCTCAGAGGTGTGTGTGTGTGTGCACTCGTGCATGTGTTGTGTAAGTTTGCATAGTGTGCTATGTATGTATATGTGTGGTATGTGTAAGTTTGCATGGTGTGTGTCTGAGGTGTGTGTGCATGCAGGGGGGGGTGTCGTGTGGTGTATATATTTCTGTGATATGGTGTGTGTACATATGTTGTGTGTGCATGGTGTATGTATTTCCATGGTGCAGTGTGTGTGTTTAATGAACGTTGTCCGCTTATTCCCATCCTTCCTCACACACTTACATTGCCTTACATTGGAGATGGTGAACGAGGGACTCCAGCAGGTGGCTGTCCTCACCCTGCGGAGATTTGGAGGCTGCCAGAGCTGGCACCCGTGACAGCTGTGTCCAAGGCCCTTAGAAGGTCGGTCCAGAGTTGGCCTCGCACGCTGAAGGCAGAGTTTGGATTGGACCCCCAAGACTTCGGTGGCCGAGGCCGCAGTGCAGGTCAAGGGAATTGCAGGGAGCATGTTTGGGAGTTGGGGACAAGAGCCGATTCCCACCGACTTATGGGATGGCCTCTGAAAAGGCATCCCAAAGCCGGACGTTGCACTCACCAGAGCTTAATAATGCACTGGAGAGAAAAGCAAGCGTCTGGACTGTCGGAAGGAAGCATGGAGTAGGCTTTACCCCAGTCTGAGGGATGGGGGACAAGTAAGGAGGGCTGATGGGGGAGCAGAGAAAGCTTTGGGGGCTGATGTCTAAATCCACTGAAATTCAGTGTTTGTATTTAATGTGGTTACAACTGTCAGTCCCAAAGTACTCTACTGACACCACAAAGTCCCAAATCCTAAATCCTAGGGAGCATTTCCCCAGCATCACTGCCTCCTCCCACCCCACCTGCCTCCAGAAAGCCCCCTCGGGGAAGTCCACACTCAGGTGAGCGCAGGCCGGGCGTGGCTAGACCCAGGCAGGAACCGCCCAGGGGAGGATGAGATCCACCACTGCCCTCTGCCCTGGAAATCCTTTTTCTAGTTCACATCTTAGAGTTCTTTCCCTTCTTTAGTAAAGAGGGAGAGTTTTCTTCTTAGTGCACTGTAAAAATGTGATTTTCAAAAGACCACCTAGGACTCCCTCCTTTTAGACGTGCCGTAATCTCCACCTACTCCCCTAGTGGCGAGTTTTCACGATATGATTGACTACAGCAAGTGTCTTCGCACATCAATCTTCGGGTACATCTTTGACTATTTCCTCGAGATAAATCTAAAAGTGGAAGCGCCGCGCCAAAGGGGAGGAACATCGTTAGGTCTGTGCTGTGCCGCTGCAGGTTGTGCTTCCTGCCATTGCACTGGGTCGCCAGGGACTGGCGTCCCCCGGCTTCACCAGCGCTGCATATTTCTTGTTTAAATTTGTCAATATGACAGGTGAAAATGCTCCAAATTTTTAAATAGAAATTGCTGAGGCTGTGGGTGAGGTGGAGCAGATCTCTCCATGTGTTTATGTTCTTTACAATTTGCTTCTGAAGTATGTGTCTTTTTCTCTTTAACTTGAAAGCAAATTTTCTGCATTTTCCTTTTGTTTTTTACTTATGAGGAGTATTTTTTAACATAAAAAGTTTTCCATTTGCACATTGGCAGATCTGTTGATCATTTTTGCTGCTGTCATAATGTAAAAGTCTCTCCTTGGTGCCAAGGCCAGATAAGTGTTCATTCATGGGGTTGGTTTATGGTGTGAGTTCGTACTCATCACTATAATCCACTTCAAATTCACTTAGCACATAACAGCAACAATGGGTCAAAGCCCATATGATGCCAAGTGGCCAGGGTGGGTTGACCAAGCAACCCCTCCTCTGTGCCTGAAACATTTGTCCAACCATTCACCCTTTCTCTACTTATCTTAAATGTCGCGCAGGTGATAAACTGAAACCCCATAGAGTCTAAAGACGGCTTTCTCAGCTTTGTGTTACGTTCTGTGCTATTACGACCACGTGTGCTCTTCTTGAGGTTGCGCAGAATTTCCAACCTTAGAAAAGGGATAACTAGGTGTGAACATTTCAGGAATTGGTTTCTCATTCTTCACTCCAGGTTCTAGGGGAACATGAGCCTTCTTCCATAGAACGTGAGCATAGACACAAGCTTTTTCAAAATTAAATGCTGTCACACGTCAAGGGGCTTGTGTGCTGTGAGCCAGACCCTTTTGCTTTTCTTCCAAAATCCATTTTGAGTCTGTCTTCTGCCCGCTGGGGTCTTTGCCCATGTAAGATTCAGATTCACTAAGCCCGATGAGAATGCAGGACACGTCTGCGTATGAATGTGAGTCAGGTCTGGAGGCGTCCATTCAGGCTTGCAGAACGGTGGCAAGGGTGTCAGCCAAGCCACCGAAAGCTAAGGAAGGCGGTGGACACAACGGCTGCTAGAGTGAGAGGACACAGCCATGGAGATCTACAGTGTGACAGAGAGCCACAGAGAAGACAGACATGCGTATAAATGCCTGCTATGAATATAAATGTGTGAATATATATAATGAATATAAATAAACGTGTGAATTTGTGGATGACGTGCATGTCATTGTCGATTGTGAAGTCAACTGTCAGTACCCTCTCGTTAGCATTTCCAATGTTTCAAGCTCATGGCATGGGCACTGTGGCCCTCTGGCATGTCACCTGATGCCCCTCAGTGAGAGGGGCTGGCCCCAGATGGCATGGGGGCCTGCAGGGACATGGCCATTTTACTTTGACCTTGTCCAGTTAAGTGAAAGTTCACAATCCTGTGAACTAATCTCTAAAAAGTGCCAAAAGATGGCACGGTACCTGTGACCTCATCATGCTGGGCGAGTGGGCTGTCGGAGGAAACGGGAGGTCAACCCCAGCCGTGCTTAAATGGATCCTTTTCCATCTGCTGCTGGGACCGTGGGCAACAGCAAGAGGAGGCTAATCGGTTCCCAGTGGTTCCCCAGGCCCTGCTGGTGGGATTCATGAGTCTTGCTGTGTCCCTGGCTGGGCCCCTGGGACTCCCACATACACCCCAAAGTCCTGGGAGGCATGGAAGGGAAGGGAGGGCAACCTCCTGGTTCTGCTGAGCCTCTAAAGCCACCTGTTGGCTTTGATGGAAGCAGATGGAAATGATTCCTCGGTGCCCCCTGACCTCGGCCGCCTCCTGCTCTTCCCAGCACCACCTCCCCCAGCCTGGCAGAAGGGAGGGAGAAGCGTGAGTCCTGTGTCCCCCCCCCTTCACCCCCATCCAGGTGCAGCACCCTGCCCTGTGCCTCCCAGAGCCACCTGTCACGACCCTGTACACTCTGTGCCACCTGTGACTCAGGGTACTGTCTCAGCCGGCGCACACCTTTGCACTTGCCTGTCTTTGAGGTTTTCCTCAAGTCCTCTGAAGCATCTGGTGGCTGGTCCTGCTAGTTCTTCCCCCCACCTTCTGCTCCTTATTTCAAGTCGGGGCAGCCAGGCTGGATGAAGACGGGCGTTTGGAGGCAGCAGTTGGGGCAGGGCCTTCACCTTCTCTCCCCCCCTGCAGGAGTCATCATCAAGAGGAAGAGTGGGGAGATCCCCTGCCCGCTGGCCGTGGAGGCGTTTGCTGCTCACCTTAGCTACATCTGCAGATACGATGACAAGTACAGCAAGTAAGTGACCACAGACGCGGTCTCGTAGCTGCGCGGGACACAGGATAGATGCGTTAGTAGGTGGTCGTTAGCTTCCCCAGTTTGAGAACTGAAGGATGAAGGACCTGAATCCTGAGCCCTCATCCTGGCCTTCCCAGCTCCACCAGTACATACCTGGCCTCACCTGGAAGTCCTCTGCCTCTCCACTCTCCCTGCTCCAGGTTAACATTCCCTTTGCCCAAAAGTGCCCTTCCCTCTACTTATCTAAGTCATGGTGTCTCTCAATAGCCAGCTCAGACCCTAGCCCCCCATGCCCCTAACACACTAGCATCAGCCCAGGTGTTCTTACCCTGAGCGTGTGTGTCCCAGCTCTGGCTCCTCAGTTTCTCAAATATGATTCCTCCTGAGGTCCAGGTACGGCCTCATGTTAAATATACACCTACTATGCGCATGTGCACATGATATAGACAGCGTGCAGGTGTGGGATGTACATGCACCCATGATGCCGTCCCTGGCTGAGTGTCGTAACAGCCCTGACAGGAACTCAGAAAATGAGTATGACTATTAAATCACAAGGATTGAGCCTCACAACAGAGACCAGGGTTGAACCAACTCAAAATTAGACATAGGTCAGCCTCAAAGAAGACTGAGACAATGTTTCCCGGCCTTTTTCATGGTGAAGAGGAAAAACAGGGGGCTGGTTCTCCCTGGAAAACTCAGCCTGCATGTGCAAGGTGGCCCCGCTCCTTAGGGATTCACGGAACAAGTCTTACTGAACACCCACCTCGTCCCCGCACATTGCTCAGTTCCAGGAGGCTGTTACAAAGACACCAGCACTTGGTTCACTGAACACCTGTTAGGTACCAGCCCCTTGCTAGTTCCAGGAGGCTGCTGCAAAGAAAGTGATTGCGGACGGCGAGCGAGTCCTGGATGGGTTCTCCCAAGAGCAGCAGCGTCCTCAGAGTCAGCCTCAGGGTCCGAGCCAGCTTCCCTGAACCGGGACCTCTGTACCTTGATCTAAAGGGAAGGTGGGGGTGGGGAAGGCTTGCTCTGGAGCAAGGAAGTACATTACAGGGACCTGGAGCCCGGGAAGGGCTTGACCTTGGGGAAGTGGAAGTTCAGCGTGCATAGAACACAGCCTGAGAAGGGCAGTTAGCAAGCAGGGAAGCTCGGGCAGCTGGCCAAGGCTTGCATACCACCTGGGCTGCAGCATCCAGTCTTCCCCTCTGATCCTTTGAGAGGAGCTGTTTTCATTTCCGTTGTCTTAAACAGCGTTCACTGTGGCAGAGCCCCCCAACCCCGCCAAGCACGCCTCCCACCCACTGTGGCATCCATGTGTCCCAGGTGCCCGTGGGCCATCCTGCAGCCTTTCTCTTCCCTTGCCCACAGGTATTTCATCTCTCACAAACCAAGCAAGACCTGGCAACAGGTCTTCTGGTTTGCCGTCAGCATCGCCGTCAACAACGCCTACATCCTGTACAAGATGTCGGACGCCTACCACGTGACCAGGTACAGCCGGGCGCAGTTCGGAGAGAGACTCGTCAGAGAGCTGCTGGGCTTGGAGGACGCCTTGCCCACCCACTGATGCTGGGGGTGCCGGCCCGGGCTGGCAGGGACCAGGTCGAGGAAGAGGAGGAGAGCCGGTTGAGCCCACCTGCCCGGCCAGAGACGTGGAAACACCCTGGTGTGGGCCGCACCCAGGTCCCCAGCGCAGGGTCTCTCGCGCCACCCGTGAGACCTGCAGGCCAACCTCAGCTCTCAGCGAAGGCACCGCGAGAGGATGAGCTGCAGCGTGTTCCGAGAGAGATGCCTGCTTCGTGCAGATCCAAGGAGATTGGAGTCGGGGTTCAAGTTCAAGGTGGAGGAAGCAAGCAGGGATTGGCTCTGCACGGTTAAGGCAGTTCTGAGGTGTAGCGGGGAGGCCACGGGGGCTTCCAGCAGCTTCTGACGGGTCTCTTAGAAGAAACGCAGCCTGGGTGCGCAGTGCTGAAATTCGGGACTGAGTGAGGCCTTCCTGCTCCTTTTCCTCTGTGTGGGTGGGGGGAAAGGGAAACGCCAAAAGAGTTACAGTGAAGGGTGATGCTATTTTTTATTTTTAAATATATCTTCAGGTTATTTTCTTACTGTTGCTTCAGATCTAATGTAAAAGGCAGATGTCCCCCCTCCCCCTCGCCATCTCCACCCTCCAGCCCCAGTCATGGCTCCTTGCATGATCACACACCTCCGTGTTCGGCCTGTGGCCGGCCCGGGAGGGCAGCTCGTTCCCAGAACAGACGTGGCTGTGCTCCGCGGAGGCTTGTCACAGGCTCCGTCATCCCTGGCAGAATTACTTGTTTTGAGAAATATGTAGCATTGCTAAACAGACAAAACTCTCTACAGTGACCGGTGACCGTTTGCTCCCTGTCCCCCCTCCGTGTGCACCAGCCCTGGCAGCGTTTGCCGCTCTGAGCGTCCCCCAGGATGGTGTAGCCGGTCTTGCGATGGGATTGAAATGGGGGCCGGGGACTTGCTCACCTGAGCGGGACGGAAAAGACCGCGTGCCCAGCAGCCGGAAGCCAGGGCCCCGTTCACCACCTGGAAACATCTGCGGCTCTTTGTGAAACAAGGTTTATGCCTCTCCGTGGAAACCTCAGCACGTCTGACTGTCCCCACAGACGAGAAACAAGTAATTTCCGGAATTACCCGTTCTCCTTCCAACCCACTACTTTATGTAAGCACCTCATTTTTACAAATGCAAATCTATTCTACTCAGGCTTTGGGACTTTTTTTTCCTCGTCCACACTCGTTAAAGAAGTGTTGCTGTCCGCATGCTCCCGGACCCCACGTCATTTCTGTCCTCTAGTTCATGACGATCCCCCTCCCCCTGTGGTTTTATTTCCACGCCACGACTGTAGGCCAAATTTTGGAGAAGGTGTCTCGAGACACCTTTGCTATGCCCTTTAAAATTGGATTGAAAGCACTTTTACCACATGGAGAAATATATTTTTAATTTGTGATGCTTTTCTACAAGGTTCACTATTTCTGAGTTTAATGTGTTTCCAACACTTTAGGGAGACTCTAATGAAAGCCGATGAATTTTCTTTTCTGTCCAAACAAGTAAAAATAAAAGTCTATTTAGATGTTGATTCTTTGTTAACATGTGAATTTTTTTTTTTAAAGGTCAGGGAACAAACATACAGGCTGCTATTTTTAAGACTTGATTTACTGTTCTCGGTATGTTGAATCACTGAGCAGATTATAAAAGAAATTCAGCTAGGTTTTGACTCATAGAAATACATACTGATGCTGTAGTTCTATGAGTACAGTTGTATTTGAGGCACCTGTTTCTTTGAAAAACTGCCGGGCCTACCTTCTAGCTTCTTTCCTTCCGGGTTGTGTCGTGTTGTTCCAAATTAGCAGGAAGAGACACTGTTCTGACAGGGCAGTGGGTGATGTCGCATTCCCAAGTAATCACACAATTTCAGTGCTGTATTTCTAAAGTGGTAGCCACCTGTCTTCTGGTAAGTGCTAGAAAAAGCCATTCAGCTGGTCCAGGCGAGACCGTGTCAGGCTCACGGGGCGTGTTGTCGGTAGAGAAGAGTTTCTCTCACACCCCCACCCCCACCCCCAGGAGGACAGCACACAGGTAGGACTGATTGGGAAACCTCCAGGGGCCATGACCTTACCTTGCAGCTGTGATGTGGCGTCCCCTTTAGGAATTGAAATTCACCTGGCTCCGGTCTCTCTCCCTGGGGTTGACACGGAGCGGCTTGTTCAGTAGCCGGCCATCCCTGGGGACCAGAGAGGACCCAGAAAGTGGCTCTCATGAGAGAGGGCCCAATATGACTGAAGCCAGTGGGCACTTTTGCATCCCATGGCTGGTGGCAGCCTTCCCGCTCAGGTCCTGCCACTGTGACAAACTAAGCCCCTGTGAGGTGCCTGGAAAAGAAAGAACAGTGAGCTCCCAACCTTTATGCAAAACCGAACACCAGCAAAAGCTTCCAATCTTCTCCAGAGACATCCCCCATCAGACCACACCTGCAGTCAGCTTTGCATGGTTTAAGAGACAGCGCGGTGGCCACAGCTGTGTGCAGGATCGGGTGAGGTCATTCTTAGCCAAACCTAGACGGGTGAATTTCTGCTTGGGTTTGCCGCTGCCTTTATCGGGTTCCACATGTGACTCGCATCATCTCCTTCCCTCGCTCTGTTCCCTAAAGAGCCTCAATTTGAACGCCGTCTCCCTGTGGCCAATGAAACACTATGCTCGGGTCATCTTCCGAAACTCAGGCGAGTCACATGGGGGAGTCTTGAGTCATTCTAAGCAAAGACATTCAGTTTACCAAATAAATTAGACAGGGCCTGGCCACCAAAATTGAATTGACTGTGCAGTGTGCCAGAGGCAGGACGATCACAGGCCCTCAGGACAGGGCCCGGAAGGTTCTGAGTCCTTTGCGTGTGACCTATACACCACCTCCTCCTCGAGGACCCAGCCGTAGTGTCTGATGATGAGAGGGGTCACCGAGCACCAGGTCAGGGGTGCCAGGCAGACCCACGTGGTCGTGAGGAGCACAACTTCTCCAGCCTCCATGGCTATCCCCATGCTGCGTTCATGGAGCAAAACATTCCCCACAGGCCCCGGAAACTAGGATGAGAACATGTCAGTGACACACTGATGATGAGGAGGGAGAAAGGTGACTGTAGGTGTACTCACCTCCCTGACGTGTCACCTCCCCCCATGCAACTCATCGACCACAGCTCCCGTGTCTGAGCCACATGGAAGCCTGTCGGCCACAGTCGTCACATGTTTCAGAGCGGTGCTCCCCCCCACCGGAGCTTCCCTCTTCATGGGGACCCCAACGACGTAGGCACTGCTGTCCTCGCCCCGGGCTACAGGTGGAGAAATGGCATGGGGACAGGTCCAGTGGCTGGCCTGGTGAGCCAGCTAAGGGGACGAGTCTCACGCCCAGGCTGCCGTAGGCACTGGCTCTCCGGGTCCATCAGGAGGATGGGGAGTCTCATCCCTGATGCTTGTAGGACCCTTGGAGGGGGTCTTCACCTTTCCAGAGCCTTACAGAAAGGAGCCCAAGCCTCTCTTCTGATCCAAACATTGCAAATGACCGTAAGCTCCACGCTGTCGCTTTCCGCCCAAGTTCTTACCTAGACTGAGGGGGTGTTTGGGGCCGTAACAACTAATGACACCCGAGTGTACCTGGCAGGGAGTCGCTATCTCAGAGGACACTTAGATGGGGACAAGTCCTTAGCTGCGGTGGCCCTGAGATGGAATAGCCAGGCTTCCCTCCCCAGACAGCCCCATGTCACGGCACCAGGGAAGGGGGTCGGGTGTCCAGCCGTGGGATCTCACCACGGCGTCCCGCGATCTGGGCCAGAGTGGCTGTTCCCCAAATGCCACGGTTAGACTTTCTCAAGTCTTCACTACTCACCAGCTTCCGGTTCTGGTTCCGGTTCCATCCCTCTTCCTCAAGCAAGGGCTCGTCAGAAGTCCTGGGCGTAGGAAGCTGTGGCCTGTGTACTTGGAGGACCAGAGGAAAGAACCTCCCAATGTCGTCATTACCAGGGAAGATGTCCCCAGCACCCTTCTCACAGTGGCCGCCGAGGCCTGCTTTGGCAAGGGTTCCATCTGTGAAGAAAGACCCCTGTCAGGGCCCCTGGGTCAACCACGCGGCTTGGCTGTCGTCCCAAACACCTTCTATCTTCCCTGGGAATGTTGCTAAGACTTCTCCCTTTTGACTCCATTATTTAATCCTTTTCTCAGCGTGGCTTCTCTGTGTGTGTGTCATCTTTGAAAGTACTTCTAAAACTTCTAAGTATGTCATTCTCTCCCAAAATGAAAAGAATGGAATATCAGGTACCACAGTGGCACTCAGAGCCATGGCCATAAACCAGCAGCAGGTGGGCATGTGTCAGTCACCCTCTGGCCGGGCAGCTGTCCACTGGTGTCTGCCCGTTAGCGGGTGTCCGTGTGTCCCTCCCTCCCGGAGCCTGGGCCACTCCCCATCTCCCCACAGTCTGGCTCTCACCTCTGTCCGGTGGGAACCTGGAGCCTCCCTGGGTACAGGCCGGCGTGGCTGGTGCTGGTGGCTGCCGTATGTGAATCGCTCCTGCCGCTTCTCCACATCTGTGGGCATGAAGCACATTTGCCTTTCAGTGTATCCCCGCGTCTAGGTCTTCTTAAAGAAGAGATGCCCGTAAGGTGTTTGGTTGTCTGTTCTCATCTTCGCTAGCTACTCTACGAACAGATATAACTGAGGGGCCAGGACCACGTGGGGAGGAGGTGGCAGGGGGCTGAATCCAGCAGCGCCCTCACCCTCTGGAACGAGAACACCTTCCCTTGGCACCCCTCGCACGCACCTGGCTCAGCTCGTCCCCGAGAAAGCAAGTCCAAGCCTCCGCAAGGCGCTGCAGCCAGACCACGCGTGACCAGGACTTGCCAACCTGGCAGCTGGCCTTGCGAGCCACGTGAGTCTGCGTGCTGGAGAAGCACCTGCCACCAGACGTGGCAAGGAGAACGTGGTCCCCGCTCTCCCATACCCAAGCTAAAATGAGAAGTTCATCTCATAAATACTAATAAGTTGCAAAATGTTATTCCTTTCACCAGTGGCTTATACTTGGTTCTGTTTTTTCCCCGGGAACCAGGTTACTGACCTCCTTCAGCCTGCCAATCAGTGCGAGGGCTCCCTTGCTCCCAGGTGGCGTTGGGTTTCCTTGTCCCCAGTAAATGTCTAGCATGCCACCTTTCTCTGCTAAGAGCGAGCTGCAGCATTGGCAAAGGTAGTGGTAAAAAAAAAAAAAAAATCGGGTAAAAAAAAAAAATTGGGCAGGTGAAATTTTTATCTTTTGGATTGGTCCTTTCCCTAGACGTTGCTGTCTTGTCAAAGACTCATCCCACTTCCCCCTTGAGAGCTTCCTCCCAGGGAGGAGACCGTAGAAGGCATGAACACATGCAGGGGAAGAAGGGATGGGGTCTCTGTTATTTCAATAGGTTAGAAAGATGGACCCAGAATAATTGTATACTTTTTTTTTTTTCTGTATAAATTGAAGATCTGGAGTTTCAGGATTTTTTTTTTTCTTTTTTAAAGGATTTTTTTTTTTTTTTTTTTTTTTTTTTTGAGACACAGTCTCGCTTTGTTGTCCAGGCTAGAGTGAGTGCCGTGGCGTCAGCCTAGCTCACAGCAACCTCAAACTCCTGGGCTCAAGCAATCCTGCTGCCTCAGCCTCCCGAGTAGCTGGGACTACAGGCATGCACCACCATGCCCGGCTAATTTTTTATATATATATCAGTTGGCCAATTAATTTATTTCTATTTATAGTAGAGCCGGGGTCTCGCTCTTGCTCAGGCTGGTTTTGAACTCCTGACCTCGGGCAATCTGCCCGCCTCGGCCTCCCAGAGAGCTAGGATTACAGGCGTGAGCCACCGCGCCCGGCCGAGTTTCAGGATTTTTGTTGGAGGCGTTTTTTGGTCACTTTGATCCATCTCAACATAATGTCATGGCATAATGCGACTTTTTCAGTTCATCACCTTATCCGCATCAATAGAAATACAGTGTCCACTTAATTAAAAAATATATGCGTATATATACACACACACAGTACAGAGGCCAGAGTGCAACAAGACCCTGCTAGGGCCCTAGCGGTCTAGACGCATGTGCGGTCCTGGAGCCCACCCTGCAGTGAACCCCCAACATGCAACAAGAGATCTTGACCAGTGGCCAGTTGGGGTGGGGTGCCGGGAGATCGAGGATGGGGGGCCCACGTGGAAACCAAATGAAGGGGCATTAAAAGGTCGGGGTGATTCACCTGGGGAAGCACTGACTTGGGGGGAGGGCAGTGGACATGACTTGCCTCTGGCTCTCCTGCCCCACTCTGGATGCAGTCAGACTCAGCCTGAGTCATCCCCGGCCCAATGGGACGCGCTGGGTACGTATCCCTGGGAGGCAGCCCTCAGCTCGGTGGGGAGAGCAGTCCTAGCACTTAGAGCTGCACAGCGTGGGAAGGGGCGTCTCAGAAATGCGACACTCCACCTTTACTGACTGTCTCTCACCGGAGCCAGCTTGCCCCACGGGGAGCTCCCAGAAGGTGCTGGTTCTCTGCGGGCAGGAAGTGGCCCCTGCCTCCAGTCTGTGGGCTTGGGCAGGACACCCGGCCTGGCAATGCCTGTCTTAACTAAGAGGAGGAAAGAGCCAGGAGGCTAAGCCCCAGCTCCTGAGCAGATGCCAGTTGGGATGAAGGAGGAACCAAAATCATCAGAGACACACGCGACTCTCTCCAGGGGATACCCTCCCCTCCCCTCCCCTCCCCTGCCCTCCCGTCCTCCCAGTTCTCCCCACTTACTCCAGCTCCAGGGAGCCACCAGCGGCAGCAAGGAAGTCCGTGCCAAAGAATCTGGAAAGACTACTACTCGGTTTGAAAATTGTGTTCTCACCATTGTACATTGTTTTTCTCATCTTCTCTCCCAATTTCCATTTAAGACCTCTTATGCAGAAAATTCCTAATCTTATCAAGAACTGCACAAACATCACACAACCACATTCCCCTCTGCTGACACAAAGCATTCACCCTTTTGTGAAGATTCTGATTTTACACCAAGGCACGCTTGCAATAGATTTCTACAATTTTGTACACCACGAGCCGAGTTTGGGTTCTCAAATTTAAAGTTTGGCCAAAAAAAAAAAAAAAATACTTAAGATACCTGAAATAAGTCATCTCACCATGTGGTTTTTATTTCTTCAACGAAGTCTGTTTGCATCAGCAACTTTGAAATACAGTCAGAAATACTCCGTTGGCTTCTCCCTGGCAGTTTTTCTTGGGGGAAGTGCAGAGGGGGGCGGCAAAGATGCCAGTGGGCTCTGTTGCTGGAAGTGATGGCAGAGGTTGGGCTGGGCCTGAAAACCATCCTCGCGCTCTCTGGAAGATGGACGGGGAGTGACAGGTAAAGGGGTCCGCCCTATCTCCCCATCTTCCTCCCCCCCGGCAGAGACCAGCTTGCGCAGCCTGCACCTCCCCAGGCTGCTGCCGTCACCACTGCCACGCAGGCAGGCCTCTGCCATCCTCCTCCCCTCCCGAGAAGGTTCTGGAATCTGGGGTGAGCCGCTGTTGTCAGAAGCTGAAGCAGCAGGAGGAAGCAATGTCTGAGAGCACAGGTGTGGGTGTGTGGGGGGTGTCAAGGACTCCACAAGAGCCTCGACTGCCCACTTGTGACTGTGGACGTCCCCAGTGCCCCCACCCCTGGGAGGCACCCTCCAGCAAGTGCCAACCCAGCGGGAGGCTCTCGTGATCGGGTTCAAAGAGAGAAAGGTCTCGATTTTGACGGCCATGTCCTAAAAGGTCACGACGTGGGAACTGTTTTCATTAACTTTGAAAACCATTATATAAAATGAGACGGCTGATACTGACTCTGCTTGCCAGGCACTCTTTTTAAAAACACAGCATTTTAGGAGAATAAGATTTTGAGAAGCATGTGCTTTTCAACCTAAAATAGGAATTCAAATCTTTTTACAGCACATTATAACAAGGCTTTAAGTTTTGCTGTAAGCCAAAAATAATTTTCAAGTATCCTTTTAAAATTTCAATGATTTCAAGTCTTTGTTCACCAGACCTCCTATTAAGCACTAAATTTGCCTTTACTTGTTTTATTCCTGATGTAATAATTTTTAATAAAAATCAATGACTTCCCTCTACCATTACTTTTTTATATCTCTTCCTTTCATCTTCCTTTTTTCCTTTCCACGTCTGCCTCTGACTCTTCACTCTGCAAATATCTGCTCCTTCTCTTCCAGCTTATATCCTCCTTTTCCTCCTCCCTCCTGTCCCTTCCCCTCCTGCCCTCCCCACATTCCACTGATCAGCCCAGAATAATCAATGTCCCCTAATCACTGTCCCTAGCCTTTCCCTTTTGTATGCAGAGGGGCTGGTCTGTGTCCCCACCCTACTGTCTGGCATGCAGGTCTCAAGCCTCAGGGTTCCCACAGTCCTCGGGGACCTTCCCCCTCTCAACATTCAAAGATGAGCGGGGTGATGGGGTTTAGTTTACTGCTCTAGGGGCCCAGCCTTCTGTGCCACACTTGCTGTACTCTAATCACATGTCCCAGTGCTATGGGCCTTTGTGGGGCTCGCAGGAGCACAGAGAAAAACAAACAGCTCTGTCCTGGTCTGAGAGTAGAGGGCAAAAGGACTGAAAGTCATTCATGTAAAAAACTTTCCTTGAGCTCTTCTAAATCCCTAGGCACTATGCTAAACACTGGGATGGAAGGACAGTCTTCACCATCAAGGACTGTCTCCTTGGAGAGACACAAACACAAATACCTCATGTGGCCAGAGTAGTAACAGTACGTAAAAAAATAAGCAAGGAATGATGACCATATTTTCTCAACCACAAATGGGGCACGTGGGCTGAATGACGCCCTGACACAGGGACAGAATATTTGGAAAGGAGTTGTTTTGGGGACCTGCGTGGGTTAGAGAGAGGCAGGCACGGATGCTGTTTCATGAAGGGAATAGGCCTGTTTTTTGGAGCAAGCCAACATGACACTGGCTAATTTGGGGCCAAAAAGCCCCAGGATCTGCCACTGGGGGGATCTTGGGCCAACAGGTATCAGCCTGACAGTTCTGCCCCAGTGCTACAGGGCAAGAGGATGCAAAGTCTGGACACATTAAAAATTTCTCCTAAAAGGAATGGTGAGCAGTGTGGAGGGAGGAGGCTCTGGATCCTGCGGAAGCCAAAGGTAACCGGACCAGGACTCTCTGTACCAAGCGCTCCCCAGGCAGGAGGCTGTGGTCAGCTGGTCTTCTCTGCCTTACCCCATCCCGCCCAGCCCAGGAGCCAGAAAAAGATAGGGTGAGGCTGTTCTCCGAGAGAGTCCCTCGCCCAGCTGCCCAGACTTTAGCCGGGCCTGAGCGAAGCCTGATGGTAGCGGCAGCTCCTTCCTTCATCACACTCACCACCCGGGGGCAAAGCAGAGTGTAGAGACCAGGAGGGCGTCATCTAACCCCAAAATTGAGATCCGTGGCCTACAAGCCTAGGTGTATTCATGGAGATAAGAAAACGCCATATTTAACAATCCAGGATTCCCTGAAACTATGTATATCTATTATGTATCAATAAAAAAAATATTGTTTCATTTAAAAAAATGTTTTCATAATAAAATAAAAATCCAGATTGTTGCTGGCATGGATGGATTGAAGAAGGGCCTGGGAAAGTGGGGGTGTGTAGGCAGCTTTGTCCGATTTCAACCCAGTGTTAGAGCGAAAAAGAAATACTTAACCACCTGGTCTTACCTGGGTCTCCCCCAAACCACATCTCCCGCCCCACCTTTTTTCAGAATCTGTCCCTGTCCTCCGAGATGATGCTTTTCCCAAGCTCCGCCAGCAGAGGGCAGCAGAGCACACGAGACAGAGCATCCACCGCAGGTGCCCGTGGGCAGCCGCTGGGCAGCCCTCCAGTCGCCCCAGACGCAGCCGAAAGCGAGGCACAAGGTCTCCCCTGGTCCAGAGGGAGGAGAGAGAACAACGGGCAAATCTTCAAGACCTCAGCACTGTAATAGGGGCAGGAACAGGGGCAGGAATGGGAAGGGGACTTGCTGATCTTGACATATATTCACCCAGCCAGGAACCACCAGGGCTTGTTAGGGGCCGGGCACTTCTGGGGACAGTTAAGGACAGGGACGGTCCAGCAGGAGGCCGGCGTGCACAATAAACACAGAGGGTTGTGTACTCTCTCAAAGGATATCCACTGCTACGGAGAAAAAGTGCAGAGCGGATTTGGGGTCTGCAGCCAGCCACTCTGCTGCACTGGGACCACCGAGACCACGCCTGGGTCCCACCCCCAGGCCAAGGCCAAGGCCCTCTGCTCTAGGCAGCCCCATCTCCTACTCTGCCCCCAGCCCCCATTCTACAAGTGACAACAGTGATGCTCAAACAGGCCAACGGCTTGCTAATTAAACAAAGGTCAGGATTTGAACCCAGAGCCAGTCAAACCCTGAGCTCCCCAGTTACCCTGGCATCACGCCCCCCCCTCTTGGGCTCTGTGATGGTTCCTCCTGCCACTGCAGGACACCAACACTCGGATCGCTCTGTGTCCTTGGTTAACTTGCAGGGACACCGTCAAGAGGGTAAGGGGGCCGTGCCTGACACTCCAGGACAGCTCATCCTCCTCCTCCCGCAGGGTGCTGTGACAGGCAGTGGCATCGCACAGTCCCCCTCAAGGCCTTCCCTGCACAGGCCGCTGCCCGCATCAGACCTCTGTGGTTTCCAGCACACAAGGCCAGACAGCTAAGAGAGGTCTCGGAAGACAGGCTCTAAGAGTGGGACGGCCAGGCTGCTTCCAGCACAGTTGGTCTTAGCGAAAAGGCAGCTTTCAATTATTTATTTATTTTGAACTGCAGCTCCAGCAGGCTTAATTGAGGGATTCGTGTCTCATATTCGAGACTCGCCTTAGCTGATGTGGCAACATGGGCAGGAGACAGACTGGCCCCACCCAGAAACTGGTACAAGGCAGCGAGGAGCACAGCCTGGGGCTCGTTGGGCTGGGGCCTTGCCTGGACCAGCCCTGGCCCCTGGGGATTCTGGCCACGTGCAGGAAGCCATGGAGGACCAAGAGCAGGTGGCCGGGGACCTGGTCAAGCCACAGTGCCAGCTTGTCACTCAGATAGCTCTGTCTTCTCAGATGCCACCCAGGCCTGTGGGCACCGGGGCAGGGTGGGGTCTGTCCAGCTCCTATCTGGGCCCTGTGCTCTGGCCTGGGCAGCTTAAGCTAGCCCTAGGCGACTAGGCCCTCACGTCTAGCCTCCAACTTCACCATTCCCACTCCCTCCAGGTGTTGGGGCTCAGGGCCTTCTGGGACTCTGAGCAGAAGTGGCTGCCCTTGCCTGGGGCCCAGTCCCTCTGGGGAGGACCCTCCTAAGATGACTCAGCCTGCCCAATAACAGGGGCCATGCAGGAGATGTGCCCTGAGTAGCTCTCTCTGGAACCCACCCTCCCACCTGCTCAAGGGGACGGGGCCTCCCCCGAGTGCCGTGGGAGCTGGGAAGCCCACAGCACCCTGACTGCTGGTGCAAAGAAGTCACCCACCCACAACTATACCCACCGTGGTCTGAGGGGTTGCCCTGCACTGGGACCCACCAACTTTGCAAGGTCAGGGGACTTGGTAGGTTCTTCTTGGCCTTTAGGGACACAGCCCAAATGGAAGCAGAGAGTCCCATTTCAACCTCTTGCCCGGGACCTTGGCTTCCAAAGTCCAATCAGAGGTCAAGACCTGCTGGAGCCCGGCAGTGCCCAGGGAGAGCCTGCAACAGGAGGGGAACGTTCTGGAAGCCGAACTCCTCCAGAGTCTGGCCGTGCAAGACCATGGAAGCTGTCCTTGGTGGCCCCGCATTGCTGCTGCCCCCTTCCCTTTCTCCTACCTCTCCCCCACCCCATATTTGTTTGAAGAGCTGTTGGTGTGAGAACATGAGTCCACCTCCCCTGCCCCCTGCCCCCTGCCCCCTGCCCCGGCCCGGCACACACCATCACCTCTGATGACGGAAGGCAAAGTGGAAGAGGAAACAGCACAGGACATACAGCATGCAGTCTGCAACAGGCCACCGTCAGGTATGAAAAACTAGACTTTCTAAAAGATTCCATCCCAAGGAGGTCTCTTCTGTGGTCTCTTTTCCTTCCAAAGTCACCCTCCCCGGCCCCGAGCAGCAGAATGCAGTGGAGATGAATGACAGACCACCCAGCCCAAGGGAGTTGATGTGACACTGCTAAGGGACTGTAAGGTTTAAGGCAGATGGGGAGGGAGCATGATCCATTGTCTAGAGCCCTGGGGGGCAGGATAGATTTAGGAGGCCAGTCCCGGATCCCTCCTCCCTCCCCCAATTTGGCAGGGTTGGAAAAACGTGTGAGCCTTAAATTTCTCTGTCCTGAAATCTGTATGTGCCACCAGCCAACCCTCCCTGTGGAGTGCCCGGCCTTCCTTTTGGTGATCAGGAACACTTGCTACTTAATGACTCGCCAATGTCTGCAAATCTGCTCCAGAGCAGGTGCTCAGAGTCCTGGAGGTGGACAGACAACACCTGGAAGGGCCAAAGCCGGCTGTAAACGTCCAGGTGACTGTAGAAGAGGGATTACGCCAGGCGCAGTGGTTCACACCTACAATCCCCACCCTTTGGGAGACCGAGGCAGGAAGACCATTTGAGTCTCCATGAGTTCAAGACCAGCCTGGGCAACAGTGAGTCCCTGTCTCTATAAAAAATTTTAAAATAAATCCAGTGTGGTGGTGAGTGCCTGTAGTCCCAGCTACTCAGGAGGCTGAGACAGGAGGATCGCTTGAGCCCAGGAGTTGGAGGTTGCTGTGAGCTATGAGGACACCACTGGACTCCAGCTTGGGTGACAGAGTGAGACCCTGCCTCTAAAAATAAAAAAGAGGGGAGGAGGGGGAGGAGGGGGGAAGGGAGGAGAGGGACTCCAAGTCAAACCAGAAGGCTTTACTAGGTATCATGACCAAGACTGTGTTGACCCAGGACCACTACAGGAGAGTCAGAATCAGAAAACGCAACCATGAGCTGGTCCCCTGACATCCGGACACTGTGCAGGGCGCTAGTTAGACTCTTCCAGCCAGGGGTCAGCTCAATCCACTACATCAAGAGTTCCTTTCACCCGTACGCAGCTCTCGGTGCCAGGGAGGCAGAGAGATGAACTAGGGCCAGCGGTGGTGAGACCGAGAGGACTGTGCAGGGAGGAGTGTGTCTTTTCCCTGCATGTCTTTTGGTGCAAGCGTGGGCAGCGCTCTTCCCCAAATGGCCTAGGACAGTGGTGCCCAGACACAGCGGCACAGAGACAGGGTCCCTCGGGGCTCCCCCAAGTGGAGAATGTTAGAAATAACCAACTCTCTGCTCCTGCAGCCAGCAGACTCCACAGATGATAGTGCTGATGTCGTGAGTCACACGCAGACGGAACCCCAGGCGTGGGCAGCTGCTTACTCCTGGGACCTGAAGGACCCTGAACGACACATCCTCTCTATCCAAAAGAGGCCCTTGCCACCATGACTCAGCCCTGGGCTGCATGTTTTTGTTCTCTGAGCCCTCTTATTTCAGAGAAAAGTGCCCCCAGGGGTAGCAGATAAACTGTCTTCCAGGAACTGTTTAATGATAATTAGTCACTTGCTGTCATTCATTTCAATTCATTCTGCCAGTCATTTTTCAGTGAGAATCATGTTAATTACTTCCTGACAGTGGGACCCAGACTCTGCCCTCCCCAATGTCAGGCCGGATGTCTTGTTTTTAAACAATTTTTTATTTTGAAATAGTTCAAGATTCACAAAAAGTTGCAGACACAGTATAGAGAATTCCCGTTTACCTTTTTCCTCAGTTTCTTTCAATAATATTTCAGATACCACCGGTACCTTGTCCACACCAGGAAACTGCTGCCGGCACGGTGCGTGTTATCAGCTCAGGTGCACACCCTGCTTGGTTCCACCGGATTTTAAAGGCTCGTTCTCTCCACCCCCTCCCTCCCTCTTGGCCTGTAGGTCCATAACTTTTAATCCCACATGTAGACTCCAGAAACCACCACCCTCAGTCAAGACACAGAGCTAAAGCTGGGCGTGGTGGCTCACACTGTAATCCCAGCACTTCAGGAGGGCAAGGCAGGAGGATTGCTTAAAGCCCGAAGTTCAAGACCAGCTTGGGCAATGTAGTAAGACACCCCCCCCCCCATCTCTACAAAATATTTTAAAAATTAGCTGGGTGTGATGGTGTGCACCTGTAGTCCTAGCTACTCGGGGAGCTAATGAAAGAGGATTGCTTAAGCCCAGGAGTTCGAGGCTGCAGTGAGCTATGATCATGCCATTGTACTCTAGCATGGGAAAAAGTGCAAGATCCTATCTCTTAAACAAAAAGACACAGAATTGTTCCATCAACCCAAAGAAACTCCTTTATGTTACCCTTTAATAGCCTGGCCAGATTTTTTAATTTCTTCCTTTTATTAATATATGAAGCATGTATGATAAATTGTATAAATTGCACTAATGCTAAGCATTTAAACTATACAATAAAAAGCTAAAAAATTTTACTTGTATTTTAGAACTTTCTTGACATACAATTTAGGTACCAAATAGTCTACCCTACCCATCCCAAGTTCATTGGCTCTTAGTATATTTCAGGGTCATGCAGTCATCACCATAATCTAATTTTAGAACATTTTAATTATCCCCAAAAGAATCCCTATTAGCAATCACTCCCCACCCCTACTCCTATACTTTCTGTCCCTACAGATTTGCTTATCCTGGACATTTCAAATAAATGGCATTGTACAATACGTGGGCTTTTGTGACTGGCTTCTTGCACTCAGCACAATATTTTCAAGAGCCTTCCATGTTGTGGTATCAATACTTCATTCCTTTTTATAGCTAAATAATGTTCCCATGTAGGCATATACCCCATTTTATCTGCCAGTCATCAGTTGATGCACATTTGGGCTATTTCTACTTTTGGGCTATTGTGAATAGTGCTGCTGTGATTGTTCGTGTATAAGTTTTTGTGTGGATGTATGTTTTCATTTCTCTTGGATGGATGCCTGGGAGTGGCATCCATCTGGGTCACACGGTAGCTAACAGTTTGAGGACCTGCCAGACTGACTGTTTTCCAAGGTGGCTGCACCATGCACAATCCCACCAGCAATATATGAGGGCTTCAGTTTCTCATCTTTGCCAACAGTTGTTATTGTCCCTTTGATTCTGACTGTCTGAGTGGGTGTGAAGTGACATCTCATTGTGGTTTCGATTTGCACCTCCCTGAGGACTAACGAATGATGTGGAGCATCTTTTCACATACGATCTCTTTTCTAAAATTCACTTTAAGCTGGGTACAATGATGCATGCCTGTGGAGCCAGCTTACTTGGAAGGCTGAGTCGGGAGGATCGCTTGAGCCCAAGAGATCGAGACCAGCCTGGGCAACACAGCAAGAGCCTATCTCAAAAAACAAAACAAAAAGCACTTTGCCTGAGCTCTTAGGTGGAGACACTATGGAAGAAAGGCAGGTGTGAATGTGAAGAAGTCAACCTGAGCTACCATCCAGGCACGGGGAAGCCAGGAGGTGGTCTGGGTTAGCTGAGGAAGAGGGAGGGAGCCCCGAACCCCATGAATTGGGATCCGTTTTGGAGGAAAGAGAGTAAGAAAGGGCAATTTCCAGGCCTTGGGCAGTCTGTGCAGACTGGGGCCAGCAGTGGAGCTGAGCCTCCGTTCCAGAGTGGCAGGAGCCTGGCTGTGGTCTCTCAAGCACATCACTTCACTGCTATTTAAGTCACTCCATCTTGCCTTGCAACTTGGAGCACCGTTGAGGGCACCTGGAAGACTTCCTAGTTGTCAAATATTTGAAATTCTGTCAGATAAAAGAGGCATTGGACTAATTTGGTATAGGTCAGTGGTCAGAATGAGGGGCAGGTTTGGTAGCCACATAAGAGAATTTTTTCTAATAGTCTGAACGATCTGCAGTGGGTTGCACCACCCCAGCTGTTGTGAATCTGTGCCCTGTGAGCTATCAGCATGTTTCAGAAAGGGCAGACTTGATGGATGGTGAGGTCTACCATGACCCCAGTCTCACCATCTATGGAATGAGAGTTGAGACTAGTCAATGTACAAAGATACACAAGAGCTTTCACATGGTGCTGCAGCTTCCAGACCTGTTAATAACTACTGATTGGGTGACACTGGGTCCCCAGCACAGTTCTGGGGGTGCTGGGGCTTACAGAGAAGTTTAAGGATACCAACAGCCGACATCGTTTTGCTGCCACTTATTAAGAACCACTGTGGACTTTAACACACATCAACTCTTTTTAATTCTAACAGCAACCAAAATACATCAACTCTTTTTAATCCTAACAACCACCCTACGAGGTAGGTACTATTATTATCGCCAATCTGTAGATGAAAAACCAAAGCACAGAGAGGTGAAGTAACTAGCTAAAAATCACACAGCTAGTAAGTAATACAGTCAGGGAACAAACGCAAGCAGCCTGACTCCACGGCCCAGCGCCTTCATTATTACTCCACATCACCAAGATGTGGCTGCAGGCAGGTTTTAGCCAATTTGGAAAAACCTGATTACATCCTATGAAACCATTTAGAAAATACAGGAGGCAAACTGAAATTAAGGGGTAGCTGTGGCTTCTTAAATGTGCAATTTGAGTTGAGAGAACTCAAAGCTCAGAGTACGGACCCCTGGTTGGCTCTCCTTATGAGGAGTGCAGGAGGGAATGACTATATTCGGGCCATCCTGGGAAGCAATTCAATAAAGAAACGGGCAATTTGGAAGAGCCTTTATGAGCCTTAAATCAGCTCACTGGAGTCCCAGGGAAGGATCTGGAAGGAAGGACTGCTCACAATTCCCGCATGCTGAGGTACTGGAGTGGGCGCCCCAGGCCCTCCTTGACTGGGGACAGCCCCGCTTTTAGTCGGAGACCTTGTGTTGTAGAGAGGGCTCTGAGACACACACACCCCCACTGCGCAGAGCCCTCGTGCAACGAGGAACCAGCAACCCAAACGCCAGCACGTGGCCGGGCTGCCCTGCTCCCCCAGGAGCCTGGACACAGTGACAGCTAGTCCCCCGCTCCCCAGCAGACTCCAGAGCTCCAGCGCGGGAACCCACGGGGCGGCCTACCTGAGCCGAGGGTCCCCCGACATCAGAGAGGAGCCACGCCGCCCTCGCCGAGCCCCATCTCCCCGAGGAACAGAACGGGGTTCTCCAGTCGTTCAGGGGGCCAGGCCCTGGGAGGCCGCAGCACTTGTGGGAGGAAGCCAGGAAACTGTCGCTGGAGACTAGAAACGCCGCAATGCTTTGCCGTGGCTGCTGCAGACACAGCTGCGAGGAGTCCCGCCGTGCGGGCGGCTCCAGGTGGGAGCGAAACTTCACGGGGAGAACCCCCTGGCTGTTATTTTTCTTTTCCTTTTTTTTCCAAATTGGGAAAATAAAGCCATTTTTTTTCCCCCAGTGGAAGTTCAGAGTTCAAGGCCGGGAAGCTGGAGAGGGAAGTCCTTGGACTCCAGAGGCTGGAGACTGAGGCAGCAGGGCCCTGGCTGCCCTCGGGGTGCACCGACTTTGGGGGCTGCTCTCCGGCTCTCCCCTCTGGCTTTCCGGGCGCTTGCTCTCTCCTGCCCTACTCTCTCCCTGTCGGTGACGGCAACATCTGCTGCTGAGCAGGTTGAATGGTTTTCCATGCCCCAGGCAGACGCATCCTTGCCGGGCACCGAGTTTGCAGCGGCCACCATGGCGCAGCCGGGAGCTGTCGGGTGTTGCCCAGCAAGAAAGGTGGGGCGGCCTCTGCGGGCCTTCCCAGCGCACCCGGGAGGGAGGGGAGTCGGAGTCTGTAAAATAAAGCCCGGGCACAGCTGCAAGAAAGGGCTTTTGCTCTCAGCACAACTAAGGTGAGACTACCTTCACCTGCTCCCTCTCCGGGCGGGGGAGATTCCGAAACAGGCGCCTCCCTGGCCCTGCTGTTTGTTTCTCTTCCTTTTCCAAAGTTGCACCCACCTGTGAGCACCAGAGAAATCTGCCTCCCCTACCCTTGGCTTCCTCTGGAACTTGCCAGAACCTCAGTCTCTCATCACCCTGTGGCCAGCCCCCCCGCTCTTGACCAGGGGCCAGTGAGTATCCGTGGTTAATGTATCACCCGTCCCGGGAACACCCTCGTTTCAGTCACGGCCCAGTGGGACAGCAGGCCTTAACGCAAGGTGCAGGGGACAGAACGATGACACCCCCCACAGGACGTCCCCCTCCTAGTCCCTGGAAACTGAGGCTGTGCTACCCTACAGGGCAAACAGGAATGAAGGCAGCAGGTGGAGTTAAGGTTGCTAATGAGGTGACCTTGAGATGGGGCGAGGAGCCTGGATTATCCCGATGGGCCCAGCGTCATCACAAAGGTCTGAGTGAGAACCTTTCCCAGCTGCATTCACAGAGACAGATGTGGCTACAGAAAAAGTTTAGGAGCTGCAGTGTTGCTGGCTTTGATGATGGACGGGGCCATAAACCAAGGGACATGGACAACTTCTAGAACAGGCGTCCTCAAACTATGGCCCCGGGCCGCCTAGCACATTTATCTGGCCTGCCAGGTGTTTTTGCCACCGCTGCCTGTCCTGCTTAGCAGCCGACTCGCCCCGGGACCCACAGTGCGCACTCTCCAACGGTCTGAGGGACAGTGAACTGGCCCCCTGTTTAAAAAGTTTGAGCACCCCTGCTCTAGAGGCTGGGGAAGCATGAGTGGAACCCTCCCTTAGAGCCTGCAGAAAGGAAAGCGGCCCTGCGCACACCTTGATTTTAGCCCAGTGAGACCCACATCAGACTTCTGACTTCCACATCTACAAGATGTTACGACTGTGCTGTTTAAGCCACCAGATCTGGGTCATTTGTTACAGCAACAACAGGAACATCCCCACCCCTGACATAGGGGGATGGCAGGCCCCAGAGGGATTTTGAGGGCAGTTGGGACATGCAGGAGTTTCTCAGTAAGTGCAGTGTTGGCAGCACTTACTGTTCGGTGGGACTGGCTTTGGAGAAGAGCAGAGGGAACAGGGCTTAACAGAGAGAGTAGGAACCTGGGGACGGGTCACACCGGCATGTCTGCTTGTGCCTTTTCTAAATGTGTGGGTAGAGGTCAGCTTGGAGACCTGCCTTTTGTGTTTGCAATTCAAGGAAACACACCTCATTTCTCCCTGTGCGTGTGAGGACAGCAAGTCAAATGAAATTTTTAAAGGACTATGCAGGCCAGGTCCTAGTGGCTCACGCCTGTGATCCTAGCACACTGGGAGGCTGAGGTGGAAGGATTTCTTGAGCTAAAGACCAGCCTGAGCAAGAGTGAGACACTGTCTCTACTAAAACTAGAAAGATTAGCTGGGCATGGTGGTGCACACCTCTAGTCCCAGCTACTCAGGAGGCTGAAGCCGGAGGATCACTTGAGCCCAGGAGTTGAGGTTCCAGTGAGCTATGATGATACTACTGCACTCCACCTAGGTGACAGAGCAAGACTGTCTTAAAAAAAAAAAAAAGGACTATGCAAATGG
The DNA here is from genome assembly GCF_040939455.1 of Microcebus murinus. NCBI lineage: Eukaryota > Metazoa > Chordata > Mammalia > Primates > Cheirogaleidae > Microcebus > Microcebus murinus. The sequence continues at coordinate 39,795,749 of NC_134122.1, read as the reverse complement.
CAAGCATACGTAATCATAGACATTGTCTCAGGGGAAGCCCTTGACTTTGCCCAGCTTAGTTTATTTGTCACCTAAACAAAGGATTGTGACACAGACAGGTAAATTGTGATCTGTCTGCTGGGAGGAGCCGCATGCCCAGCATAGAGACAGGGAGGGGCAGTTTGGAAGCACAGGAAAAGTGGACCCTCCATCCAGGTGAACCACCTGGCACCTCCAGCCCCTTGTCTGGCCCTGCACACCCCATCTTCCCTCCCTGAGGCTGACCCTGCATTTAAAGGTGGTGGAGGCAGGGCCTGGTCCTCAGAGTGACAGGCCACATGCCATGTGGAGGGAAGAGCTCTGGCCATGGCGTCAGAACTTGTAAATTCCAACCCATGCTCGGTTGTGGACTCTGATCTCACACACTCTGGATCCCCTTGAGCCCTGGTTCCTCATCTTTTATTGGAAGAAGATGACCCCCTTCACAGGGTACCTGGGAGAGTCTGGGTGCTCTCTAGGGGCTGACATTGCCAAGTTCTTTATCTACGTCACTGAACAGGGCAAAGCATGTGAAAAAGCTTGGTAAAGGACAGTCTTCATTTCCTAGGGCAGCTACAAAAAATTACCAAGATCTTGGTGGCTTAAGACCACAGAAATTTATTCTCTCACAATTCTGGAGGCTGGAATTCTGAGGTCAAGTGTCAACAGGGCTGTGTCCCTCCAGAGGCTCTTGGGGAGAACTTGTTCTTTGCCTCATCTAACTTCCAGTGGCTGCTAGAATTTCTTGGTGTTCCTTAGCTTGTGGCCACATCACTGCAGCTTATGCCTCTATCTGTACATTGCCTTCTATGTGTGTGTGTCTATCAATGACAGACAAAATCCTAACCCCACCCCTAGCCAACTGAACTGAATAAGCACTTCTTGGCTGAGGGGACCCCAGAAAACCCTAAACTGAGTTCCTGGCCATGAAGGGAAGAGAGGTCAGAGGTGCCTCATTATACCCCCTCCCTTTTGGAGTTTGGACTAATTGCAAACTGGATTAAGGCCATGCAATGTGAAGGTTTCACACCTGGAAGCCATCAATTTGCTTAGCTTTGAGTATATTGTATTTTGCTCTGTGATTACCAGACTTAAACTAACATTCTCTTCTACTGATTCCAAGCCTTTAAACAAAGCTTTATATCTTTAACCAATTGCAAATCACAGAAATCTTTGAATCTTCCTATAACCTGTCAGCCCCACTTGGAGATGTCCCACCTTTTCATGCCAAAACAATGTACAACTTCCATGTATTGATTTGTGAATTTTACCTGCAATTTCTGTCTTCCTAAAATATATAAAACCAAACTGTAACCTGACTGTCTTAGGACCACTTCACTCAAGACTTCCTGAGTGTGGCTCCTTGCGCCATGGTCACACATATTTGGCTCAGAATAAAGCTCTTTAAATTATTTTACAGAGTTTGGATTTTTTTCTGTTACTATGTCAAATCTCCCTCTGGCTCTCTTTTATAAGGACACTGTGGTTGGATTTAAAGCCCACTTGGATAATCTCCATGTCAAGATCCTTAAATTAATTACACTTACAAAGACATTTTTAATGTATAAGGTAATATTTAGGGCTCCAGGAATTAGGACCTAATATCCTTGAGTGGGCCATTATTCAGCCCACCAGAGGCCAAACTCAGGTCCACCAAAACTCATGTCTAGCTCACATGCAAGGTACATTCCTCTCATCCCAATGTCCACAAAAGTCTCAATTAACTACAACATCAACTCAATTCCAAAATCTACCCTAAATCTCATGAACTCAAAAGTTCCAAATCATTAATCATATCATCTAATTTAGATATGATTTAGACTCTGGATCTGATCCTTCCTGGAGAAAAATTCCTCTCTCTAGACATGTGAAACTGGAAAACAACTTACTTATTTATTCTAAAATGTGATGGTGGAATAGGTATAGTTTAACAGTTATAGACACTCCCATGCCAAAAGGTGGAAACAAAAGGAAGGAGTCACGAGTCCCAAGCCATTGAGGGATCCAGCAGGGCAGATTCCACTAAGCTTGGGGGTCAGGGAAGAATCCTCTGTGGCCTGAGGCTCCGCCCTCTGGGTCTGTGGCTCCGCCCCATGCCAGGCATAAGTAGCTGAGATCTTTGTGCACCATTATTCAGTCTACTATAAGTACCATTTGATGTCAGCTGATACTATTATATCAGCTGTATCAAAGTATATTCCTCAGTAAGGGTATAACATCTTTAGCATGACTGTATCTTCATTATCACCAAGACAATCCTGACGGATGATCACTACTCAGGCCCCCTGGCCTTTCTGGAACTTTCCAGCTGCTCCTTTCTTTCCGGCCTGTGGCTCTGCCCTGGCTGATGGCATGAGTGGGATATGAAGACAGGCAGGGCTGATCTTGAACTGGACTTGCAGTCTCTGGGCAGCTCGCCACAGGCCATTTCATTCCCTCCCTCCCCAGCATATGTGGCCATTCCAGCCACTGTTCAGGCCACTGTCCCTGAATGCTCGGGAGCAGGAAAGGGGTTGAAGGGCACCAGCGTGTCCTAACACACTGCACCTCTTTGCTCGTAGCACCTGTGAGGCCACCAGGTCCGAGCAAGTCCATGATCATCCTGCCACCTCCAAAGAGTGGATTTTCCTGTGCAGAGACCTTACAGAGTCCTGCAGGGATGACATCCCCGCGGCTGCCTCTTGCCCGGTCCTTTCCATGATCTTCCCACAAATGGCGCATTGGAAAGACCCAGACTCGGATATGCTTTGAAGAAGCCAGTGTAGTCCCTGCAGGATGGGGACACAGGCAGGTTAGCCAGGGGCCTCCTGGTGTGAAAGCTCCTGGGATCCACCCCGTCCACACATGACGACACCGCCACAGCAGTCTGGGGTCCTCGGGCTGAGAGGTTAAAGGGGCTGGAGTCGGCTCTCACGCTTAGCTTCTCGCTTCTCTCCATATTCCTCTCTGGCTGCCTTCACCCTGCTCTCTGCTCCCCACTTCTGGGCACCTCCTATTTACTGGCCCCTCCTCCTCAAAACAGATCTGTCCCACGTCCTCAGAGCCACATGGTGCTCAGAGCCCTCTGGTTTGGACCAGCTTGCATTTGGTTTCATCTCGTGGGCAGTGAGAATCCATGTGTTTTCCTAACAGGAAAGTGCCTTCATGCAGAGTGTCTCAGGAAAAAGCATTTGTGAGCTTATTGGGATGGGGGAGGGGCTCTTCATTTCCACGGCAACAGGGTGACAGACAGAAGAGCCCTGGGCTGGGTGTCAGCAGCACAGGCCCCTCCCACTGGAGCAACATGTCTTGTCCTTCCAGGGACACAGCGTGGGTGGCCCTTACAGGCCTCTGCCTTCTCCCGTTAGCTGTGAGGCCATCATCTGGTGACCAGGGCGGCCTGGGGCTAGTTAGTAGCTGATGAGCCAAGTTAATGCAGCTTAAGAACCAAGTTAATGAACTGTGTGGTTCTTCCTTCTGAGAGACACATCTTAGCAGGATACATCAAGCGATAAGAGATTTTGATACTGATACCACAGGTGACATGACAGCAGGACAGGTGGGAATGCTTTAGGGAGGAGGGCTTTTTAAAACCTCTCCGTTTCATCACCCAGACAGCCTCTCCCAGTAGGTCCTGGCTGTGGCCCCAGACCACCGAACCTCGGGCTGTGACCGGGAACCTACCATCTGGCCCTTGCGGAAGTGGCTGACCCACGCACACGTCTGGAATCGTGCACTTCCCAGTGTGGAGACGCGCCTCACGATTCGGATTTTCTGCCTTTTGAGCTACCTTGGCTAACATAAAAGAAGCGTGTTAGGGAGGAAAACATCTGAGTTTTCGGAGAGAAAGGAGAGAGAGAGAGAAATGGAGAGACTGGGAGAGAGCCAGGTGGCTAATGGAATTCAGTCAGGTACGTGAGACTCAGGCTGCCAGACTGAGCCGCTCTTTCCCTAAAACCGTGAAATGAGACTTGTGATGAACACGAGCACGAGCACTCAGCCCCCTCTCGGAGCACACCTGGCAGGATCTGTCATCTCTCTTGTCCCTGGTAGCAAGGAAGGGACATGGAGGATGGTCCCTGGGTCTCCCCACTCAACATGGCTGGTGCCTCAGAAACCCATTCCCTCCCCTTCTGCACCTGCGCCCCACCTGCTGGAGCACCCAGGGGCGGGGACAGAGGCTGTGCCTTTATTAGAACAACAAAGGGACAGTGCAGGGAGTCCTGTCTGCAAAGCTGCCTCCCAGGGTGACAGGCAGAGAGCAGCCACCCAGAAAGAGGAACAGTGTCACCACTTCCCCCACTGCTGTTCCTGCAGAGCAGGCCCTAAACCCATCCGTTCCTTACACATTAACTACCATGTGAGTTGTATTTAACTCACGCTAGTTTTGAGCCTGGGACCTTGTGAAACATATGAAGACTCAATCCTCCAAAGTAAATTCAGCAACTATGTGGTGAGTCACATACAACTCAACTGGTGAGCAGTGTAAAAACTGATTCTAGCGCCTCATGAGTTGCATCTAACTCACACATAGAAAACAATAAAAAAAGAACAGATTTTTCATTAAATTAGAAAGGATCATTTTGTTTTTGAAGTTTTTATTCTATTTTCATAATAAAACACCATGGTCTCGGGAAAATTTTTTTTTTTCCTAGCATAGCAATGTGTTAAAGAATTGATCCCAACAAAACAATGAAGCTACTACCAGTATAGATCAAAGGAAGAATTTGTGCTAGAATGATTCCTTAAATGCATCTATTCTATTTCTTTGCCCTCTGGTAAGGTGGAGGGGGATGGCCCGGCTTATGTGATTTTATTTATCAACCGAATCTTTGATCCAGGAGAAAAAGCGCAGAGGTCAGAGGTATGTGTTTGGGTGTGTTACTCGCAGATCTTTTTCTGAAGTTCAGAGAGGAAGCCAGCGGCCTCGGCTCTAAGCTCAGCGGCCACTAGAGATCCCGTTTCCCAAGTCACGGCTCAGATCAAGGCCTGATTCTTCACCCCCACAAAGCTCTCACCATCTGTATTTGAATACTCTGTGCAACCCTTATTCATTTTATTACTTACTTTGATTTTTAAATAAGGCTGTCACTCAAAGGCCTCTGAACTCAAACATTTCAAATTGAAACCACAAAAGTGCAGATCTGTGATATTAAATCCCTCTGAGCAGCAGGAGCAGACAGCCGGTTTCTGACGCGGCAGGTCACAGCGAGGGGAAGCAGGAGAATCGCGCTCTCCTGCTTCCCTCCCTTGGTTACCTTCACGCCCCCGCTTAACCAACGAGGACACAGCTCAGAGAGCACCGCGACTGTGTGCGCCCGGTCACACCAGAGGCCACATTGGAGCCCCTGAAAGCATCTGGCTCCAGAACCCACAATCTGAACACCACCCCCTCCTGCTTCCCAAGGCCACCACCGCGTGACTCAGTCATAATCTTTTAATACGAAGTGCGAGGACTTCCTATTGTCTAACAGGGGCTGCCCAACCAGCCACGGCAGCTTTAAGTGCCTTGCTCCTCAAAGTGTGGTCCCTGGGCCAACAGCACCAACATCACCTTGGATCTTGGTAGAAATATGAACTCTTGGGCCCCACCCCAGACCTGCTGAGTCAGAAGCCCAGCTGGGGGTAGGGAGGCATCTGTTCTAACAAGCCCTCCTGGAGATTCTGTTGCCCACTGAAGTTTGAGAAGCACTGATTTGGTTCCCAACCCCGGGGGAACTTTGCAAAAACACAGCCATGCTTATCTCCCCAGTGTGGGCATCAGTCATTGTTGTTGCTGTTGTTCAACTCCCAAAGTAACTGTGATAGGCAACAAGGTTGGAGAAGTGCTAGTGTTGTGTACAAAGAGCAGGATTTTGAAGTTCCAGAACTGAGTTCAAATTCCTGTTCTGCAACGTGACTCAAATAAGACTTAAGCTTTGTAAGCCCCACTTTGTACATCTGTTCCAAATAGAAGTGAGCACGGAATGAGAACAGTCATTACACAGCGAGTGTAGCTTCTGGACCACAGCAGGTGCTCAGTGAACAAACTCTTTCTAAGCTGCCGGCCTAGCCACAGCTCCCTACAGATGCTGGAACACGTGCTAGGATATGGGAAGGAGGACCGGGGTGCTACAGGGCATGTCATGGGCTATGCCTTTCAAGGCCCTGTCCAGTGCTGAGGGCCAGCCACACGGGCACACATGTGTGCACACTATGCAGACATTTGGTTTGGATCTGCAGGAGGTGCAGTACAGACCGGGTGGCTTAAGCAATACAGAGTCCCGGAGGCTGGGAGTGCAAGATCAAGGTGTCAGCAGGGTTGGTTTCTCCTGGGGCCCCTCTCCTTGGCTTCTGGATGGCCGTCTTCTCCCTGTGTCCCCACATGGTCGTCCCTCTGTGTGTCTGTGTCCCCATCCCCTCCTAAGGACCCCAGTCAGACCTCACTCTGAATTAGGGACCACCCTAGAGGCCTCTTTTTAGCTTCAACTCCTCTTTAAAGGCCCCGTCTCCAAATGCAGAAATACTCTGCGGTGCTGGGGTTAGGACTTCAACATAGGAATTTGGGGGGGACACAATTTGACCCATAACAAGGCCCAAATGTTTATTTTTAACTCCTGAAAAGCTGACACATGTGTCTTAGTGATGTCACTCCGTAGCTTCACTTGTCTCATGGCACGTGGCCCTCACGAGTCCCTGCCGTCTGCCAGGGGAGCCACACTTGGGGCCGGCCAGGTTTCCCCCCCTCCCTCCCTCCCTCCCTCCCTCCCTTCTCTCTCCTTCCACCAACACAGGGGGACATTGGCCTCCCCCTGCTGCCCTAGACTGGACATCTGGGGGGTGGGGTTCCTTAGTCAGGCCAGGCTGCTACAGCACAGCACAGCAGACCGGGCGGCTCATCAGCAATAAAAACTTATTCTCACCATTCCGGAGGCCGGAAGTCGAGGTCAGGGAGCCCGCAAGCTCAGGTTCAGGTGAGGGTCCCTGAAGGGTGCCAACTTCTCATCTCATCCTCACACGGAGGAGAGGGCCAGGGAGCTGTCCGGACCCCTTTTATAAGGGCACTAACCCTGTTCATGGGGGCTCCACCCCCACGACCTCACCACGTCCCAAACGCCCCACCTCCCAGCACCACCACCTCGGGTGGGGTGTAGCAGCAGCTTTTCGCTCTGAGCTCCTTAGCGAAGGAATAATTACCCAAACACAGTGTTCAGAGAGAAGGGGAGAGGCAAAAGTCTGAAGGAGAAAATGCCCTCCTTAGCTGAGTTCCTTCCTGTATTGATTTCCAAGGACACGTGCACAAGGTCAGGGCTGTTTGCTAATTTCTCTAGCAGCTTCCATACAGGCCAGCTGTTTTCAGCCGGTCTTTGCACACAGCAAACGAGCAGCTTCGGGCCGGCATTTTTGCCTGATCCTTCATTCGCCTGCTCACGTTCCTTCCCTCCATCCATCCTTTCTTTCAGCCCAGACTCCACAGGAGGTAGCATTTCAACACGGGAATTTGGGGTGGGGGACACAAACATTTAGTCTATTGTAGGTGGCCTTCGCTTGGCCTCCTATGTGATAAAATGGGTGATACAGTGAAGCCCGTAAAGTGTGCAGTCAGCGTGGCTGTCACTACGGAGGCACCTGCGACCCGCTGGCCAAATTCCACATCTTCAGCTCTAAAGCCTTGGGTTTCTCGCAAAGCCCTGAGGTGCAGAGAGCCTCGAACGCCCTGGTGCAGTGGGGTGGGGAGTGGGAGGGGGAGAGCTGCTGCCCACGCTGCCCCCGGCTCAGGCCCTTCCCCGCCCGTGTCTGCACTGAGCCAGCAGCCACGTGGGCCTCATGTGAGGAAGACGTTTCCACCCTGGGCCCTGCTTGCATCCGCCCGACGTCCTGGCTGCAAATGCAGGCACCTCTTCCTCAGAGCTCACGTCCACTCCGGCCAGGCCAGCAGGGCTACCTGGTGTGTCTTGTGCCTTCTGCCCGCTGCCCCTACCTTGCCACGGTCTCCCTGTCCTGGCCATGCAATTGTCTTCGTGTTGGATCTGTGTGTTCACGCTCCCGACATCACGCTCTCTGCTGCTTCCCTCTCTGGTAGCCTCTGATGCCACTTCTGGGTTGTGTGACCGCAGGGCTCACACCTCCACCTTGTCTTTATTTCCCCCTCCTGCACCATCACGTGGTCGCAAGACTCAGCGTCTCTAATGGAAGTCCCACTGCTCCCCTCTGGGCCAGCCTCTCGCTGAGGAGGGGCGTCCCACGCTCCACCCTAATCTGGACAATAATCTTGCAAGGTGAGCAGCTGGGTCCCCTTCCACGAACCAGGCTCGATGACTTTGCTGAGCTGACACAGGTGCTGCGCGGCAGGGCCCAGCACTGAGGCCCCATCTCGCCGGCTCCCAAGACCTCCTTCTTCTCTCACACAAGCCCCGGAGCCTCCTGTCCCTCAGCCCCCCATGAGTGGCCATCCCCAGCTCTCCCTGTTAACAACAAGGGGCACTGTCCCTCCCCCGGCCGCCCCCGAAGGCCTGCCTTCCTTCCCATCACCTCCTGTCCCTGCAGCTCTGTGCAGGGGCCCCTCCCATGGCACCAGGAGGAGGACAGTCACAGCCCTGGTGCTCTACTCAGTGCTGTGCTAGTAAGTTGGGCAACTGGCTTAGCTCATCAAACCTCAGTTTCCCCAGTGGCGAAATGGGTACAATGGCTTCTTCACAGTGTGGTCTGAAAGACCAAAATAGATGCCCCTTTATCAACTAAGATGGACCCAAGGGTTAAGAAATTCAAGTTACCTGCCAGTCCAGGGGGCAGGGCCTGGCTGGGTGGCACATTTCTAAATTCCTGAGGCTAAACTCCCTGCCAACCGGAGCTGTTGACGCTGACTGAGGACCAAACCCTGGCAGCTCTGGCTGCAGAGGACCCACCCGACAGGCAACTGCTGACCTCGGTCCAGGTTCAGTCCCTTATCGAGGCTGCACAAAAACTGTTTTGTGTCCTGTTGTTCACCTTTTGATGACACGGAGCCAAATCCCACCCCATTTCAATGCCAAAGCCCTGCCCCAAAGTGAACACGGGATGCATTTTACATACGTGCTTAGTGACTGCACATGAGCGTGGCTCTGCTCATAAACACGTACAGCTCTCCCCAACCTGCTGGGTCTGTATGACCCTACTGTATAGTGGTGACCTTGTGGGGCACAGAACCCACTTGCCCTTCCTCTCTTCGAAGGCAGAGCACCTGTGGCACGCAGCGGGGACTCTCCCTGGTTTGCAGACTGACAATGCCAGTAAATCTCTCCTTTCTATTTAGCCAGCCGGTGGGCTTTTGGATGGCTGTAGTTTGCAACAATTAGAGTTATTGGGGGGGGGGGTGCCTGCTCCAGAGCCTGGCAAGCCGCAGGCCCCCCTGCTCGGCCTGCCCTCCCTTCCCCTCAGCCTTTCTCCTCGCTCCTGGACTTCCGTCCTGCGTGGTGCCCCGCAGTGGTGGCCGCTCGTGTACATGCTCTGTCCCCGAGACTGGCTCCTTCCCACCCTGCCTTCCTCTCCTGCCACAGGCCAGGAGGGCCCAGAGGAGGTGCCCGGGGGGCAGTGGCAGCCCTCACACCCTGAGCTGGAGTCCACTGCAGGCCAAGCAGACTCCGGGATGGCGGTTTCAAGGATAAGGCTACGCGTGGCCAACTCTGTCTCTCTGGTTCCGCCTCACCAGGCAATCTCCTGCCCACTGTATTTCCCAGGCGGCTTGGATAGGAAGAGAAGCTGGTCAGTCAGCAAACTCCCAGGCTCTTGGCCCACGTGCCACAGAGTGGCACAGATTTAGTCAACATGTGGGTGTCATGCATGGACAAGGTGGCTTCCCTGCAGAGCCCACCTTGGCTCAGCCCCACCCACCTGCCAGGACCCTGCTGGCTGTCATTTCTCAACATAAATGCAACCCAGGCGACTTGACTGGGAGTCTCTTGGCTCAGACAGCCCTGTCCTCAAGGGCAACCTGTCCCCACTCTGCCCTCACAATCAGGGGCAGAGCCCTGGGAGCCTCCTCCGCGCCCCTCAGCCCCGCCCCACTCGGTGTCATGCAACTCTGACCCTGCGTCCGGGAGACCACAGAATCACTAAAGCTCAGAGATTGCGGGGGTCACACATCAACACTGCGGTGCTTAGAATTTAGGGGGTCCAGAAACTTAGATGGGAAAAAAGACATCCTTATTTTCATAAACCTGCGGCCGAAACATAGCATTCCTTCTGTTATGAATGTAGCCAACAAACTAGAAACAAACTTTGTCACTAATTAAAGAATCACAGATATTTTCATCACGTTAATTACTGCAGGTTTTTCAAAATATTGTTTATGCTCATCACTACTTTAAAAGTACGGCAGCAATTAGATAGGAGGCCTTGTTATTTAATGCATTAAGGAGCACATGTTGCAAAAATATTTTGATAACCGTGTCTCAGTGTAATTAGCCTGCATTGTAATCCCATGCAGCCACTGCGTTTTATTCATTCGAAAGCCTTCTGAGAAGGGCCCTGAGTTGCCGGCACATGCCAAAGGAGGCCACGAAGGGGCTCAGAAGTTTCTGTGGCCACCTCTCACTGGCCATGGAAATCCTGTGATCACGCCACCACCTGTGTCCACCCAGCTGCTGCCCAAATCCTGCCAGCAATGGCAAGTGTGGTGGGCACCGTGGTCCCATCCCTGTCATCCTTGCCAGCAGACCTACTCCCATGACACGGAGGTGACTGCTTCCCAGCTTCCCAAGGCCCTGGCTTGGGCGATGGGGCCTGAGAAGTCTGAGGGGTGGGGAGCGTGGCCGCAGGCAAAGGTGCAACCCCCCTGAGTGGGGAAGCAAAGTGGCAGGAGGACGCACACCTATGTCCCCGCATGCCCGGCATACCTGCACCACGGTGGGAGGATGAGCCGGGGCAGGGGCCGGCAGGAAGCAGTTTGTTCACAGCAACTTCAAGCCACGGGACTGACCTGGAGTCCCGTCACCTGTGGATTTCTTGTGCGATGAGGCAACACACACCTCTTTCAACTTAAACTCCACTGAGGCGGGACTGCGGACGCTCACAGCTGAGGCCTCCCGCGGAGGACCCTCCCAGCTCCACGGCAGCCAGGACCGGTAGCTTCTGGAAAGTTCTTCGGCCAGCCGGAGCCAGCTGCTCCTCGTTCTCATGCCTCGGCCCTGTGGTGACCACCACCTGAGAGCCTTTGTGTGACCTCCGGAGGCCAGCGCCTTCTGGAGACTCTCAGTCTTTATTCCGAGAGTGGGAATCAACCCGTTGCTACTGCTTTATCTGCTTGTCTCAACTGCATCAAAATCTGGTTCAGAGCCGGCCTCCCCCGTGGGCCTCCGCCCAGAGTAGTAGCTACGGAGCGCATGTTCCCCATGGCTTCCGTGCAGCCCTGGGAACAGAGTCTTTTGGAAACATCATGTATTGTGTGTTATCTGCAGGCGCTCACAGCAAGATCAAATACGCACGCACTGTATTGTGAGTAAGTCACAGAGAAATATGGAACGGCTCTTAGGGAGAGAATTTTCTTTTCTTAGATAGGTTCATGGACAGAAGAGAATGTGAGAAGAGATTTTATTTTTCTGGCTGAATATTTTTTTAAAAAAATGTGAAGTCATACTGCAGAATCAAACAGCTGGGTTGGGTTGGATATTTTATTCTGAAAAGTGTTGCAAATCCGGCTCTGTATGCTCCGGAGTCAAGAACTCGAATCACCCCCCTTCCCAGCACCTTGTGTGGACCCTCCCCTGCCCAGTCTCCTCCTCCTGGGCTGTCCCTTCAGGAATGGCTCCTTGCAGGCCCACATGCCTGGCCTCTGGGCTGCCGGCCTCCTGGCCTGCAATACGCCCCCTTTTGTGTCCAAACTCACTGAAGCTTCGAGGCCTGGCTCAAATGCACACCCTCCAGGCTGCGGCGCCCAGAAAGCATTTTGTTTGTCCCCTTTGTGGGCATGTAACACGTTTCTTCCCTGGCCTCAGCCTTCTGCAGGACTATCCTTGCAACAAAGAGAGTTTCTCAACAAATATCGATCATTACTGAATGAATAAACCTGTCTCTTCTCCCAAAGCAGGAACCAAACTCAGGATCCCTGAAGACCCCTGGTGAGTGCTACAAAGTTATGCTAAGAGCTGCTTTTGTTTCTCAGATAGCAGCAGAGCCAAACTTTTGGTGCCCCAATAGTGGAGGAAGAGAATGGTCTCCAGAAGTTTCCAAACACTCATCTGAGGAAGTCTTTTAGGAGCCCCCACTCCTGCCCACTCTCCATCAAAATTGCGAAGTAATTGGTCACTGTCATGTCTCCTTGACATGCTTGTGTGGTTGCTCAAATCCAGGTACTTTAAGAAGTATTTGGGGCCGGGCGCTGTGGCTCACGCCTGTAATCCTAGCTCTTGGGAGGCCGAGGCGGGCGGATTGCTCAAGGTCAGGAGTTCAAAACCAGCCTGAGCAAGAGCGAGACCCCGTCTCTACTATAAATAGAAAGAAATTAATTGGCCAACTGATATATATATAAAAAAATTAGCCGGGCATGGTGGCGCATGCCTGTAGTCCCAGCTACCCGGGAGGCTGAGGCAGAAGGATCACTCGAGCCCAGGAGTTTGAGGTTGCTGTGAGCTAGGCTGACGCCACGGCACTCACTCTAGCCTGGGCAACAAAGTGAGACTCTGTCTCAAAAAAAAAAAAAAAAAAAAAAAAAAAAAGAAGTATTTGGCTGGGCGCGGTGGCTCACGTCTGTAATCCTAGCACTCTGAGAGGCTGAGGCGGGTGGATCCTCTGAGCTCAGGAGTTTGAGACCAGCCTGAGCAAGAGCGAGACCCCGTCTCTACTAAAATTAGAAAAAAATTAGCTGGACAACTAAAAATATACAGAAAAAAATTAGCCAGGCATGGTGGCGCATGCCTGTAGTCCCAGCTACTTGGGAGGCTGAGGCAGGAGGATCGCTTGAGCCCAGGAGTTTGAGGTTGCTGTAAGCTAGGCTGATGCCATAGCACTTTAGCCCGGGCAACAGAGTGAGACTCTGTCTCAAAAAGAAAAAAAAATTCCTAGGCGCGCACAAGAAGAAAAAAAAAAAAAAAAAAAAAAAAAGAAAAAAAAGAAAAAAAAAAGTATTTCAGGGAACTCGGCTAGCCTCAGATGGAAGGAACTGGAGAGTCCCAGGTACCTAAGTGTATAGACTTTAACTATTTTAAAAACTCTAAATATATTTGGCCTCCTAGCTTGAGGCCCAGGGTTTGGGTTCCCAGTGCCCAGGACTGACGCCAGGTGGGTACCAAGGAGCAGCGTGACCTTGGGCAGGTCGCCACATCAATCACCAGCTTCCCCAGTGGCTGTAAAATGCAAATGTTTAATATTTAAGGGCTTGGCTGGGAGCCTGGCACATCGTATAAACACGCCCCAAATGATAACGATTATTACAAACGAGAATAACAAAAGGGCGCAGTGATGCATGGCGGATGCATTTAAAAAGTGTGACAAGAAACAGAAACCGTGCAGGAGCCCCCCCCCCAAGACATAATCACCATTCTCAAACCCACTCCCGTCCGCTGTGCGAAAACCAAGAAAGACGACCGCAGCCACCGCCACACGGCATTATCTATAAAGTATCTTCTCTTTATTTAAGTTAAACAATTTTCAAGGATGGTTTCCATCTATAAAATGGACAAAGTACAAGCTCTGTACAGCAGTTCTTTTTAAAAATCAACTGGAAAAAAAATTACCAAACTATATTTCGAATTTGCAAAACATACTCACAGATACCATCGTTTTAGCTTTTATGAAGACATAAGAAAGACCACCACAGAGAAGACGACTGACTTTGTCACGCTTTGCTCGAAGGGCTCTTAGGAAAGAACTTTTAGTTTTAAAAACAGGAGTGGGAAGGCGGGGCAGTCCCCGATGACTACAAAATAACGCAACCACAGTAAGTCACTTTGGCACACTGTGTCATGTAAACATAGCTCACCGCGAAGGGCCCCTTCCCAGCCTGCCCCACTCATGACGCCCGCACCGTCCCCCAGCTCGGGGACAGGATGCAGGGTGCCACCCCGCAGGGCACGGCCAGCACAGGGATTGACTAGACACACCTTGATGGTACAGAAGTTGCCAAGACGTTGGAGGGGGAGGTGCGCGGGCAGAGGATTGATCAAAAAACCTGATTTAAAAACACGCCGAATCTGTCTGACATCAACGGTTTTTTTTCCCCTCTAACAGTAGCTGCATTCATGCGCCCCGCACGTGTCCCTAGGAGTGACTTTGCTTAGACCCTCCCCACAGCCCTCCACAAAAGGCAGAAGCACGCAGAGTTAGGGTCTCACTGCCGCAGGAAACACGCCTGGTTGCTGGCAGGAGGCAGGACAGGGGGAGACATGGGACAGTCCCCAGCCAGGCCTCTGCACTGCAGCGTACGCACGTGAGGCTCCTGGGAGCGGGGAGGACCAACGACGGCCCTTTTCCTACATGAAACAGGTGGGAAAGAGGGTGGCATTAGCAGAATCTCCCGCAGCCACTTCTAACTGCATGGCCTCCGAGGTCCCCGCAGAGGGGCTGCAGATGTGCGTTTATGGTGCCACGCCTATTTGAGACTGAGCACGTGTGTGTGTGTGTGGGGGGTGTAAAGGGGTGAGGGGGGAGTGCAGAAGGAAGCAGAGCAGTGACCATGGGAACGACAGAGGAGCCATCAGGTGGAGGGCTGGGGCTGGCCTGCCCTGCGTGTGGGGATGCTGCAGAGGCAAGAGGGGCTCTGGAAGAACATTCCAGAGCATCATGCACCCAGCATCTCCTCCTGTTAGGACTTTTAGTTCATGACTGTGGTTTATCCAGGAGCATGGGGCTCCTGCCTCCTGCCTCCTGCCCCGAATCCTCGGTGTCCATGAGCAGGCACTGTCTGCTCCTGACCCTTCCTAAGCCTTTACCCAGAGTCCCCGAGAGCAGTCACCTTCGCCAGGAGGGGCCCAGGAGGGCGCGAGGGGGCGGTGAGGCAGCACTCGATGCCCGGGCGGAGCACACCAGGACGCCAGTGGCCAGGGGCTGTGCGCCCGGCCCGTCTTCAGGCCGACAGGCCCCACCACCGCTCCGCAGGCGGCTCAGTCCATCGTGAAGCCCGACGTGTGGGGCTCAGATCACGGCTCGCCCGAAGCCAGCGTGTGACAGCGTCACGGGTCTGCCCGGTCACAGGGCGGCGGTGCTGCCAGCATGTGTGTCCTAGGAGCTGTGGGGTTGCTTTTTTATTCCTTGGAGAAAAGAAATTTAATGTAAAAAAGACCCAAAGCAACATCTGTCAAA